>NC_092339.1:381267500-381867500 GCF_046630445.1 Rutidosis leptorrhynchoides
GCAGAATTTATTGTCCTTGCTCAGTTTTTTCTTCAAAACCAATCTTTTGACAGTCATGATAACTGAGCTAGAAATAATATGTCTCATAAATTTATGGATTGACAAAAAAGGTGGAGAATGCACTTAAGGTGCTAGATATTTCTGCTTTTAGTGACACAATATTGAGTAATGACAAGCATCAGGCATGATCCATGGTGATCTTGACAAGAATAAAAAAGAAAATGAGTAATTTGTATTATTTCTACTGAGATTATTGATAACTTAGATATTATAACTGCAAGTTTCTTCGTATATAACTGATTCCATATTAGTGCACATCTCATCATAGTTATCTGTAAGCATTCACTCGAGAACTTTGGCTTTGTAATTCTTGAATTGATTAGGGCACCCTTATAGAAAACGCCCTTATATCATATAAAAGGAGATCGACTTCATTGCTCTGCTGTTCTTTTAAAGGAATTTCAATCCACTATCTGGAACATCATTGATGATGTTAATGGACTTTTCTGAATTTCAGATGTGCATTATCGTTTATCTATGCTTTATAAGTGGTAAAAGTAATATGTTAATAGACGATAACTGGCAGAAAGTAATTCGGAGTAGTATTTTCAGTTTTACCCTTTATTGACTTGCAAGAAAAATGATTTGAATGCAAAGAATAAGAGAAAAGCATT
The DNA here is from genome assembly GCF_046630445.1 of Rutidosis leptorrhynchoides. Lineage (NCBI taxonomy): Eukaryota > Viridiplantae > Streptophyta > Magnoliopsida > Asterales > Asteraceae > Rutidosis > Rutidosis leptorrhynchoides. The sequence goes on from NC_092339.1 coordinate 381,268,175, forward strand.
GTGTCAATGATAGATGATGATGATGATGATGATTAACATGTTTGTTACTTGTACTTGCAGGAGGTAATCAGTGTGATGAATACTCGAGTATGGGCTCTTGCATTTAAGCCTGTAATTGCTTCAGTTTGAGTCTGTGAAAACTGGTTTCTCGTTATATGCATGCCCTGTAAGTGTCTCAGTGGTCAATTAAGGGCTAGAGATATTTGCCTAAAAGCCTCATGCTCATATTTGTTTGTGTAACAAGCTCTTTATGGTTCTGGATTTAGTTGGCCTTTTCAAGCTTGGAGTATTTTGATGTAGTCTTTCTTTTAGTTGTACGTAAATTGGGGCTTGTACTCATCAGAGCTCGTTGAATATTCACAAAATATTACTCCGTATTTGTATAATCAATTAAATATATAATATTAATTTAAAAAGTTGTTCGTGTGCATTTATGGAGTATTTAGACGTCTTAATGTATGTAGTATTACTTTTAGTTGTACATAAATTGGGGCTTGTGCTCATCATCAGAACTAGTTGTTTTTGCCTTCAACTAATGACAATCACAATGCAACCAACACATAATACTTCCAAATTGCCGTCTCCCTCCTATTACCAGACACTCAACTATAAACCTAAATATATATTACTAATTTGCAAGTGTGATTCCCAATTTTAATGCTCAGAATATAAAAACCCAGTCCAGTGCTAAGTGCTAACATCACTTATCTGACTGCATATGCGATCCACATGTTTACTATGCTTAATAAGCAACAAACCCATATGTTTTATCAATCAACAATATGCATGATGAAGATGGGTGCCACAAAATGCAAGACAAAGAATTGTTAACGCCAAAGCTCTCCACATACTGACAACATACTATACTATCATGTGCGTATGTAGACAAACACAAGTTCTTAAAGCGAAATGATCACATTCTCATGACCAAAAAGGAGCAACTGAGCCAGAAAAAAAAGAAGAATGTAGCATGAATAACGTTTATGGCAACTAATTGAACTACAAATTAATTGCAAACAGTACAACATTGCATGAACTGTCCTTAGGTGCAGTGCTATACGCTATACATGTAATACTTTCAAGTGTTACGGATACGATAATACACTCCTACCCACACACATACAGAAAAAAAAGCCATAGTTTATTTCTTAGCTTCCAACACACCATGCATCTTTATACATGTGAAATAACTTTAGTGTGATATACGTATGCTCATCAAGTTAAGTAACTAACATTACATTACATTTTGTTAATATAACGTAAAATAATTCAGATTATCATTATATTGGAGATGAATAACTATGGTTTCAATCTTTCCAACAGCTTATGGGCTTCAATAAATCCACCTAGTGGTCCCAAAGATGAGTATTTCAACCTTCTCCACCTAATTTTCATGTTTGGATATTAAACTGGTAAGTAAATTGCGATCATCAGAAGAAAAATAAATGATAATAGATAAAAATTCATGAAACAAAGTGTATAAGCACACCTGGGTACATATGGAAGTGCCAAACAATGAAGGTGCAGATGGTTTACACTGTTGAATGGAGGTTGATGAAAACCAAATCTGTTTCAAATATAACAACAACTGCATGTAATTTAATTATATCCACATTTTTTATATGTAGATAAACTCTTTACTCTGTAATTAAACTGGTCAATTAGTAATTCGTAGGATTAGATATATCTAAGGTAGTAAAAACCAACAAAGTCTCCATATTAGGAGTAAGCAATTTGCACATCAATTTTTAGACAAATAAACATTATAAAGATGTAAAGATATGGGCATTTAATTTGGACACTCATATCATAAGTTAACTATAATTAATATAATGTTTAGCATTTAAAATTAGTTTTATTATGGAATATGGAATGGAATGGGTACCTGCACTGAATTGAATCAGGTGCATCTCTGCTTAACAGCATCTGCCCCACATTTATCATGTGACTGACTTGAAATGAAGATAAACCGAAATTAAACATTAAATAACCAAAATTGATTGAATAATAATAAAACATTAAAACTAATATGCGGCTAGATTAGTTTACAGCTTCCTTACAAGAAAGGGAAAAAAATGAATACCCAAAGTATAGTCTTCTGTCCTGCGTCGAAGGTCGTTGACAGTTGCAATGTGTTCAACAGGAATCACCAAATAATGCCTATCAACAATCATTGTATATATTTTATCCAATGTGTCAATTCACATAATAAACAAACAATACCTAATGGATAGAAGATACAAGTAGAAATTGTTTTGGTATTTTCAGATTACTGGGATAATAAGCTTCTCTTTGGGTCAATAACTAGCTACTCGCGCAAACATACACAAACCTTTCACACCGACAATGGTCGAGAATATTCAATATTATAACACCACTTTGGGTCAATACCTAGCTACTCGCGCAATCATTCATTTTAGAGTTCGTGTGCCAATACACCCATCAATGTGTGTACCAAAGTATTTGAGAGGAAGGTTGTCTAGACATCATTTCATCCTATAAATCGAATGCCATCCAAAACCTTGTTGTCTTTCTAAACTTCGGTTTATGTGCTTTAAAACTATTACCCATATTTACTATCTCATTCGTTTTGCCTCAAGTATTTGCCTATTTGGTAGTTCGCAGTGTCTTAATGGGTCAATTTAAACTTTCCTCATGGGCACACATATGTGATTTCATTGGTTACTCACCAACTCAAAAGGGTTATAAATGTTATTCTCCAACTCTTAAACGTGTTTGTCTCAAAATATGAGCCATTTTTCATACTTTACGCATAGGTCAACTAAGGGAGACGACTTGGGTAAATACCCTTGTTTTCTCTATGCGAACAAGAAAATGTACCCGATTGTGAATCTGACTACGAACCAACTCTACCTGATCTGATATAGGTTCTGACCAAAATTTCATCCTTGTTCCACACATATGACCAGATTAAACTTAGAAACATAATCAAGGTCCAATAATTGCTTCAGAAACACTAATAGTGTGTTTATTCCCATCAGAATCAGATTATCTAACGATACGACAATTTACTATCTACTCAACCTTGCACAGAATTCAATCTAGACTGGGTTGATGTTTCACTTATGATTCCAATAAACACTGAAGATATCCTATGGACCCATAAGACCTTGCAATTGCGCTTAGGAGGGGGACCCACTAACGAACACTAGGCAAGGTTAGTGGCTTGTGGATCTACTCACACATTTGGTCTTTACTCTTGACTACAATAAGACATTTGCTTCGCTTGCAAAACTGAAAATACGTAAAAATCCTACTCTCATTGGCTCAAAACTGAACACAGGTAGAAAATCCTAATCTATATCAACTTGACATAAAAAATAATGTCTATAAGAATGTCAATGACTCGATTTTTATAATTAAATGATTTAATTTAATTTATGTTTGACTGATTGTTATAATCATGGGATTGTCTGTTATAATGTTTTCTTATATCAGCTTTTCATCAGTCTAGCATATATATACATGTATTATTCAATAAAAAAAAAAATTAGCACAACTTATATCTCAATCTCTTTTATACACAGCACTCACAACATAAAATGAGCTTTACCCACCAGCCCTGCTTAACTGCTACAGTAGTATTTAATTTCCAATGTGTTGTATATAATTTATGATGATGCTTATTAAGACAGACTTCAAGTACTAAACTTCATATCTCCCCCTCCTAACCACCACAATAAGAATGGAATCTAGTAATTTCCAAGCACATCATATATATATATATATATATATATATATATATATATATATATATATATATATATATATATATATAAAATGAGAGTGTTCTCATAAATATATAAAATGAGAACATGGGTATAAATGTAATTTTTACAATCCTATTTCTTAGGCTTAAACTCATAAAATTTATTAATTTTCATATATTCACGTTGCATTCATAATTTCTATGTATACTTTTAAGATCAACAGCCCATTTTTAACAAATGCTACGTATATGGCTTGTTCATTAATTATGATCGGTATGCATCCATCGTTCATCTTAAAAAAGTTATTTAGCATCCCTTTAACGAATTAACTACCAGTTAGGATTCAAAATCTCCCCTGTTGATCTTTTTCAATTACCATCGTGATGCATCCCTTTTACTCGCGACGATCCGGACGAAAACACAGGCCGGTTGGATGAAGGATTACTTTTGTTAATTCATAAAAATACATCCAATGGGTATTTTCACTATTTTGTATGTAAAACAGATCTATACGGAGTAATATTCAATCAGTTAATGTACTCGTGGCTGTTAAAAAAAAATGTGCTCGTCTATTGCTTCTGTGTTTACAAATATAAAAGAGAAGGATGCCCAAAAAATAAGTCTTTTCTATTTTTATAAAATTACCCAGTACATGGATACATCTATTCGATTTAATAATAATAACGATGCATCAATCGATACTATTTAACACTTATATTTATGGATCACCAGAACATAAAATTACTTGCATCCAAACTTACTTCTCTGTTATAAATCATGCCACTTTGCCCGCATGAATGTATAGGAAAAGATTTTAACGGTTAGCGATACATGCAAAAAATAAGGAATATTTTGATATTGTATATGGAACTCCATTAAAATTAAATGAGAGTTCCGGGAATTATGCTAAATACGTCTTTCATACCACAATTTAGAGAGAGAGAGAGATAGGTGGTTATAGGATACAAAGTGGATGAGATGTTTAAGGGTGCAATTTTCCACATATGCCCTTTTTCTTTATTTTTAATTTTAAATACTCTTAAAATTTCTAACCATTGATCAAAAGCATTGATGGTCTAGATTAGTTCTCAGCATTTATATAAATGAGAACATTCTCACTTGATCACATTTATATATATATATATATATATATATATATATATATATATATATATATATTAGTTCTTGTTCAAGACAAATTAAAAACATGAAATTTTAGATTAACTGCATCCAATGTTAAATCAAAGTAAATATTTGATAAGATAGTGATAGTGAAGATTAGAGAAATTGGTGTATGATTGTTGATTGGATTATTATTAGGGTAATACAAATAAGAGAGTTGTAAGTGGGTAGCAACCAACCAACCTAAAGGCAGAAGGATTAATGTCCTGAAACGCAACAACCTTGTCATCCTACGCTCACAATTACATAACAGTAGTAAATTTAATCATGAAACTAACATATAATATTAAAATAAATAAATGATCAAGAATTGAATTGAATTGAATATAATGAAGTAGTTAGAAAGAGGAATCAGTGACTGACTGTGTGAATGAGTGTAGTTGTAGTTGAAGAACGAGCAATCTGACAAAAGATGCAGGAGGATCCGGCCGCCATCATCTTACGGATCCTCTTCTCCTTATTCTTGTGTTTTCTGTTTCTGCTTACCAATACCAAACGAAATGAAACCATTTATTAATATTAATTTATTAACATTAAAATATTAATTTATTAATAATCTATTCATAGTTTTAGTTTCATTATTAGGTTAATTCTTTTATTAAAAAAAATCAAAAGATAAAAGAAAAAAAATATAAGTATGGTGAGTGATTTATTAATTTAAATAATTTTGAATTAGAATTAAATCTTATTAATTAATTAATTATTATTTAATCTTATTAATAATTATTTTAATTATTAAAATTAAATAACTTTGAATTATTTTAATTAATTATTTTGAATTGAGTACGAACGTATGAAAGTTAGGTAGACGGAAACTAATTTTTAAATTTATATTTTAATTTATACTTTTAAAATAAAATAACAATCAATATTATCTCTTATGATTGGATGTAGATTGTTTAATATGCATTTTAGGTGTTTAATGAAATGTTCAACTGACGAATTTTTAGTCGGACTCTGTGATTATATTCAGACTTTGTGATTCCGTAAGTCATTAAATTAAATGAATTTAGCATTTACGTTCACTTAATACAACATATCATAAAATTGTTTCTTTTAAACAGACCCGTATTTTACTAGTTAATATTTAAGTTGATTCGTTTAAACAAACACGTGGTTCAACGGTCATTTCACTAGTTAATATTTAATACAACAATAATACGTATTAAATATTAATATGTATTAAATATTTCACTAGTTAATATTTAATACGTATTAAATATTAATACAACAATAATACTCGATTCATGAGTGTGAACTGTGAGGTATGGAAAACGGGTCGTAGATTCATCGTTAATCATCTATTTTAGAACAAAGGTTACTCAAATTCAATCGATATTTAATATTCAATTATTTAATAGTATTAATATTAAATTTTTAATATTTTAATTTAGTGACAGTGATGATATGGTTTATCAGCTCCAAGCCCTAGTATTTGGCGTCGGCCGTTATTGAAGCAAAGTACCGTTTTAAGAATGAGCAGTAGTAGTAATAATGGTGTTATGTTTCAGCTAAAGGTGGATCCCCTAACAGGTAATTCAGAATGGTTAGTCATTCAAGAAGATGAAGATGAACAAGAACAAACAGAGATTAATCATCCGTTGCAGCAGCAGCAGCAGCCAATGCTTGCGACGACTGGTTACCTGGATATGCTTAATGATGCCGCAAGAAACAAATCATATCGTAACGCCATTCATTCTACACTTTCCAAGCTTCAACTTCACTCTCCTCATGTTCTTGATATCGGGTGATTACTACTTTATTTATCATTTAAATCTAAATAAAAATAAAATCATCCTTTTTTTTTTTTTTGTTCTAAGTGCTTGTTAGTATATTTCAATTTTTCCATCTATTAATAATATTACACAACATGGATCTTTTCTGTATACATAAATATGTAACTGCAATATATGGTTGCTCATCATCTCAAATTATATGCAAACTGTTTTCAGCACAATTTATAAAAGCCACTAGTTAGGACTAGAAGTTGGAGACTAACTAATTGTACTTTGACTAAATTTGACTTTCAATGTGTTTGATCTGCTTTGATCGATTTTGACTATATGAATACGAATTTGAACCAATAAATCCGATTTTAACCGACTACACTTCAACCGAAATTAACCATCACAAGATAGCGCAGTGGTTAGTTGGCCCTGAGTTCCTTGCAAGAGGTCTCAGGTTCAAATCCTGCCTAGGATGAATATATTGTGGTGGCCGGGGAAGGGTTGGAAACAGTCAGAGAGTAAGCCTGCTCGGCTGCATACATTAGAGTATGTGGTCGGATTACTCGCCCTCCCGAGTAGCCCGAACAGGGAGAACCTTCTACCTTACCTACAATTCAACCGAAAAAATCACTCAAATTCGGAGAATATTCGAATTACTTTAAAATCCCGCCTATTAGGGGGACTAGCCAGATTAGTCGGGGGACTTTTACAACCATGCATATGATACAAATTGGCCCTATTTGTGTCAATTCTACAGCTAATGGGGTGTTAGAGATCCCTCTATTACATAAATACGCACGATCATGCTTACTTTTTAAAACTGTTTGATTTTGCTTATCTGCTATCAGAATAAGCAAGTACTAAACACTCTCTCAGTTTTACTTACTTCATTTTAGATCTGGAACTGGCTTGCTATCCATGATGGCCGCACAGGCTCTCGACTCATCATCATCATCTAAGGCAATGGTCACGGCTTGTGAATCATACCTTCCTATGGTCAAATTAATGAAGAAGGTTTTACGTGCAAATAATATGGACTCTAAAATACGTGTTCTTTATAGTAGATCAGACGAACTTCAAGTTGGTGTTGATATTGCTTCTCGTGCCAATGTTCTAGTAAGTATAACGCCTTTGACTATCATCAAACTTCCATTTTTAGTAAATAACCAACTAATGAACAAACATATATATATATATATATATACATATATATATATATATATATATATATATATATATATATATATATATATGGCAACTCATTAGGTTAGTGAAATACTGGACTCTGAACTCCTCAGTGAAGGCCTCATCCCTACTCTTCGACATGCACATGATAACCTGCTCGTTGATAATTATCAAACTGTGCCTTACAGAGCAACTACTTATGGCCAGGTGTCGTGTGTTTATTCTTTGTTTTATCCTTTATAAAGGCGAGATCATTAACATTTCGTTGTTTTTTTTTTTTTTTGAATTATATATCCAGCTGGTAGAGAGCACATATTTATGGAAGCTGCATGATCTAATTAACAATGAAGCAAATGCAGGAGACGGGATCCATCTTGTTCCAAAAGGGAAGGAGACTATTTTAGGAGTCAAACCACAACAACACCCTATGCATTGTGATGCAATTGCTGACGAAATTCGACTGGTATTCATAATCTTACCTTCTTCTTCATTGTCATCGTTATTATTCTATTGTGAATTTTAATTATCTACTCAGTGTAGTATTTATCCAGCTGTCAGAACCTTTCAAGATCTTTGAATTTGAGTTTTCGAAACGCCCAAACAGTCATGGAAAAACTCAGGTGCATATAAAGGCAACTAATGATGGTACCGTTCATGCTGTTGTTTCATGGTATAGAAAAATTTGACTTCTCGTTTCTCATATAATATGATTTAATTCTGTCTTTCATTGTTATTATTAATATTAATATTTTTATTATTTTGTTTATTTATTTTTGTTAGTGTATGTTTATAGGTGGGTCCTTCAGCTTGATGATGAAGGGAAGATCTTTTACTCCACAGCCCCTAAATGGATTGGTCCACTCTGTGAGCTGACTTAATATGGCGTCAATCATAATATATGCATTTTATTTTTTATTTTTTAAATTTTTTAGCTTCATTTTACTTTTTAGGTCTATAAAATTGTAGTGTGACAAATGTAGGTACTAGGGATTGGTGTGATCACTGGAAACAGTGTGTGTGGTTTAGTAAAGGGAAAGGTTTTTCAGTTAGCAAAAACGAGGAGGTTTGCATGGATGCTACTCATACAGATATTAGCATCTCGTATGAATTTAAGGCGCACGAATCACACGAATTTAACGTGCAAGAATCACACATAACTCTCTCCCCTGAAAGAATTGCAATCTATGGTGATAACTTATGGCGAGTCTCCATGTTAAAAGCTATAAGCTATGCTGTAATTCCTCTCACTCTCATTATATATATAGATTTATGTATGTATGTACATGATGAAGGTGGATGTGCTAATTAAATGTAATGTGATTGCAGTTAAAAGGGAAAGAGTCTCCTTTATGTGTTATTACAGACGATAGTGTTTTTTTAGCAGTTGCGTTTGCCCATCTTTCAAAGTTATCTCAAATAATAGCGTTGTTTCCTGGTCTTCGGGACAAGGGTTTACAATACTTGCAAGATGTTGCTGATGAAAATGGTTACTCAATGGATCGGGTACAAGTTATAAATAGTAGGAAACAATTGACGATGAATGATACTCATAAAAAAAAGGTTACTTCACATTCTGAAATTGTGTTTTTGTCGAGTGTAGTAACTTTCAATACCCGTCATTAGTTTATTTAACACATGACTTATATTAAGGCTTATATTACTTGATAGAAAAAATTAGATTTGTATGCATACTGATATGTTGTGTAATAAATTTACAGGTTGATCTGTTGATAGCTGAGCCGTTTTACTTTGGTGCTGAGGGGATGCTCCCTTGGCATGGCTTGCAGTTTTGGTAATTTGGATTAAAATTGTACATGTACCAACTATCAAATATGCTGAACAAATTAAATTAAATTAAATTAAATTAAATTAAATAAATCATTATAAAAGCCTATACATAAACTGATTATTGACTTATTCTTCTTTTTAGATTGATATCCTCAGGCATTAGAACCTTAGATTCAGACTTGTACATTCCAGATGATTTTTATACTGCTATTTGGATGTTGTTTTCTTATGTATAGAACAAATAGTGGAGAAAAATATTTTGGCTTTTTTGAAGGAAACTTGCTCATTTAATTATTTCTAAATAGAAATATCTAGTTAAAAGTCTATTTTGATGCTTATTTTGATTTGATGTTATGTTCTGTATTCAGAGCAAAAAACTGAGTATTGGATTTTGCAGTTCATTGTCAACTAAGCTCGAATGGGAATGAGTGAATGTAATAGGCTTTGTTAATAAGGGATATAATGGTAAATAATCAATTATAAAAATCTTACTGTGTTTCAAATGTGTAATCTAAATATTTGGGTATATTTTGCAATGTTTTAGATTTAAGAGTGGCATATTAAGCTAGGTATATATATATATATATATATATATATATATATATATATATATATATATATATATATATATATATATACATATATCAATATATGATATTTTGATGTTTACCGATGACTTTATATATGAAACTTTTCCATATTATTTGACCAAAATGCAAAATTTAGAATGGGTAAGTTTTATCTTTTGAAGGGTTGAAATTTGAGACTAGGTTTTTGTACAAAATATATAATTTAGCTGAGTGTTGTTTCTGATTTTTGAAATGAGATGTGAAGGAGCAAAAGAACGATGCTTGATTCCATGTTATCTGAAGATGTGTGCATAATGCCTTGCAAAGGGATTCTGAAGGCCTGTGCAATGTCTCTCCCGGTAATTTAAGCAACTATGCCTCTGCAAATACGGATTACATATCCCATCGTCAAACATGCTTTCCCAAGAATTTGTTATAAAATTTTGAGTTTTATCTGTATAATCTTATATAGATTAATTAATATATATTTCTAATTTCTAATTTTTTCTACTTTTGGCTAGGATCTTTGGAGGAGTCGTCGTGCCCTGGATAACGTGGAAGGGTTTGATCACACAATGGTGAACTCAACTTTAGGAGCATGCGGTGGCATGTCATCCTCGAGTGAAATTCCTTGTTTACCCATCTTTATTTGGCAATGTGGAGAGATTAAGGTAACCTTCTACCATCTTTAAACACACCTTTGTAACTAATAAAACTAAATTATCTTTTATTTATTGATGTAACCAAGTTGGAATCATTTCAGAAACTCAGTGATACATTCACTATTATGGAGTTTAATTTTATGAAGCCGTTGAGTTCATGCCATGCGAAAGCTAAGGTACCAACTTCATATATCTTTTTTCTAATTTGGCTCTGTTGCTTCTACATAATGACATTCACATTTATTAATTTAATGTATATGTGCGTGTAATAATTAAGAAAAAACTGTTGTAGGTTGAGTTTGTGGAGTCAGGAGTGTGCCATGGGTTTGCACTTTGGATAGATTGGGTGATGGATTCAACTAACGATATCATTGTGTCAACTGGACCAGGTTTCACCTCATCCAAACAACTCTTAACATGAATATGCATTAATTAATGTTAATGAAATATATGAAACACATTATTATTATTTTTATTATTATTATTATTTTTTTTTATCATGACATGATTATTATTATTAAGTGCACCAAAGTGAAATTTATAGTGTTTATATAGAACTTTTAAAACATGTATTGCATGTATCCAACTTCTGACTGTTGCTGTTTTATGACGTGTCCTCTATATAGTAAAAAAAAAAAAAAAAACTACGGACAAATAGCAATAATCCTCGAAACTTGGATACACATGTACAATACAAATATTGGAAGTTTTATACATAACAAGGTGGTGCACTTAACCCTATTATTATGATTATGATGATGATGAGTAATAAATATATGTGAGATTTGTGACGTTATGATGACAGATCAACGGTATTGGAAGCAAGGTGTGAAGCTTTTGTCGGAGCCTTTAGTAGTTGGAAACAATGAGAATGTGAATGGAATCTGTTCAACGGTTGTTAATGCATTTTTTGATTCATCCAGTGGTGACCTTTTAGTTAGTTAGTTAATTAGTTAGTGCATAACATTTGCAATATGATCGCACCACCTGGGTCAACCCGCAAAGAGATATTGGTTAAATTACAACTCATAGCGATGGTTTGTGGCTCTTCAGGGCGTATAACTAAAGAAATGATTTTCCCTAATATACTCTGGGACACTTTATCCCATGTTGTAATGTCATGATTCTAATTTTGTAACTTTGTAGCTCTCAGCTTTTTATCTTTCCTTTAAAGTTAAATTAAACTAAAATTAAAAAAATAATAATAATAAATTAAAGTAGTATGACTATATCAGCTGCAACTCATTTTTGTTAGGTGATAAAACTTATCTTATACTCCAGTTTGTTTGGATATTTTAATTAAGTTCTTTAACTTTGTAATGAACTTTTGATTCTCTATGCATTCTTTCTTAAGGATACAACTGGAGATGTAAACTAGTCGAATCCGGGTTTGGCTTGTTCAAATGTAATAGACCTAAGTTCGACTCCTTTTGAGCTTAATATATTAAACTTGAGCTTGACTTGTTTGCTATTATATATGTTTGTTCGAGTTCAATTCGTTTATAATATAAAATATAAAATAATTATAATTATTGGGGTATATAAATGAAAAGTTCGTTTAGACTTGCGAGTTTCTTCGAGTTTCATATAAGAAGCTTAAATATGTTTACTACTCCGTAAAAGATCTCGAGTATATTCAAGTTTGGGCTTGTGGTCGTCTACGCTCTTGCACCGCACTCTTTGAGAGTTAAGCGCACTCTTTGTGAGTTGAGCTTGAATAGCTTGTGAGAATAGCATGGCTAACTTGTATGGTAAGGTACGAATTTGGATAGTAATAGTAAAGTACATAAAATTAAAAATCAAATAAAATGATTAATAATTAAAGGAGCCGGAACTTGTCATAGTCGTTTCTTCTTAATTTAGACATTGTTCTTTCCCCTACACTTGAAATAATAACGCCAGACAATTATTTTCATCATATCGTGATTGAATAACCACTTTTATCTACTGGCATCATGTACACACAATATATTTATCTTGTTTGCAAGTCTTGTATGTCTCTTGGTAGGGCCTACTAATGAGAAGTCATAATCAAAGCCATTTAAAACATTATCAACCCCTGTTGCAGTACCTATCTTCTATCTATATGTGACAATTTAAAATAAAGATAAACAAAAACCATCTTATAATTATTCTTCACAGTGTTTTTGGTCCTTCCAAAGGCGCCAAAACTATATTAATACTACGACCTACATATACACTGTACATCACAAATACATACACATATATACACTCATGCCGGGAAAGTTAAATAGATATTGTATACATCTAATTTTATATGACAAACACCTTGTAATACAAATATTGTTTTTTTCACCAATTTTTTTCTTCAAAGCATCCACTATATAAAGTGATATACTACTTATTAATAGTGTTTAAGATAAAGTTTTGTAAGATTAAAATCAACTCGTATTTTGCTGTTTTATTAATTATATCAACAACTAATTATAAGAATCGTTGTAAAATAGTCAATAAATTAATTTTGTAGCAAAAAAAAAAAAAAAAAAAAAAAAAAAAAAAAAATCAAAGAATAGTACTTTTAGGTGTTTATCCTATAAGTTTAGGTGTATAAGTTCATTTAATTTTCTTCATTCAATTTTTGAAGTATAAATTAATGTAATTAGATGGTCTAAATATAGATATGTCTAATTCGTATGTCTAAAACTAAACCTAAAAGATTGATTCTTCACTGCATCAATATTAAAAAAAAAGAGGTTTGAGAGAGATTGTTTTGGATATAGTTTCAGTTTACTTTTCTCTTACAAGCACACTCTTTATTTTTTACTTCAGAATAGAGGGATCTCTTTACTCTATGCGTGAGGATTGTGGAACGAATCTCTTTAATCTTAGTAGAGAATTCCTTTTCTTTTATACCTTGCATTCACGGAATTAAGTATTAAGAATTATTATTATTTTATTATTAAATTGTTGATTCACATAACTTGCACGTATATTTAAACACACTTCACTCAACTCAACCTATATATGAAACAGGATTACATTATCTTGAATCTTGCAAAATAAGGTATGGGGTTTCACTTGGTAGTCTTAGGGTTGTCTAAGCTCCATGGTGGTCCGTTATTGGGCCACATGGCATGGCCATTCATATTAAAACTATTGTTGAAGCCTTTTCAAGATGTTATCATATCTATGGCACAAGATACATCACTTTTTCTGTTTCAAATAAATGTGATCATCAATAATAACAACAGTGGTGACAATACGAGGAGGAGAAGATGGGAGCGTATTCTCAGATTAACGCGTCAACGGTGGTGGTGGTGGTGGTGGTGGTTACCGATTAATAATAATCGTAATCGTAATCTTAATGATAATGTTGATGGTGGCCGTGATCAAACCATCATGCCTTTTGCTAACTATGACCGGACCTTGCAAGCACTCTCGATTGTAGCCTTCTGATCCAACGGTTCATGTATGCTTCACTTTTATCATCTTCTTCACTTTTATCATCTTCTTTACTTTATTATATATAGAATAAATTGCTTTATCTTTATGTATTCTTTGAGAACAAAAACAAATTTCACAGCTATATTCCCAATGCAAGAGATGGGGGCCTGTGGGGTGGTACTTCATTGTCGTTTCTTACAAACCCCTGTATCATTTTGATTTTAATTATTATCTTGTTTGGGCCTGTCAATTTTGGGTCTCGCGGCATTTTTGTTCGTCAATGGGCTTCTGATCCCAATTAACGGTGGGCTTTATGGGACAAAAGGAGCTTAAGTACAAATATCCAGTGGACCTTGTATCGAATGGGTTCATAAGCCCAGTCAATAGTGGGTTCCGTTTGTCAATTAGGTGCTTCGTTTGTTTCGTTGTGTCTTTCAATTTTCTGTCATTTATTTTGAGCTCAAAAGCCTCTTGCAATGTAATTCGCTTTTTCTTCATCGTTCCGATTTCGCCAAAAAAATAAATATTATTATTATTATCTTGTCCTCGTAGTTATTAAAAGGTGACAGAAAATTAAAATTTCTAATTCGCTGTCATAATGGAGTATACATTTTCAAATTAACCTTAGCATCAAATCTATCCATATCCATATCCATATCCATCATAATATCCGATATTTCGCGCCTAGCTCAGTGTACTTCTCATGGTGTTAAAAAAACATATATATATATATATATATATATATATATATATATATATATATATATATATATATATATATATATATATATATATATATATATATTTTGGAAAAAAAAACTCCAACACCCATTACACATATATCTACAATAATTTACAAATATATCCACACGAAGAATTGAACTCTCAACCTTATAGTTTTTTTTAGAACAATTATATATATATATATATATATATATATATATATATATATATATATATATATATATATATATATATATATATATATATATATATATATATATATATATATATATATTAAAAAATCACCCTCTAGCAAGAAGCTAGGAAAGTCAATAATTTTTTTTGAACGGCGAATTTGCATCAGCGGATCATTTATTTCAACGACTCTCATCATTTGCACCTACACACGCTAGAAGGAAACTCCTACCCGGGTTGCTTGACAACTAATCGCAGGACCTGGGTTGCTTGGCAACTAATCGCAGAAAATTGAAGAGAAAACCTTATGCCCCCAGGAATTGAACCCGGGGTTGCTTGGCAACTAATCGCAGGACGTGGGTTGCTTGGCAACTAATCGCATAAAATTGAAGAGAAAATCTTCTGCCCCCAGGAATTGAACCCGGGTTGCTTGGCAGCTAATCGCGGACCCTTCTACTCTGAGGCTTGATACCGTTGAAGCAAACGTTCGTAGGTGAAAGCCAACTATTACAATGATTTAATGAGCTATGAGTTCAAAGAAACATTACATTTTCTTCTACTAGTATACCACAAAAATGAAGTAAAACAAATAGAGTCAAAAATCAAATCTTTCTTCATACGGGGTTGTGAAATATACCGTTCATATCGATTATAAACGTTTCATATTAATTGGTTTCGTTGCGAGGTTTTAACCTCTATATGAGACGTTTTTCAAAGACTGCATTCGATTTTTAAAACAAACCATAACCTTTATTTTATCGATGAAGGTTTAAAAAGCATCACGAAGATTATCAAATAATGATAATCTATAATATAGCGTTTACACACGACCATTTCATAATGGTTTACAATAATATTACACAACAACTTAAGTCTCCGAATGCAGTTTTTAAACAATATTATACAAGCATGCAGACTCCATTTCCTGTCTTTATTTAGCATGCAATAGCGGAAGCTCTTAATAATCACCTGAGAATAAACATGCTTTAAACGTCAACAAAAATGTTGGTGAGTTATAGGTTTAATCTTTATCGTAAATCATAATAATAATAGGCCACAAGATTTCAATTATAACCGCACACGTAACTCGTGTACAAAATAATACGCGTAACCCGCGAATTAAAAAACATTCATATGGTGAACACCTGGTAACCGACATTAACAAAAATGCATCTAGAATATCCCCATCATTCCGGGATTCTCATCGGACATGATAAAATCGAAGTACTAAAGCATCCGTAACCCGAATGGGGTTTGTTCGGCCCAATAGAACTATCTTTAGGATTCGCGTCAATTAGGGTTTCTGTTCCCTAATTCTTAGATTACCTGACTAAAAGGGGTGATATTCGATTTGATAATCCAACTATAGAATGTAGTTTCAAGTACTTGTGCCTATTTTGTGAAACATTTATAAAACTGCATGTATTCTCATCCCGAAAATATTTGTTAGTAAAAATGGGACTATAATTCACTTTCACGTATTTTCAGTTCGTCGGAAAATAAGACTTGGCCACGGGTCGATTCACGAACCTATAACAAACATATACACATATATCAAAGTATGATCGAAATATATTCACAACATATTTTATTACGTTTTAACGATTTAAATTTGTTAAGTTAACAGTCTAACGTTAGTAGTCCACAATTAGTTGTCCACAGTTAGTAGTACATAAATAAATCAATATATATTATCTCGAATCAATCCACGACCCAGTGTATACAAGTCTCAGACTCGATCACAACTCAAGGTATATATATTATTTTAGAATCAACCTCAACCCTGTATAGCTAACTCGAGCATTACCGCATATAGAGTGTCTATGGTTATTCCAAATAATATATATAGATGACGTCGATATGATATGTCAAAATATTGTATACGTGTCTATGGTCTATCAAGATTACATAATATATGTTAGAATACATGTAGAATACAATATAAGTTAGTTAAGTTATGGTTAGTATAGATTTGTTACAAAGTTTCACGTAGCTAAAACTAGTAAAAATATCCAATTTTGTTTTACCCATAATTTCTTCATTTTAAATCCGTTTTGAGTGAATCAAATTTCTATGGTTTCATATCGAACCAAAGATTACTAATCTAAACAAAAAAAGTATAGGTTTATAGTCAGAAATATAAGTTACAAGTCATTTTTGTAAGAGGTAGTCATTTCAGTCGAAAGAACGACGTCTTGATGACCATTTTGAAAAAACATACATCCACTTTGAGTTTAACCATGATTTTTGGGTATAGTTTCATGTTCATAAGAAATATCATTTTCCCAGAAGAACAACTTTTAAATCAAAGTTTATCATAGTTTTTAATTATCTAACTCAAAACAGCCTCCGGTTTCACTACGACGGCGTATGTCCGGTTTTACGGTGTTCTTCGTGTTTCCAGTTTTTAAATCATTAAGTTAGCATATCATATAGATATAGAACATGTGTTTAGTTGATTTTTAAAAGTTAAGTTAGAAGGATTAACTTTGTTTTCGAACAAGTTTAGAATTAACTAAACTATGTTCTAGTGATTACAAGTTTAAATCTTCGAATAAGATATATATATATATATATATATATATATATATATATATATATATATATATATATATATATATATATATATATATATATATATATATATATATATATATATATGAATCGAATGATATTATGAACATCATTACTACCTCAAGTATAGTAGGTAAACCTACTGGAAGTGATAAGAAATGATCTAGCTTCAAAGGATCTTGGATGGCTTGAAAGTTCTTGAAGTAGAATCATGACACGAAACAAATTCAAGTAAGATTTCTACTCGAATTAAGATTGTTATAGTTATAGAAATTGAATCAAAGTTTGAATATGAACATTAACTTGGATTAGAATGATAACCTACTGTAAATAACAAAGGTTTCTTGATCTTGTATGATTACTTGGAATGGATTATAAAGCTTGGAAGTAGACTTGCAAACTTGAAAGTGTTCTTGATGTGTTCTTGAGTAGTTGTTTTGGAAGTTGATCTAGGTTAGGATTTTTGAACTAGATTGAGCTAGATTTTGATGAAAATGATGAAGAACACTTAGAACATAATGAGAGAACAAGAGAGAGATCAATTTGATGCATGGAAGTTGAAAATGAAAGTGTGTATGTGTGTGTTCTTCCACGTGAATTAGGCATTTGCATATAAGGTTCCATTAGTTTGTAATTTTGTGAGATATTTCATGCTAGATGTTAAATGATGGTTCCCACATGTTTAGGTGACTCACTAAGGCTGCTAAGAGCTGATCATTGAAATGTATATACCAATAGTAAATACATCTAGAAGCTGTGTATTGTACGAGTACAAATACGGGTGCATACTAGTAGAATTGTTGATGAAATCGAATGAGAATGTAATTGTGACCAACTTTGATAAGTATGAGTGTTTTGATATGTGTCTTGAATTCTTCCAAAAGTGTATTGATACATCTTAATACACTACATGTATATGCATTCTGATAGTGCTCCAAATGAACATATATTTAGGCGCAATATCCTTCCAATATGTAAAGTTTTCAGTTGCAATTGTTCTATTTTCAAGTAATATTTGTTTAAATAAATAAATGCGAAGACGAAAGAAGAAAACGACGATTTGAAGACGCAAATGACCAAAAAGCTCAAATGTACAAGATACAATCCAAGTGGTTCAAGTTATTGATGAATAACGTCTAAAAATGACAAGAGTACAAGCCGCGAAACGCAAAGTACAAGATATCTAAGCGTACAAAAGGACGTTCAAAAATCCAAAACCGAGACATGAACCAACTATCAACGTACGACTCAACGGAGCTAAAATTACAAGTCAACTATGCACAAGAATATAATATAATATATAGTTAATTATATATATATATATATATATATATATATATATATATATATATATATATATATATATATATATATATATATATATATTCAGCAGCCCACGTTTTGTATTTATTGGATGTGCTGGAATTCGAACCTCCGCAATCGCGGAGCTCCAAGGCACAAAATTACCACGATCGTGGAGCAGTCTGTCACAAAAATGCCTATAAAAGCCAGCCTTCTGATCGACGAAATGAACACCAGATTGATTAATTCAATCTTTTCTTTCTCTCTATATTTATAATTTATATTTATATTATAATTATAATTTTAATTTAAGTTAATAATAATAAGGTTATTGTAAGAAATGTTTTACGGGTTTTAAAGTCGAAACTCTGTTCGTGTAACGCTACGCGATAAATAATCACTGTAAGCTATGTTCTTCCGTTTTAAATTAATGTATCGTAACTAAGTTATTATTATGCTTATTTGAGCCGAAGTAATCGTGATGTTAGACTAAATATTAAAGACGGGGTTATTGGAATTTGTACCATAATTAGGGTTTGGACAAAAGACCGACACTTGTGGACATTGGACTATTGACTATTAATAGATGGGGGTATTGTCTAATCGAATGACAACTCATTAGAATCTGTCGAACCTATCTTCAAATTAGTTAATCTAATAATTATTAAAATGATTATGTATGTCCTATTTAGTGACTTTTATACGACATCTTTTACGATCATTTAATTAATTATTCGGGTTGGGTAATTGATTATTCATTCTGATCAAGTGGGTAAATTAATATTCATATCTCATTAAAACATGGGTGGATTACATACAAGGATAATTGGTGTAATTGTTAACAAAATATTAAAACCTTAGATTACACGCAGTCAATAACCTGGTGTAATTATTAACAAAGTATTAAAACCTTGTTACAGTTTTAATCCCTAATTAGTTGGAATATTTGACTTCGGGAATAAGGTTAATTTGACGAGCATTTTATAATTATGACCGATGGACTTTTATGGGCAAAACCTAGATAGGTATCAAATAAACCAGGACAAAGGACAATTAACCCAGAGTAATAAATTAAAATCAAAACGTCAAACATCATGGTTACGAAAGTTTGAATAAGCATAATTGTTTTATTATATTTCTCATCGTAATTTTATTTACTGTCATTTTAATATTGTTATTTATTTTACGCACTTTAATTATTGTCATTTACCTTTACGCTTAAAATATAAAATCGACAAACCGGTCATTAAACGGTAAATCCCCCTTTTATATATATATATATATATATATATATATATATATATATATATATATATATATATATATATATATATATATATATATATATATATATATATATATATATATATATAGTTCTATAAAAATATAGTACGTAATCACTAGCTCCATGTGGAACAAACCGGAGTTACTAAAAACTTCACTACTCTACAATTAGGTACACTGCCTATAGTGTTGTAGCAAGGTTTAGGTATATCCCTTCTATATAAATAAATAAAACTTGTGTAATTTATAATGTATTTCGCATTAAAAATAATAGTATTTCGTACTGCCCCGCTCGCACATCAAGTTTTTGGCGCCGCTGCCGGGGACCCGGTTAAAAATGCTATATTTCTGTAAAAATATATTATTTCTTATTTCGTAAAAATATTTTGTATTTATAATAAGTTATTGTAAAAAAATAAAAAAATAAAAAAAATAAAAATAAAAAATAAAAATAAAAATAAAAATCAAATAAAAAATAAAATAGAACTGGGCTGGGATTTAAATTCGAAGCCCAAAACAAATAATTAATTAAACTGTTGGGCCGAACCTGTTATAAGCCCAACCCGGATCCATTACTGTTAACCTCCGCGATCTCGGAGCCAATCAGTCATACACTACGCGATCGCGTAGTTGCTACTGACAGGTCTGAACCCACGCATTAAATACGAATTAGGGTTTTAATTTTATATTTATTATTATTATTATTAGGGTTTAATTATTATATAGTTTTAATATAATTTGTATTTTATGTTTTAATTATTATTATTTACATATTTATATTAATACTTTTATATAAATAATATTTTTATAAAAAAAATTATATTTTTATAACTTTAGTTTTCTTTTTATGTTTTATTCATTTAAATTCGTAGTTTTTAATATTTGTCGTTCGTAATATTAGTTTCGTAGTTATAGATTTGCCGTAGATTTTTAGCTTTTAAGACTTTGCCGTAAAATCCCTTAAGTGATTTTTCTTTAGATTTAGAATTTAGACGCTTTAGAATTTTACGACGCAGTTTTTAGATTTTAGTGCCTAATTAAGTAATTGCCGTTTTGGATATAGAATTCCTTTTAAGATTTAATACCTTTAGATGCAATTTTTAATTTTTAGTTTTTAGACTTTTAAGTTTTGGCGCTTTACTTTCTTATTATTATTTTTCGACTTTTTATTTTTTGATGTTTGTTTTTCGACGTTTGTTTTTCGACGCGCTTTTTGTTTTTCATTTCGACACTCTAGTTTTTAGGACATAGAATTTTCTTTATTTTCTTTAAATTTTGACGGAAAATTATTTTAAGCGGTTAAATTAATAGGCATTCAAAATTTTCTGGTTCGTAGTAATAGTTGGATTTGCTAGTGGTGAGTTGTGGGCTTCCGATTTAAAGGGTCCTGGTTACCTGTTGCCTCAATTGGCTATTCGAAACGTGGGCAAAATCAGAAAAGTCTATTAATTTGATAACTTATATAATTTTTATCTTTATAACTAATAGGATATTCAGTGAATGCACCGAGCAAAACGTTCGCCACCTTTCATACGTTCACCATCTGTAACCAGATCAAGACATCTAGCCAATATTGTCACCGTTGATTTTTCTTTAGAATCATCATCTAGTCGAACAAGTACTCCAACTAAAATTTTCGACAATCCATTTTTTGAACCCGACTTCACAATTGAGAACCCGGAGGATATTCAAGGACAATTTCCAAGATCCTGAACCACTAATCATTCCTCCTGAACCACAAACCATTAAATTAGAATCTTCTAGTGATTCGGATTCAAAAAATTTAGATATGGCATAAACAGAACCTCAAAGTATGGAAGACCGAATGAGAGCCACACGCATGGGCCAAGGTCACGCCATTATTAAGCCAGATATTAATGCGCCAGATTTTCAAATCAAAGGACAAATCCTACACATGGTCACTAATCAATGCCAATTCGGCAGCAAAAGAAGATTCAAATGAACATCTTCGAACTTTTAATAGGATTTGTAATCTAATTAAAATTCGAGAAGTTGAGGATGAAACTATTTATCTTATGTTGTTCCCATGGACTTTAAAAGGAGAAACCAAAGATTGGTTAGAATCGTTACCTGAAGGGGCGATTGACACATGGGATGTTTAAGTTGAGAAATTTCTTAAAAGATTCTTTCCGGCATCTAAAGCCATGAGACTTCAAGGAGAAATTGCCACGTTCGTGCAAAATCCAAATGAAACGTTATATGAAGCGTGGACAAGATTCGGAGGGATGTTGAGAGGATGTCCTCAACACGGTTTAGATACTTTTCAAATAGTGCAAATCTTCTATAAAGGCATCGACATCGCCATACGAAAAGACATCGACACAGCAGCTGGTGGTTCCATTATGAAGAAAACCGCTACCGAAGCTCACAAGATAATTGATAATACAGCCTCCCACTCTCATGAGTGGCATCAGGAAAAAGATATCTTTCATTCATCTAAAGCGGCTAGAGCCGATTCTATCCATGACTTTGATTCTGTTTCCGCAAAAATAGATGCTTTCGAGAGATGAATGGAAAAGATGACTAAAGATATTCACGCAATACGAATCAGTTGTGAGCAATGAGGTGAACCATACTTAACGAAATATTGTCACATCGAGCAAACAATGGAACAACGTGAGAATGTTTTCTACATGAACCAGAGGTCAGGAAATAATTATCAAAATAATTATCAACCGCCAAGGCCAAACTTCAATCGAAATCAAAACATTCTTTACAATCCAAATGGACCCAACAATAACTTGTACAACCAACAAGGTCTGAATAACCAATCAACTCAAAACAACACTTTCAATCAACAAAGACCTAGCTTGTATAAACCACCACCACAAACCGAAGAGAAAAAGTCAAATCTGGAAGAAATAGTACAAAAGCTAGTTGAATCTCAAACACAATTTTTTGCAACTCAAACCCAAACGAATGAGAGGTTTGATCAGTCATTTAGAACTCAACAAGCTTCCATTTTAAATCTATAAAATCACGTAGGTACTCTTGCTAGCATGATGAGCGAAAGGAAGCAAGAAGAGCTACCGAGTAATACTGAAGTAAATCCTCGGAATGAAAATGTTAACATGGTGTCAACAAATTCTGAAAAACCAGCACCAGAAGATGGGAAGGTTTTAGATGTGAGTAACAATGAAGAAGTTACAACACCACCACCACCTGAGTATGTAAAGCCAGTGGTGGCACCATACAGACCACCCATCCCGTTTCCAAGAAAAGGAGTTGAGTATGAGCAAGTGATAGGTAATAAAGTTTGTGATACCTTTGGAAAGAAGAAGAAGAATAAGAAAGTGCAAGAAACAAAAACCGTAAAAATAAACCCGGAGAAGACAGTTCCACCAAAACCTCCACCCAAGTTAGGTGATCTGGGTGAATTTATTGTTCCTTGTCTACTTAGTGATTGTGTCATGTATGATGCACTAGCAGATTTAGGTGCGAGTATAAGTGTTATGCCTCTTTCATTATATAAGAGATTAGGTGTAGGTGAGTTAAGTCCAATGGAAATGAGTGTTCGACTCTTTGATCAAACCATTAAGCACCCAGTTAGAATTGCTGATAACCTACCCGTTCAAGTAGGTAATTTAACCTTTCTAGTCGAATTTATTGTCATTGACATAGAAGAGGACTCAAACATTCCTCTAATTTTAGGTCGACCATTCTTAGCGTCTACCGGGGCGTTATTTAATGTAAGAGAGGGTAGAATAACACTTAATGATGGTGACAAATCGGTCACCTTTATGATTTGAAAGTCTAAATCTCCACCAACCAAAACCGTTGAACCAATAAAAACGATTGGTAAAAACCATGTTGTTTTACCAACTCCAACGGTAGTACTTAACAATAATAAAACGCCTAAGTGTGGGGAAGATGAAGTAACACTAATGATGACTTGATAACAAAGAACCCCGTTGTTGATACGAAATTAAATGACCCCATTATTAATAGTTCAATGAAGAAACTTATTAAACGGATTTGTGATGCTAGAACCAAGGGGAACTTTAAGTTATGTAACCGGTTAGTATCCAATCTATCACCTAAAGAAAAGGCGAAACTAGTTGAATTTATGGATATTACACAGGAATCAGACCAATGGCTTAAAGCAAAAGTCACAGATATGCAAGTTGATTATGGTCCAAGAGAAATTGACAATGAAGTTAATCACAATTTCGACACCACAGCTACCTAAGTGTGGGGAGATTTTCAAATGTTCTAAAAAGAAAATGATGTCTAGAGTTAGTTGTTCTGTTCTCGTGTAGTTCCGAGAATGGAATCCGATTGGTCTTTTCCACTAGCAGACACTAAAGAACTAGTTTTCTTCCCCCCATTCTGAATTTTTTGTTTTGTAGGTTTTGTATGAAATTAAAACGCTTTTTAAAATTAAGTTTTGTGTGAATTTAAAAACAAAATTTACTTTATTTCATTAAATTTAAAAAATGATTTCTAAAATTCGTCGTGAGTTAAGGACGGGGCGAAAATTTTTGTTATCATGATTTTAATATTATTGATTTAAAGTATGCCAAAAATATTATATGTGTAGTGACCCGAACTTTTCCATGTTTATATATATTAATTGAGATTGATATTTACATGATTAAATGTTTCCAACATGTTAAGCAATCAAACTTGTTAAGACTTGATTAATTGAAATATGTTTCATATAGACAATTGACCACCCAAGTTGACCGGCGATTCACGAACGTTAAAACTTGTAAAAACGACATGACGATATATATATGGATATACATATGGTTAACATGAGATTATGATAAGTAATTATCTCCATAAGTATATTAACAATGAGTTATATACATATAAACAAGACTACTAACTTAAGGATTTCGAAACGAGACATATATGTAACGATTATCGTTGTAACGACATTTAAATGTATATATATCATATTAAGATATATTAATATATCATAATATCATGATAATATAATAATTTAACATCTCATTAGATATAATAAACAATGGGTTAACAACATTAATTGAGATCGTTAACTTAAAGGTTTCAAAACAACACTTACATGTAACGACTAACGATGACTTAACGACTCAGTTAAAATGTATATACATGTAGTGTATTTAGATGTATTAAAATACTTTTGGAAGACTTCAAGACATATATCAAAACACTCATACTTAACGAAAATGGTTATAGTTACTTTCCCATTCTTTTCTTTCATCAAGAATTCTAGTCGTATTCTTACCCGTATTATACACAGCTTCAAAACGTACTTACTATGGGTATATACCAATAGGAACTAGCATGGGATTCCACTCTTGATTATGTCATGTATGACTAATCAATTTTAACTTCTACCATGAGCTAGTCAACTAACTAGAACTCCTTTTAACCCCACTCACCACTCACCAATTACCATTCATCATTCACTCCATTTCACTTCCAATTCTCTTTCTAATTCTCTCTCAACACACACACACACACATACTATTATGAACGTATTTTTCCAGTAGTTAATCATCATCTTCATCAAAAATCACTTCAAGAATCAAGCTATAATCATCATAGGAAGAACACTTCAAGAACACTTCAAAAATCCTTTCAAATTTACTAATTTACTTCTAAGCTTTCTAATCCATTCCAAGTAATCATCTAAGATCAAGAAACCTTTGTTATATACAGTAGGTTATCTTTCTTATTCAAGGTAATATTCATATTAAAACTTTGATTCAATTTCTATAACTATAAACTATCTTAATTCGAGTAAAAATCTTACTTGAACTTGTTTTTGTGTCATGATCCTACTTCAAGAACTTTCAGGCCATCCAAGATCCTTTGAAGCTAGATCATTTCTTGTCACTTCCAGTAGGTTTACCTACTAAACTTGAGGTAGTAATGATGTTCATAACATCATTCGATTCATATATATAAAACTATCTTATTCGAAGGTTTAAACTCGTAATCACTAGAACATAGTTTAGTTAATTCTAAACTTGTTCGCAAACAAAAGTTAATCCTTCTAAATTGACTTTTAAAATTAACTAAACACATGTTCTATATCTATATGATATGCTAACTTAATGATTTAAAACCTGGAAACACGAAAAACACCGTAAAACCAGAGTCGTAGTAACACCGCGGGCTGTTTTGGGTTAGTTAATTAAAAACTATGATAAACTTTGATTTAAAAGTTGTTATTCTGAGAAAATGATTTTTATTATGAACATGAAACTATATCCAAAAATTATGGTTAAACTCAAAGTGGAAGTATGTTTTCTAAAATGGTCATCTAGACGTCGTTCTTTCGACTGAAATGACTACCTTTACAAAAACGACTTGTAACTTATTTTTCCAACTATAAACCTATACTTTTTCTATTTAGATTCATAAAATAGAGTTTAATATGAAACCATAGCAATTTGATTCACTCAAAACGGATTTAAAATGAAGAAGTTATGGGTAAAACAAGATTGGATAATTTTTCTCATTTTAGCTACGTGAAAATTGGTAACAAATCTATTCCAACCATAACTTAATCAACTTGTATTATATATTATGTAATCTTGAGATACCATAGACACGTATACAATGTTTCGACCTATCATGTCGACACATCTATATATATTTCGAAACAACCATAGACACTCTATATGTGAATGTTGGAGTTAGCTATACAGGGTTGAGGTTGATTCCAAAATATATATAGTTTGAGATGTGATCAATACTGAGATACGTATACACTGGGTCGTGGATTGATTCAAGATAATATTTATCGATTTATTTCTGTACATCTAACTGTGGACAACTAGTTGTAGGTTACTAACGAGGACAGCTGACTTAATAAACTTAAAAAATCAAAATATATTAAAAGTGTTGTAAATATATTTTGAACATACTTTAATATATATGTATATATTGTTATAGGTTCGTGAATCAACAGTGGCCAAGTCTTACTTCTCGACGAAGTAAAAATCTGTGAAAGTGAGTTATAGTCCCACTTTTAAAATCTAATATTTTGGGATGAGAATACATGCAGGTTTTATAAATGATTTATAAAATAGACACAAGTACGTGAAACTACATTCTATGGTTGAATTATCGAAATCGAATATGCCCCTTTTTATTAAGTCTGGTAATCTAAGAATTAGGGAACAGACACCCTAATTGACGCGAATCCTAAAGATAGATCTATTAGGCCTAACAAACCCCATCCAAAGTACCAGATGCTTTAGTACTTCGAAATTTATATCATATCAGAAGGGTGTCCCGGAATGATGGGGATATTCTTATATATGCATCTTGTTAATGTCGGTTATCAGGTGTTCACCATATGAATGATCTTTATCTCTATGTATGGGATGTGTATTGAAATATGAAATCTTGTGGTCTATTGTTACGATTTGATATATATAGGTTAAACCTATAACTCACCAACATTTTTGTTGACGTTTAAAGCATGTTTATTCTCAGGTGAATATTAAGAGCTTTCGCTGTTGCATACTAAAATAAGGACAAGATTTGGAGTCCATGTTTGTATGATATTGTGTAAAAACTGCATTCAAGAAACTGATTTCGATGTAACATATTTGTATTGTAAACCATTATGTAATGGTCGTGTGTAAACAGGATATTTTAGATTATCATTATTTGATAATCTACGTAAAGCTTTTTAAACCTTTATTTATGAAATAAAGGTTATGGTTTGTTTTAAAAATGAATGCAGTCTTTGAAAAACGTCTCATATAGAGGTCAAAACCTCGCAACAAAATCAATTAATATGGAACGTTTTTAATCAATAAGAACGGGACATTTCAGTTGGTATCCGAGCGTTGGTCTTAGAGAACCAGAATTTTGCATTAGTGTGTCTTATCGAGTTTGTTAGGATGCATTAGTGAGTCTGGACTTCGACCGTGTTTACTTGAAAAATGATTGCTTAATAAATTTTGTTGGAAACTATATATTTTTAACATGTGAATATCATGTGATATATTAATCTCTTAACGCGTTTGATATTATGTGATAGATGTCTACCTCTAGAACAAGTCCCATTGACTCACCTAATAATAATGAAGAGTCAAATGTAAATTGGAATGATTCGTGGACTGATTCACAAGTTCTCGAAGAGGAACCGGAAGAAGAGTCGGAACCAGAAGAAGAATCGGAACCGGAAGAAGAATCGGAACCGGATGAAGAAATAGAACCGGTGGGGGAAATAATAAAACGGTTAAGTAAAAGAAAATCCTCAACCAACCGACCAAGGTTAATTATGGTCAATGGTGTTTCCGCTAAGGAAGCAAAATATTCGGAGGATGACCAATTCTCCGATGAATCGGATTCTGACGAGAATTTCGATGATGTTATAGAAATTACCCCAACTGAATTTAAAAAGGCAAAAGAAAATAATAAGGGAAAGGGCATAAAAATAGAGAAATGTAATTCCAACCCCGATGAACTTTATATGTATCGTCAACCCCCGAAGTCCTTAAGTTGTAACAATGACCCGGGAACCTCTAAACCACCAGGTTTTTCTAAACCAATGTGGAAAACGACGGCTCGTATTAGGGGAACATCATATATCCCTATAAACTTGGCAAAACGAACCAAAACCGAAGAAGAAGAAACAAGCGAGTCGGAATAAGATAGTTGTATTCGTGTGGTGTAATATATGTAATATAGTATGCTTATGCTTTATGATATATGTAAAAATTGCTTGTGTTAATAAGTATTTTTTTTATGAATCTAACTCTTGTCTATTTTACAGTATAAAAACACAAAATGGATAGACAACCCAATATTTTAAGAGACCTACCCGGAGACATGATTGATGAAATCTTGTCTACAGTCGGTCAGAATTCTTCGGCACAACTATTTAAGGCGAGATCAGTTTGTAAGACATTCGAAGAACGTTCCAAGAATGCCTTGGTTTATAAAAGGCTTTCGTTTGAAAGATGGGGGATATCACAATGGGAAATCCATAAGTTACGATGTGTTTACTTTGACGCATATATTGCGGGGAACCCAAATGCTATTTTACGCAATGGGTTAAGAAATTATTTTGACTCAATATATCCGAATATTGGACTTCGTGATTTAGAAAAAGCGGCTAACATGCAACATAAAGAAGCATGTTATGCTTATGGATTAGTAATGTTCGCTTCTCACCAAAGTGAGAACAAGAACATCGGCCTACAACTATTAAACAAAACGTTCCCACAAGTGACGGAGTCGGTAATTGGGGTAAGAAATGAGGTTTTTAGATTGTTACGGGACTGTTGGACATTACGTAACCCTCGTCCCTTTGACGACGTTACAACACGCTGTCTTATCAACGGCCATAACGGTTATGTTCCACAAGACCAAGGATGGGAAGTAGTCCTAGTAAAACCAGAATGCATGACTTGTTTCTGGACGTATGAATTACGTGTCTTTATTGCCTTTGCTGAACGACTTGTGTACTAGCTAGAATTATCTTCACAACTATCTTGTATCAAAGTTATTGTGTGCTATATTTCATGCTTTATGTAAAATAAGCGGTATTGTAAGTTTGTAAAATATTGTATAAAAGTTTGAACGCAAAATATTATTATAATCAGTTTTTCATATAGAATTGTAGTAGTTGAATTGTATATTAGCTACTAAGTATGAACTTAACGGGTAGGTACTACCCGAATTTAAACTTATAAAACGCTAATATGAAGAAAAAGCTTTTATAAATGAGTTCATATTATGCTACGAAATACTATTAACTACTCTTAATATTCTGTATGATTAACTTGTTCCATTTGACTATTTTGAAGGAAATGGCACCGACTACTCGACACACCGTGAATATGAATGAAGAGGAATTCCGTACTTTTCTAGCTTCAAACATAGCCGCAGTACAGGCTGCGCTACATACCAACAATAACCTTGGATCTAGCAGTACAGGAAATCGTGTAGGATGCACCTACAAAGAATTCACTGCCTGCAAACCTTTGGAATTTGATGGAACCGAAGGACCGATCGGATTGAAATGGTGGACCGAGAAGGTCGAATCGGTGTTTGCCATAAGTAAGTGTACTGAAGAGGACAAAATAAAGTACGCTACTCATACCTTCACAGGTTCTGCGTTAACATGGTGGAATACCTATCTAGAGCAAGTGGGACAAGACGATGCGTACGCACTACCGTGGTCAGCATTCAAGCACTTGATGAACGAGAAGTACCGTCCCAGAACCGAGGTCAATAAGCTCAAGACAGAACTTAGAGGGTTACGAACCCAAGGATTTGATATTACCAGGTACGAAATACGATTTACAGAATTATGCCTATTGTGTCCGGGAGCATTCGAAGATGAGAAAGAGAAGATCGACGCGTTTGTGAAAGGATTACCGGAAAGAATCCAAGAAGATATAAGTTCACACGAGCCCGCCTCCATACAACAGGCATGTAGAATGGCTCACAAACTAGTGAACCAGATTGAAGAAAGAATTAAAGAACAGACTGCTGAAGAGGCCAATGTGAAGCAAGTCAAAAGAAAGTGGGAGGAAAATGGTGATAAGAATCACCAATACAACAACAACAGCAATTACAACAATAATCGCAACAATTATCCCAACAATCGCAACATCAATTGCAACTACAACAAACGGCCCAACAACAACAACAACAACAACAACAACAACAACAGTAACTACAACAATCATCCCAACAACAATAATAACCGCAACAACAACAACAATCAGAAGCAGCTATGCCAAAGGTGTGAAAAGTATCACTCGGGGTTCTGCACCAAATTTTGCAACAAGTGTAAAAGAAATGGTCATAGCGCGGTGAAGGGTGAGGTCTACGGACCAGGGGTTAATAGAACGAAAGGAAAAAATGGTGTCGGAACGAGTAATGGCGGAGCAAGTAGTGTCGGAGCAAGTTATGCCAATGTAGTTTGTTATAAATGTGGAAAACCGGGCCACATTATTAGAAATTTCCCGAACCAGGAGAACATGAATGGACAAGGCCGCGGAAGAGTTTTCAATATTAATGCGGCAGAGGCACAGGAAGACCCGGAGCTTGTTACGGGTACGTTTCTTATTGATAATAAATCTGCTTACTTTTTATTTGATTCGGGTGCGGATAGAAGCTATATGAGTAGAGATTTTTGTGCTAAATTAAGTTGTCCATTGACGCCTTTGGATAGTAAATTTTTACTCGAATTAGCAAATGGTAAATTAATTTCAGCATGTCGGAATCGAGAAATTAAACTGGTTAGCGAAACATTTAAGATTGACTTGATACCAGTAGAGTTAGGGAGTTTTGATGTGATAATCGGTATGGACTGGTTGAAAGAAGTGAAAGCAGAGATCGTTTGTTACAAAAATGCAATTCGCATTATACGAGAAAAAGGAAAACCCTTAATGGTGTACGGAGAAAAGGGCAACACGAAGCTACATCTTATTAGTAATTTGAAGGCACAAAAACTAATAAGAAAAGGTTGCTATGCTGTTCTAGCACACGTCAAGAAAGTACAAACTGAAGAAAAGAGCATCAATGATGTTCCCGTCGCAAAAGAATTTCCCGATGTATTTCTGAAAGAATTACCGGGATTACCCCCACATCGATCCGTTGAATTTCAAATAGATCTTGTACTAGGAGCTGCACCAATAGCTCGTGCTCCTTACAGACTCACACCCAGCGAGATGAAAGAACTGCAAAGCCAATTACAAAAACTTTTAGAGCATGGTTTCATTCGACCAAGCACATCACCGTGGGGAGCTCCTGTTTTGTTTGTCAAGAAGAAAGATGGTAGATTCAGGTTGTGTATCGACTACCGAGAGTTGAACAAACTTACCATCAAGAACCGCTACCCACTACCGAGAATCGACGACTTATTTGATCAACTACAAGGCTCGTCTGTTTATTCAAAGATTGACTTACGTTCCGGGTATCATCAAATGCGGGTGAAAGAAGATGATATTCCAAAGACTGCTTTCAGAACACGTTACGGTCATTACGAGTTTATGGTCATGCCATTTGGTTTAACTAATGCACCAGCTGTGTTCATGGACCTTATGAACCGAGTGTGTGGACCATACCTTGACAAGTTTGTCATTGTTTTCATTGATGACATACTTATTTACTCAAAGAATGACCAAGAACACGGTGAACATTTCAGAAAGGTGTTAGAAGTATTGAGGAAGGAAGAATTGTATGCTAAATTTTCAAAGTGTGCATTTTGGTTGGAAGAAGTTCAATTCCTCGGTCACATAGTGAACAAAAAAGGTATTAAGGTGGATCCGGCAAAGATAGAAACTGTTGAAAAGTGGGAAACCCCGAAAACTCCGAAACACATACGCCAGTTTTTAGGACTAGCTGGTTACTACAGAAGGTTCATCCAAGACTTTTCCAGAATAGAAAAACCCTTGACTGCATTAACGCATAAAGGGAAGAAATTTGAATGGAAGGATGAACAAGAGAAAGCGTTTCAGTTATTGAAGAAAAAGCTAACTTCGGCACCTATATTGTCATTTCCTGAAGGGAATGATGATTTTGTGATTTATTGTGATGCATCAAAGAAAGGTCTCGGTTGTGTATTAATGCAACGAACGAAGGTGATTGCTTATGCGTCTAGACAATTGAAGATTCACGAGCAAAATTATACGACACATGATTTGGAATTAGGCGCAGTTGTTTTTGCATTAAAGACTTGGAGGCACTACTTATATGGGGTCAAAAGTATTATATATACCGACCACAAAAGTCTTCAACACATATTTAATCAGAAACAACTGAATATGAGGCAGCGTAGGTGGATTGAATTGTTGAATGATTACGACTTTGAGATTCGTTACCACCCGAGGAAGGCAAATGTGGTAGCCGATGCCTTGAGCAGGAAGGACAGAGAACCCATTCGAGTAAAATCTATGAATATAATGATTCATAATAACCTTACTACTCAAATAAAGGAGGCGCAACAAGGAGTTTTAAAAGAAGGAAATTTAAAGGATGAAATACCCAAAGGATCGGAGCAGCATCTTAATATTCGGGAAGACGGAACCCGGTATAGGGCTGAAAGGATTTGGGTACCAAAATTTGGAGATATGAGAGAAATGGTACTTAGAGAAGCTCATAAAACCAGATACTCAATACATCCTGGAACGGGGAAGATGTACAAGGATCTCAAGAAACATTTTTGGTGGCCGGGTATGAAAGCCGATGTTGCTAAATACGTAGGAGAATGTTTGACGTGTTCTAAGGTCAAAGCTGAGCATCAGAAACCATCAGGTCTACTTCAACAACCCGAAATCCCAGAATGGAAATGGGAAAACATTACCATGGATTTCATCACTAAATTGCCAAGGACTGCAAGTGGTTTTGATACTATTTGGGTAATAGTTGATCGTCTCACCAAATCAGCACACTTCCTACCAATAAGAGAAGATGACAAGATGGAGAAGTTAGCATGACTGTATTTGAAGGAAGTCGTCTCCAGACATGGAATACCAATCTCTATTATCTCTGATAGGGATGGCATATTTATTTCAAGATTCTGGCAGACATTACAGCAAGCATTAGGAACTCGTCTAGACATGAGTACTGCCTATCATCCACAAACTGATGGGCAGAGTGAAAGGACGATACAAACGCTTGAAGACATGCTACGAGCATGCGTTATTGATTTCGGAAACAGTTGGGATCGACATCTACCGTTAGCAGAATTTTCCTACAACAACAGCTACCATTCAAGCATTGAGATGGCGCCGTTTGAAGCACTTTATGGTAGAAAGTGCAGGTCTCCGATTTGTTGGAGTGAAGTGGGGGATAGACAGATTACGGGTCCGGAGATTATACAAGAAACTACCGAGAAGATCATCCAAATTCAACAACGGTTGAAAACCGCCCAAAGTCGACAAAAGAGCTACGCTGACATTAAAAGAAAAGATATAGAATTTGAAATTGGAGAGATGGTCATGCTTAAAGTTACACCTTGGAAAGGCGTTGTTCGATTTGGTAAACGAAGGAAATTAAATCCAAGGTATATTGGACCATTCAAGATTATTGATCGTGTCGGACCAGTAGCTTACCGACTTGAGTTACCTCAAAAACTTGCGGCTGTACATAACACTTTCCACGTCTCGAATTTGAAGAAATGTTTTGCTAAAGAAGATCTCACTATTCCGTTAGATGAAATCCAAATCAACGAAAAACTCCAATTCATCGAAGAACCCGTCGAAATAATGGATCGTGAGGTTAAAAGACTTAAGCAAAACAAGATACCAATTGTTAAGGTTCGATGGAATGCTCGTAGAGGACCCGAGTTCACCTGGGAGTGTGAAGATCAGATGAAGAAGAAATACCCGCATCTATTTCCAGAAGATTCGTCAACACCTTCAACAGCTTAAAATTTCGGGACGAAATTTATTTAACGGGTAGGTACTGTAGTGACCCGAACTTTTCCATGTTTATATATATTAATTGAGATTGATATTTACATGATTAAATGTTTCCAACATGTTAAGCAATCAAACTTGTTAAGACTTGATTAATTGAAATATGTTTCATATAGACAATTGACCACCCAAGTTGACCGGCGATTCACGAACGTTAAAACTTGTAAAAATGACATGACGATATATATATGGATATACATATGGTTAACATGAGATTATGATAAGTAAGTATCTCCATAAGTATATTAACAATGAGTTATATACATATAAACAAGACTACTAACTTAAGGATTTCGAAACAAGACATATATGTAACGATTATCGTTGTAACGACATTTAAATGTATATATATCATATTAAGATATATTAATATATCATAATATCATGATAATATAATAATTTAACATCTCATTAGATATAATAAATAATGAGTTAACAACATTAATTGAGATCGTTAACTTAAAGGTTTCAAAACAACACTTACATGTAACGACTAACGATGACTTAACGACTCAGTTAAAATGTATATACATGTAGTGTATTTAGATGTATTAAAATACTTTTGGAAGACTTCAAGACATATATCAAAACACTCATACTTAACGAAAATGGTTACAGTTACTTTCCCATTCTTTTCTTTCATCAAGAATTCTAGTCGTATTCTTACCTGTATTATACACAGCTTCAAAACATACTTACTATGGGTATATACCAATAGGAACTAGCATGGGATTCCACTCTTGATTATG
The DNA here is from genome assembly GCF_046630445.1 of Rutidosis leptorrhynchoides. Taxonomy (NCBI): domain Eukaryota; kingdom Viridiplantae; phylum Streptophyta; class Magnoliopsida; order Asterales; family Asteraceae; genus Rutidosis; species Rutidosis leptorrhynchoides. The sequence goes on from NC_092339.1 coordinate 381,303,665, forward strand.
TCATGTATGACTAATCAATTTTAACTTCTACCATGAGCTAGTCAACTAACTAGAACTCCTTTTAACCCCACTCACCACTCACCAATTACCATTCATCATTCACTCCATTTCACTTCCAATTCTCTTTCTAATTCTCTCTCAACACACACACACACACTATTATGAACGTATTTTTCCAGTATTTAATCATCATCTTCATCAAAAATCACTTCAATAATCAAGCTATAATCATCATAGGAAGAACACTTCAAGAACACTTCAAAAATCCCTTCAAGTTTACTAATTTACTTCCAAGCTTTCTAATCCATTCCAAGTAATCATCTAAGATCAAGAAACCTTTGTTATATACAGTAGGTTATCTTTCTTATTCAAGGTAATATTCATATTCAAACTTTGATTCAATTTCTATAACTATAAACTATCTTAATTCGAGTAAAAATCTTACTTGAACTTGTTTTTGTGTCATGATCCTACTTCAAGAACTTTCAAGCCATCCAAGATCCTTTGAAGCTAGATCATTTCTTGTCACTTCCAGTAGGTTTACCTACTAAACTTGAGGTAGTAATGATGTTCATAACATCATTCGATTCATATATATAAAACTATCTTATTCGAAGGTTTAAACTCGTAATCACTAGAACATAGTTTAGTTAATTCTAAACTTGTTCGCAAACAAAAGTTAATCCTTCTAACTTGACTTTTAAAATTAACTAAACACATGTTCTATATCTATATGATATGCTAACTTAATGATTTAAAACCTGGAAACACGAAAAACACCGTAAAACCAGATTTACGCCGTCGTAGTAACACCGCGGGCTGTTTTGGGTTAGTTAATTAAAAACTATGATAAACTTTGATTTAAAAGTTGTTATTCTAAGAAAATGATTTTTATTATGAACATGAAACTATATCCAAAAATTATGGTTAAACTCAAAGTGGAAGTATGTTTTCTAAAATGGTCATCTAGACGTCGTTCTTTCGACTGAAATGACTACCTTTAAAAAAACGACTTGTAACTTATTTTTCCGACTACAAACCTATACTTTTTCTGTTTAGATTCATAAAATAGAGTTCAATATGAAACCATAGCAATTTGATTCACTCAAAACGGATTTAAAATGAAGAAGTTATGGGTAAAACAAGATTGGATAATTTTTCTCATTTTAGCTACGTGAAAATTGGTAACAAATCTATTCCAACCATAACTTAATCAACTTGTATTGTATATTATGTAATCTTGAGATACCATAGACACGTATACAATGTTTCGACCTATCATGTCGACACATCTATATATATTTCGGAACAACCATAGACACTCTATATGTGAATGTTGGAGTTAGCTATACAGGGTTGAGGTTGATTCCAAAATATATATAGTTTGAGTTGTGATCAATACTGAGATACGTATACACTGGGTCGTGGATTGATTCAAGATAATATTTATCGATTTATTTCTGTACATCTAACTGTGGACAACTAGTTGTAGGTTACTAACGAGGACAGCTGACTTAATAAACTTAAAACATCAAAATATATTAAAAGTATTGTAAATATATTTTGAACATACTTTAATATATATGTATATATTGTTATAGGTTCGTGAATCAACAGTGGCCAAGTCTTACTTCTCGACGAAGTAAAAATCTGTGAAAGTGAGTTATAGTCCCACTTTTAAAATCTAATATTTTGGGATGAGAAAACATGCAGGTTTTATAAATGATTTATAAAATAGACACAAGTACGTGAAACTACATTCTATGGTTGAATTATCGAAATCGAATATGCCCCTTTTTATTAAGTCTGGTAATCTAAGAATTAGGGAACAGACACCCTAATTGACGCGAATCCTAAAGATAGATCTATTGGGCCTAACAAACCCCATCCAAAGTACCGGATGCTTTAGTACTTCGAAATTTATATCATATCCGAAGGGTGTCCCGGAATGATGGGGATATTCTTATATATGCATCTTGTTAATGTCGGTTACCAGGTGTTCACCATATGAATGATTTTTATCTCTATGTATGGGATGTGTATTGAAATATGAAATCTTGTGGTCTATTGTTACGATTTGATATATATAGGTTAAACCTATAACTCACCAACATTTTTGTTGACGTTTAAAGCATGTTTATTCTCAGGTGAATATTAAGAGCTTCCGCTGTTGCATACTAAAATAAGGACAAGATTTGGAGTCCATGTTTGTATGATATTGTGTAAAAACTGCATTCAAGAAACTGATTTCGATGTAACATATTTGTATTGTAAACCATTATGTAATGGTCGTGTGTAAACAGGATATTTTAAATTATCATTATTTGATAATCTACGTAAAGCTTTTTAAACCTTTATTTATGAAATAAAGGTTATGGTTTGTTTTAAAAATGAATGCAGTCTTTGAAAAACGTCTCATATAGAGGTCAAAACCTCGCAACGAAATCAATTAATATGGAACGTTTTTAATCAATAAGAACGGGACATTTCAATATGAACGTGGGGTTATATATCAAACTTCAAAAATATGTATATATATGTTTGTATTTTATGTTATATACAAAACAGAGTAAAACATCACACTTTCAAAAACTGGCATTAAGTTCAGCAAAAGCTACTAATTTTGACGACAAGACGTAAAATATCAAATGTGATATAAAAAAATATGTTTGCAAACTCGGTATTTTTAATCATTTTTCTACACTAATCACCCTCATGAATTTAAATTTTTACTGATTTCTTGCAAATGAGGGCATTGCAAGATCTCAAGTGTGGGAAAAGGTTATAAATTCTCTCGGGTTTACACTTGGTTTAATTGCCAAATTTTATGAAAATTTGAAAATTTTTTAACTAAATGAACTCAAAATCATGTTCATACATATTTATGAACGATAAAACTAGATAATAATACCGAAATTATTGTTATCTCGAAAAGGACATAAATTGAGAAACAACCCTAAACGCTTGAATTCATTTAAAATGGAATAGAAGAGAAAAAAAAGGCAAAGAAAGAAATAAAATAAAAGCTAAGTGTGAGAAGAATTTACCAAGTTCTTTAAAACATATATCACATATTTTTGTACAAGATTATTGCAGGTACTTTTGCTTTGGACTAAACTAATCAGTTTTACCCGATTTACTGTAATATATTTGAAAGAAAGATGGATCTACACGATGAATCAATTTCATCATTAAAAGGAAGTAAAGTCTTCCGAAAAAGACACGCGCTTCTTAATTTAGGTCAGGAAGTTATCGTCCAGACCAGCTGTAGGTTGACGAAAAATCTAGAAAAGTCATCTCTAAAATCAGCAGGAAATCCACGGACCTCAGCATCAAACAGGGTCGCCAAGTGGTCAGACTTATCCTAACCATGAGAGGATCTGTCTCGTAAAATGGGGAGGGCGCCGTGAAAATTAGCTTGATAAGACTAATGAATCAGACCCCCAGAAAGGATAATCTCCTTAAAAGATTAAAAATCAGCTTTTAAGCCTGATATTACTCAATCCTTGAGATTGACCTTAAAGATTGAGAATTACAAACTCATGGATTTCGATGATATCTAAACTCGAGTTTGAACGAGAAAATATTTTGATCAAATTAAAATCGATTTGTTTTCTGAAAACCTATTTTCAATGCGTTCATTACCATTGAACGTAAAATCCTGAGAATTCATCAGAATTCATTAGGTCACCTGAACCAAATCGGGTGTCAACCGTAAGAATGGTGGTTGCATAGCATGGTCGAAGACAGGAACTTGTGCCAAACCGAAAAATTATAGGGTGATCTTTACTATTTCTCCTACAAAGGATAGTAATTGCATCCGACACGTTGTTGTAACGACCCGGAATTTTTCGATCATTCTATACTTATGAGATTAATATTTACATAAATTAAACCTTACCAACATAATAAGCAATCCAAACTGTTGAGACTTATATTTTTGAAAAGAGTTTTACACAACGTTTGACCGTCCAATTTGACCGATGATATCACGAACTATATAACACACGATAATTATACGATTATGTATATGTACATATCTATACATATTTAACATGATTTAAGGATGGTTTAACATTTCATTGTGAACTAACAACAATGAGTTATAAGTATACTTTGAGACCACTAACTTAAGTTTTCAAAACGATAACTATATGTAACTCTCTTTGACATATATACTTACAATCTATAATGTGTTGTGATTTATGTCACCAATATGATTTAAGTGTAATGGGATTAATTTGTAATCAAAATAATCTTGATAAATATCGAACAAGTTTGGGGAAGTGTGGAGTGCACACTTGTTTGAACTTATCTTGATTATGACGGGGGTTCGGGGGCAGCGCTCCCGATAAGCGGGGTCCAAGGGGCAGAGCCCCTGGCTGGGGTCGAGCTGCCAGGTCAGCTTGGAAATTTTTTTTGGGCTAACATTGCTTTATTAGAAATGTCTTAAAATTTTATTTTTGGCCCGGTTGGACCCAAAATAAAAGCCCGATTTTGAGCTTCTTTTACCGTATCATACCCATCATCTATGCGTATTTACTATTGGTAAATACACATCAAATCAATATCCTTATCAGTCTTATATCTGCCCTAGATAAGAGGGAATCTTATTTGTAAGCTAGCATACATTATTACTCAAAAATTCAACACAATAATTTGTCCTTGTTCCCTCAACAACCAGACTGTCCTATAAGTATCACCATCACCTTGGGTTTTCATTTCATTCTTACAACCATCTTTCTCTAACCAAAAACACACTCTTAGGAACTCTAAGTGTTCTTCACAATCTCAGCAAATACTCATGAAGAACTAGCTTCATGAACAACCTATAATCATCATAAGAAAGTTTGATCAAGATTATTTTCTATCTTTTCCAGTAGCTTTATCCAAGTAACTTGAGGTAGTAACCTTATTCATAATCTTATTCGATTCATATTTATATAGCTATCTTATTTTGTGTTATAAATTTTTTAACAACAAGAACATAGTTTGAATAATTTCAAACCTGTTCGCAAACTAAATAGATCCTTCTAATTTGATTTTTAAAACACTTCAAAACCTGTAATATATCATATTATGACAAAATCGGATTAATCATATCTTGGCTAATTAACATAATATTTAATATATATTTACTTATGATTTGATTTTATATATTTCAGGACCACCCGTAAACAACACAAGAAGATTAATCATAAGACCTCATGATTGTACGCAACACGTCATAGTGAAATAGTGAAGTGTGAAATGCAATAATTTTCCTTAATGTTTGATGTAAGATAAGCATATATAAAATAGTGAAGTGTGAAATGCAATAATTTTCCATGGTTAAGTATTATTTGGGTGGTAGTAATTGATTTTCGTACTAAGCTATTAAGTATGAACTTTAACGGGTAGGTACTACCCTAGATATAATTATAAAATGCTAATAAGAAGAAAAGGCTTTTATAATAATAACTGGTTCATATTATTAATAAGCTACGATGTACTGTAAATATATACTACATCTATAATATTCCATGTGAATAATTATTTTTTCATTCTTATTGAAGATTATGGCGCGATTGAACCGAATGACGGAACAAGAAATCCAGGAACTCATCAATCAGCGAGTGAACGACAGAATGTTATGGGTCGAGGCTGCAAGAGGTGCTACAGTTAACCCAAATCCTCGTGTGGGGTGCACTTACAAAACTTTTCAAGGTTGCAAGCCCTCATCATTCAGTGGAACAGAAGGACCGGTCGGTTTAACCCGGTGGATCGAAAAGATTGAGTCTGTGTTTAAAATCAGTGGTTGTATTGAGAAGGACATGACCAAGTATGCATCGTGCACCTTACAAGATAGTGCACTCACGTGGTGGAAAAACTATGTGAAGGCCGTAGGAGGAGATGTAACTTATGATACCCCTTGGGAAGAATTCAAAACAATGCTAATCAACGAATATTGTCCAAGGAACGAGGTTAGGAAGTTGGAAGCTGAATTACGAAGCCTGAAAGCTGTTGGTACTGAACTCACCAACTACAATCAGCGATTCATGGAATTAGCTTTGCTATGTCCCGAATTGGTACCAACCGAAGAACGGAAGATTGAAATGTACAAAGACGGTTTGCCTAAAAAGGTCAAGGCGAATGTTACAGCATCCAAACCCAAGACTATTCATGAAGCTATCACCATGGCGAACGAATTGATGGACCAGATTATTCTGGATAAGAACACCGATGTCAAGACATCGGGAAACAAAAGAAAGTGGGAAGGTAATCATCAACAATCCAACAAGAAACAAGAAACCACGCAAGGTGCGGGTAGCGGTTCAAACTCAGGTTACAAAGGACGAAATCCTTTATGTAACAGATGCCACAAACATCACTCTAGTTATTGTAATGTGGTGTGCAACAATTGTAATCGAAAAGGTCATCTTGCTGAAGATTGTAGGGTTCCCGCTACAAATACAAACGGTACCAAGACTCCTGCCACCAATGCAAATAGAACTGCCTTGGCCACTGTTACTTGTTATGGGTGTGGGAAACAGGGTTATTATAAGAGCCAGTGTCCGAATCCAGAGAATAATAATGGATCTGTACGTGGAAAAGCATTTGTTATTAATGCTAGAGAGGCGTGTGAAGACCCGGAGCTTGTTACGGGTACGTTTACCATTAATAACTTATCCGCATCTATTATATTTGATACTGGTGCCGATAGAAGTTACGTGTGTAGAGACTTTTACGCTAAATTGAATTGTTCATCATTACCTCTAGATGCTAAGTACATGATTGAGTTAGCTAATGGTAAACTAATTAAAGCCGATAAAATTTGCCGTGATTGTAAAATAAATTTAGCCGGAGAAACATTTAAGATTGATTTGATACCCCTAGAATTAGGAAGTTTTGATGTAATAGTCGGCATGGACTGGATGTCCAAAATAGGAGCTGAAGTTATGTGTGCCAATAAGGCAATTCGCATTCCTCGTAAGGATAAAACGCCAGTAATGATTTATGGAGAGATGGGTAACTCAAAGCTAAAACTCATTAGTTGTTTGAAAGCTCAAAAGTGCTTGAAGAAAGGGTGCTATGCTATCTTAGCACATGTTAATAAAGTCGAAACGAAGGAGAAAGTGAAGAGCATCAATGACGTGCCTGTGGCAAGAGATTTTCCTGAAGTCTTTCCGGAAGAGTTGCCGGGATTACCTCCATTTAGATCTGTAGAATTTCAAATAGATCTAGTACCAGGAGCTGCACCAGTGGCTCGTGCTCCATATAGACTTGCACCATCTAAGATGAAAGAGTTACAAAGCCAGTTACAAGAATTACTGGATCGTGGTTTCATTCGACCGAGCACTTCACCGTGGGGAGCTCCGATTTTATTCGTCAAGAAGAAAGATGGATCTTTCCGAATGTGTATAGATTATCGTGAATTAAATAAGTTAACTATCAAGAATTGGTATCCACTATCGAGAATTGATGATTTATTTGATCAATTGCAAGGATCATGTGTTTACTCGAAAATCGACCTAAGGTCGGGCTATCATCAACTACGCGTCAAAGAAGAAGATATTCCAAAAACTGCTTTTCGGACATGCTACGGTCATTATGAATTTTTGGTCATGCCGTTTGGATTAACGAATGCGCCAGCTGTATTCATGGACCTCATGAATCGAGTTTGTAGTCCGTATTTATATAAGTTTGTTATCGTTTTCATTGACGATATTCTTATCAATTCCAAGAGTGAGCAAGAGCATGAACAGCATTTAAGATTAGTATTAGAATTGTTAAGAAAAGAACAATTATACGCCAAATTTTCTAAGTGTGCGTTTTGGTTAAAAGAAGTGCAATTTCTTGGTCATGTGGTTAGTAGCAAAGGAATTCAGGTTGACCCAGCTAAAATTGAGGCCATTGAAAAATGGGAGACTCCTAAGACACCAACGCAGATACGCCAATTTTTGGGTTTAGCCGGTTATTATAGAAGGTTTATTCAAGATTTTTCCCGAATAGCTAAACCATTGACAGCGTTAACACAAAAAGGGAAGAAGTACGAATGGACCTTTGAGCAGGAGAGTGCATTTCAATTACTCAAGAAGAAGTTGACCACGGCACCTATTTTATCGTTACCTGAAGGGAACGATGATTTTGAGATATATTGTGACGCTTCGCGACAAGGTTTTGGTTGCGTCCTTATGCAACGAAAGAAAGTTATTGCATACGCATCCCGACAATCGAAGATTCACGAGCGGAATTATACGACGCATGATCTAGAATTGGGGGCAGTAGTGTTTGCATTGAAGATATGGAGACACTATTTATATGGAGTTAAATGCACTGTGTTTACTGATCATAAAAGCCTTCAACATATTTTCGATCAGAAACAGCTGAACATGAGGCAACGTAGGTGGGTCGAGCTGATAAACGACTACGATTGTGAGATTCGCTATCATCCTGGGAAAGCGAATGTAGTGGCCGACGCTTTAAGCAGAAAGGAACGAGAACCAATTCGAGTACGAGCGATGAACATAAAAATTCGCATGAATCTCAACTCACAAATCAAAGAGGCTCAACGAGAAGCTCTTACTAAAGAAAACATAGGAAATGAAATAATGAAGAAATATGCGAAGCAACTCGTTATACGGGAAGACGGAATTCGATATTTTGCAAACCGTATTTGGGTACCGAAGTTGGGTGGATTAAGGAAGTTGATATTGAATGAGGCGCACAAGACAAGATACTCGATACATCCTGGAGTTGGAAAAATGTACCAAGATCTTAAGACGCATTATTAGTGGCCTAATTTAAAGACAGACGTTGCAACGTATGTTGGGGAATGTTTAACTTGTTCTAAAGTTAAAGCAGAACACCAGAAGCCGTCAGGGTTACTTCAATAACCAGAAATCCCAGAATGGAAATAGGATGGTATTACCATGGATTTCATCACAAAGTTACCTAAGACTGCCTGGGGTTATGACACCATTTGGGTAATAGTTGATCGACTCACCAAATCTGCACATTTCTTGCCTATAAAGGAAACGGATAGAATGGAGAAACTATTACGACTGTACATAAAGGAAATTGTTTCAAGGCATGGAATACCTATTTCCATTATATCCGATTGTGATAGTAGATTTACATCAAAGTTCTGGCAATCACTATAGGAGGCCCTAGGAACTCGTTTGGATATGAGTACCGCATATCATCCGCAAACTGACGGGCAGAGTGAAAGAACAATTCAGACTCTTGAAGACATGCTTAGGGCATGTGTGATCGATTTTGGAAACAGATGGGATAAATATCTACCATTAGCAGAATTCTCGTATAATAATAGTTATCATGCGAGCATTAAAGCTGCACCATTCGAAGCACTGTATGGAAGGAAGTGTAGATCCCCTATCTGTTGGAACGAAGTAGGAGATCGACAATTAACTGGACCCGAGATCATCCATGAAACTACTGAGAAGATAGTGCAAATCAAGGAGAAATTGAAAACAACCCGTAGTCGCCAAAAGAGCTACGCCGATGTCTGAAGGAAACCATTAGAGTTTTAGATCGGTGACATGGTTATGTTAAAGGTGTCACCTTGGAAAGGTGTAATACGTTTTGGAAAAAGAGGTAAACTGAACCCAAGGTATGTAGGCCCGTTCAAGATCATCGAACGCATTGGACCGGTAGCTTATCGACTCGAATTACTACAACAACTCGCCGGAGTACATAATACATTTCACGTTTCAAACCTTAAGAAGTGTCTTGCAAAGGAAGACCTCACCATTCCTCTTGAAGAAATCCAACTCAACGAGAAACTACAATTCATAGAAGAACCAGTCGAAATCATGGACCGTGAAGTTAAACAACTCAAGCAGAGCAACATACCAATCGTTAAGGTTCGTTGGAATGCTCGAAGGGGTCCCGAGTTTACTTGGGAACGAGAGGATCAGATGAAACAAAAGTACCCACATTTGTTTCCCGAGAACGCAAAATAGGTACAATTTTAAAATTTCAGGACGAAATTTATTTAACGGGTAGGTACTGTAACGACCCGGAATTTTCCGATCATTCGATACTTATGAGATTAATATTTACATAAATTAAACCTTACCAACATAATAAGCAATCCAAACTGTTGAGACTTATATTTTTGAAAAGAGTTTTACACAACGTTTGACCGTCCAATTTGACCGATGATATCACGAACTATATAACACACGATAATTATACGATTATGTATATGTACATATCTATACATATTTAACATGATTTAAGGATGGTTTAACATTTCATTGTGAACTAACAACAATGAGTTATAAGTACACTTTGAGACCACTAACTTAAGTTTTCAAAACGATAACTATATGTAACGTTCTTTGACATATATACTTACAATCTATAATGTGTTGTGATTTATGTCACCAATATGATTTAAGTGTAATGGGATTAATTTGTAATCAAAATAATCTTGATAAATATCGAACAAGTTTGGGGAAGTGTGGAGTGCACACTTGTTTGAACTTATCTTGATTATGACGGGGGTTCGGGGGCAGCGCCCCCGATAAGCGGGGTCCAAGGGGCAGAGCCCCTGGCTGGGGTCGAGCTACCAGGTCAGCTTGGAAATTTTTTTGGGCTAACATTGCTTTATTAGAAATGTCTTAAAATTTTATTTTTGGCCCGGTTGGACCCAAAATAAAAGCCCGATTTTGAGCTTCTTTTACCGTATCATACCCATCATCTATGTGTATTTACTATTGGTAAATACACATCAAATCAATATCCTTATCAGCCTTAGATCTGCCCTAGATAAGAGGGAATCTTATTTGTAAGCTAGCATACATTATTACTCAAAAATTCAACACAATAATTTGTCCTTGTTCCCTCAACAACCAGACTGTCCTATAAGTATCACCATCACCTTGGATTTTCATTTCATTCTTACATCCATCTTTCTCTAACCAAAAACACACTCTTAGGAACTCTAAGTGTTCTTCACAATCTCAGCAAATACTCATGAAGAACTAGCTTCATGAACAACCTATAATCATCATAAGAAAGTTTGATCAAGATTATTTTCTATCTTTTCCAGTAGCTTTATCCAAGTAACTTGAGGTAGTAACCTTATTCATAATCTTATTCGATTCATATTTATATAGCTATCTTATTTTGTGTTATAAAATTTTTAACAACAAGAACATAGTTTGAATGATTTCAAACCTGTTCGCAAACTAAATAGATCCTTCTAATTTGATTTTTAAAACACTTCAAAACCTGTAATATATCATATTATGACAAAATCGGATTAATCATATCTTGGCTAATTAACATAATATTTAATATATATTTACTTATGATTTGATTTTATATATTTCAGGACCACCCGTAAACAACACGAGAAGATTAATCATAAGACCTCATGATTGTACGCAACACGTCATCTGACAACACGGTACTTTATGTACGCAACACGTCATTTGACAACATGGTACCATGGGTCGAGATTAATTCTGATCAATACGAATACGATGGGGTCTTTATTTATTTTATTGAGCAACTAATTGTGGACCATTAACAACAGACTGCTAACTACGGACTAAGAAAATATTAAAAGTATTATAAGTATATATATATGTAACGATTACTTGAAAAGAAAATATGCTGATATATTATATATATGGTTAGGTTCGTGATATCTATCGGAGACCAAGTCGAGTTAAATACCTTCAAGGAAAAGTTGAGTATATAGTCCCACTTTTAAACTCTAAATATTTCGGGATGAGAATACATGCATTTTATGATTTACGTTATAGACACAAGTACTTAAAAATATATTCTACGTTGAGATGTACCACTGGCATATCTCCCTGTAACTTGGTAACTACTATTTACATGCGGTATTGTAAACGCGAATCCTGTTGATAGATCTATCGGGCCCGACAACCCCAACCGGACTGGACGACCAGTATTCAACGGTTGCACAGTACTTCGTTTCGGTGACTACACTTGGTACGGTGTAGTAAGATTTCATAATAAAGGGAATATGCGACGTTGATTAAATGTTAAGTATGGTTATCAAGTGCTCAACAACTTAGAATATTTTTATTAAAACGTTTATATATGAAATCTTGTGGTCTATATTCATAACGCTGCCGACATTAAACCTATATCTCACCAACTTTATGTTGACGTTTTAAGCATGTTTATTCTCAGGTGATAACTAAAAGCTTCCGCTGCAACATGTTGAATTTAAGCAAGATCTTGAGTATGCATATTTGTGTCAAAAATAAAACTGCATATCGGAGGATTTGTAATGTAAAATATGTTGGAAGTTGTATTGTTATTATCACATGTAAAGTTTGTAAGTCTAAGATTATCGCTAAACGATAATCATTATTATCTTGTTTAAACCTTGTATTTGTAATAAAAGTTATAGTTTGTATTGTAAAAACGAATGCAGTTTTTGATAAACGTCGCATATAGAGGTCAATACCTCGCGATGAAATCATATGTTATTGTATTCGTCCTTATGGTTAAGGTCGGGTTTTGACAGTTGTATCAGAGCGTTGGTCTTAGGGAACCATAGAATTTGCATTAGTGTGTCTTATCGAGTTTGTTAGGATGCATTAGTGAGTCTGGACTTTGACCGTGTTTGATTTCGAAAACTATTGCTTATCCATGTTGGTTAAAAATTAATATGTAAATATTATGTGGTATTAACGTGCTAGTTGTTATGTGATAGATGTCTGGCTTAGAACTTATTATCACATTCAGCGACTCCGAACCAGACTCTTCAGATGGTGTTCCAGTCATTAATCTATCCGATGATGAAAATGACACCTTTGGGGAAGACTCACAAGTTCCGGATGAATCAATTGAAGAGGAACCGGAAAGTGATCCTAAGGAGGAAGAAATACAGGAAATTACAAAAGACAAGTTTGAACGAGGAAAGAAACGAAAGGCTACTGAAATGGAAAATCTAAATCCCGAGTCTAGAGAGGATGTTGTGGCACCAACTCCACCAGATACTTCCACACCTATTCCTGCTATTCCTATTAGTTCTATCCCGACATCCAGTTCTTCGGTTCCTCAGCCAAAACGCAGGGAGACAACCAGGATAACCTTTAAGCGATTTCTTTGAACACAAACGCTTTGGGTTAAATGATGCGCTGTTGTTTTAAACCATAGGATCATATAATGTTTTGTATAATATTACTAGTGTGGTTTGCTTAATGTTTGATGTAAGATAAGCATATGTAAAATAGTGAAGTGTGAAATGCAATAATTTTCCATGGTTAAGTATTATTTGGGTGGTAGTAATTGATTTTCGTACTAAGCTATTAAGTATGAACTTTAACGGGTAGGTACTACCCTAGATATAATTATAAAATGCTAATAAGAAGAAAAGGCTTTTATAATAATAACTGGTTCATATTATTAATAAGCTACGATGTACTGTAAATACATACTACATCTATAATATTCCATGTGAATAATTATTTTTTCATTCTTATTGAAGATTATGGCGCGATTGAACCGAATGACGGAACAAGAAATCCAGGAACTCATCAATCAGCGAGTGAACGACAGAATGTTATGGGTCGAGGCTGCAAGAGGTGCTGCAGTTAACCCAAATCCTCGTGTGGGGTGCACTTACAAAACTTTTCAAGGTTGCAAGCCCTCATCATTCAGTGGAACAGAAGGACCGGTCGGTTTAACCCGGTGGATCGAAAAGATTGAGTCTGTGTTTAAAATCAGTGGTTGTATTGAGAAGGACATGACCAAGTATGCATCGTGCACCCTACAAGATAGTGCACTCACGTGGTAGAAAAACTATGTGAAGGCCGTAGGAGGAGATGTAGCTTATGATACCCCTTGGGAAGAATTCAAAACAATGCTAATCAACGAATATTGTCCAAGGAACGAGGTTAGGAAGTTGAAAGCTGAATTACGAAGCCTGAAAGCTGTTGGTACTGAACTCACCAACTACAATCAGCGATTCATGGAATTAGCTTTGCTATGTCCCGAATTGGTACCAACCGAAGAACGGAAAATTGAACTGTACAAAGACGGTTTGCCTAAAAAGGTCAAGGCAAATGTCACAGCATCTAAACCCAAGACTATTCATGAAGCTATCACCATGGCGAACGAATTGATGGACCAGATTATTCTGGATAAGAACACCGATGTCAAGACATCTGATGATTTCTATATATAGACAATCACCATAAATAATAGTTTACAACAGTACTTCCGTTAACAATGCAGTCAAAACAAGATACATGGTGATGATTTGGTTAATGCAACATTTCCTTGAAAAATATGTCATGTAAGACTCCATTCACATAGCTTGTCTAACATCTAAGCAAACAGCGGAAGACTTCTAGGAAACCTGAGAATAAACATGCTAACAAGTGTCAACACAAACGTTGGTGTGTTCATAGTTTTAATGTTTCGTATAATCTGTATATAAAGGTGGATCACAAGATTTCAGTTGTTTCATCCAGAAACGTTTATCAAAATATTCTACGAAATTGAGCACCCTGGTAACTAAACTTAACGTATATATAATTTGTACCCTTTGTATAATCATCTTAATAATACACACAAACCAACGTGTACGCTTCTCAAATAGCATACGTCCGTTAAAAGGCTAGTGCTCTAGCTCGGACGGGGATATCAAGCCCGATTGGATCCATATATAACTACTCGCGCCCACCAGTTCTTATAACCGGTAGTTACTAGTTACCAAAGCTAAGGGATTTTCGGTTCAAACTCGGTGTAGAATTTAGTATGTACTTGTATCCATTGTGTTTAAAATAAAGTGCGTGTATTCTCAGCCCAAAAATGTAAAGGGTAAAAAGGCAAATGAAACTCACCTTAGCAGCATATAAAGTCGTTCACCAACATGTGATCGAAACATGGATTACCAAATAACCGTAGATCTCAACCTAGAGAACATATGTTGGTCAATAAATGTCTATCAAGCTAGGTCAAGTCATAGTATATCACAATCCTAATGCTCGATATCGACATACAAAAGTTATCCAATGTTGTTTCAAAAAGTCAATTTTGACAATAGTTTAACAAAACGAGACGTACATTATATATGGATTCATTTACTCGGTTGGTAATATTCAAAAATCTAATTTATCAATCTCGTAAACAAGTTGTTTAAATCTTAATTGTAGATTCAAGAGCAATTTCAATTAACTTCAATCATAATTCAGTTGCTCATATCTTTTAATCCGTTCATCGAAATTATTCGATATCTAAATGAAAAGTTATTGATTTTTCGTCAGCTTTCCAAAAACATGTATATCATATACCTTTTACCAGTAATATATGTATTTAATTCGTGGTACATCATAAACTGTTTAACGAGGAAATTTAGCATACATGCATGCATAAATATATATACTCGAGCACTAGACATAGATACACAATTAATATATAAAAGATAAAATATGAGTGCTTACGTATCAATATTGAGATTCAATATTGTAGGAAAATACGTAGACGCAACGGAGATGATAAACACTAGGTTTGATTCACAAATATACCCATGAACATTACCCATAACCTCTATAGCTATAACCCATGATTTCCTTAACTTTATCCCGCTCAAAACCCATTTTTGAAAGTGACACGCTCATAACCTCGTCGTAGTATTTTATGTATATTACTAATTAATAATTAATAATACTAATAATTAATTAGATTAATAATAATATTAATCTTAATAATAATAATAATAATAATAATAATAATAATAATAATAATAATAATAATAATAATAATAATAATAATAATAATTAAATAAATACGGAGTAATATAATTGAGGAAATAAACTGAACGAAATCGAGTTTTTATAGTATGTGGCCTGCTACAGTACCCCATGCGATCGCATGAGTTTTCAGTATTTTTGCCATGCGATCGCATGGCCGCCTTATCCGTTTTTGTTTGCTAGTTCGTCGACATCAAATAGTGTACTGTAGCAAATAGTGTTTTACTGTAGCAAATAGCGTTACTGTAGCAAATAGTATTTACTGTAGCAAATAGTGTTTACTGTAGCAATTCACTGTTTCAAAGTCATTTTCATTGTAGCAAAATACGGGTTCACTGTAGCAAATAGTGTTTTACTGTAGCAAAGTCATTTTTACTGTAGCAAATAGTGTTTTACTGTAGGAAAGTCGTTTTTACTTGTACATATATATATATATATATATATATATATACATACATATAATTGTTCATGAATCGTCAAGAACAACCGAAGGGTACTTGAATTCAAAAGTTTTGAGATTCAGTTTAATAGATTTTACTTATCGTGTCAGAAATATTAAACCATATCGAGAATTTGGTTCAGAATAAGTCGAAATTTTCCGGGTCATCACAGGACCTACCCGTTAAAGAAATTTCGTCCCGAAATTTGAGTGAGGTCGTCATGGCTAACAATAAAAATGTTTTAATGACGAATATGAGTTGATAATAGAGTTTTATCTATGTTTGAATAATATGGATAAAATAATCCAATTACTCGAAGAGTATGAGAGAAGTTATCGTAATCAAGTGAAATGGAGAATAGAGATGCGTCTTATCTCTTGATGTAGTAACGATTGATTTCCGGATTTTAAGGAATAGAAAATCTTCATAATTTAAATAAGATTTGATTTTTCGAAATTTGCGGAAATTAGGATTTTCTTTGGTTAAATGCGTAATCTGTCTCTATTGCTGCGTCCGATATTTTGCTATAAATTGACCTTTTCCGTTTCATTATTTTCACTACTCCTACATCTTCTTCCTCATTTCATACTTTCAAAAGATTGTGAAATGCTTCATCCAGTTCTGATTCTTGATATGCTCCTAACTTTCATATCTGTCATTCTTCTTTTTCATCTACCACCAGAGGAAATTACTTTCTTCTACCATTACCTTGGGGTTATAGTGTTTTTCATTCTCCCGTGTCTTTATATTGCTATACGCATTGATATAAACGGTTTGTAATATATGTGTTGTTGTCAGGCTTTATATTTTCCCTTATATTTAGGAGCTCCATGCTTTCGTTTTTCCTTTCCGACTTCAAGTCAAGCAAATAATGGTCCAGAATTCGTAGCTATACATTTCGGAATGAACATAGTTAATGTTCTAAGAAAGAAATTGTAATGACACGATCTTGATTTGTCAAATTACCAGAATATCTGGAAAAGACCGAATCATCAAGAAAAGTATTTTCTTGATATATTTAGAGATTAAATAGAATGAAAGAGTTATGTAACATGGTTCATGATGAGGGTGAGATCTGTGAACCTTTATCACATTCCGTTAGAAACTCAGCATGATTTACTGTAATATAATCACGTTGATCAAGTGTCATTATATTATACTAACTCATGCTTCAGTTCCCAATATTACTTCAAAACACCCATTTTTTTTTTCGAATTTTTTTCAGATTTTAGAAACTAAAATAGTTTCTTTTATGATGTAACACAGATAGTGTGAAGAGATGAATGATTTACGATAAGAATAGGTATGAAGATATCTCCAGAAATATCGAGGATATTTATAATGAAAGATATGATGATATCTTATAAATTCTAATATCAGAGGATGATGCGGAAAATCTGTCTGTGAAGGTTTAGAATAAGAAGTAAGGTTCTTACTAATAGTTTCAGCAGTCACTGAATCATTTGGATTCTTTGAAGGCAGGTTCATTCTTTGTGATTTATTCACAGCCTCTTTCATACTTTACTCAATCCGTTTTTCAGTTTCAAACCTTCCTTTTTTCTCAGCTTTACCACCATACTATTCTTTATCATCAAACTTTTGACTGTTAAGGTCGTTTACAGTTTTTGCTGCTTCATCAACATTTTTCCAAAATTTGGAGAACTAGTTTCGTAGTTTGGGGTGTTTTTTCGGAAACTTCACATTCGAAGTATGTAAGTCCAGGAGGTAGACGCTATATGAACACATATAACTGTTGGCGTAGACGTGCTGCAAGATTTCAAAATACTGCTTGCTAATTCCCGATATTTGGTATGGCAATTGCCGTTACAAGATGTGGATGAGTACATGATACGGTTTCAATGAGTATAAGGATTTTTCGGAAGGTCAAAGATCAATGAAGTTGTTGTTAAATTTACTGCTAATGTGGTGGAATATGAAAGATTCCCCGATAACAAAAACGTATATGCCAAAGTTACAAGTCTGAAAGGTCGTCGTTGACTGGTTGAACGGTTGATAATACTGGATACTTTGAAAAGAAATTGCAAGGTTATTTTCAGTAATAACAATGCTAAAGGATCTTTCACATTTTTGAAGTCAAAGTATAGCTTTGAAAGATGTAGAGATCTAAGAATGATGTCACCCGTTAAATCTTGACTTGGATTCTGATCCGTCAATATCAGAATATGTAATTGAATTTGTATGGAAATGATTGTATATCGCTGTGAGCATAGTTAATAATTTTTGAATAAAAGTTGAAGAATGTACAGTATAACATACTAATTGTGAACTTATATATTTCTCGGGAATTACCTACCCGCTAAAGATTTCACAAGTAATATTTTGTACAAAAGAATTTTTATTACCGTCTTTATGAAAATATATGTATGTATATTTTCTTCAGATTTAATACAGATTTGATGAGTTAATATCATATTAAGCTCATTTGATTTTTGACTTGAATTAGAAATGAATAATCTCTAAAATATTAAAGATTTAATAATCTTTACGGAGTATTTCACTAATGTAATCAATACTCAGTTTTATTGATATTTTCTCAGTGAATCATGTTGGTGCTCATGGAACTCTTGCTAAGTTCGCAAGGTACGAATGATGTTTTCTAGAAAGTTTCGAATACATCGAAGATGAAAGTATAAAATCAACCATATAATTAAATAATATACTTAGTTTATTATGAAATGGAATTCATTGAGTTGGAAACAGAGATTGTAATTAACAATGGTTAAGTCATTAACGAAGGATGTACATCATAGCATATTAGTAATATGAATTAACCGAATAGTACCTACCAGTTAAGATTCACACGTAATAACTTGGTACGAAAAGATTTATTTTGATTTCAAAATTCATATATATTAAATATACATAAAATTTCTTCAGGGGAAATGAGTTAATACTTCATCGGTTATTGTTGCTGGTATTTCTTGGTAACTACGGTGCGTATGACGTTGATGCTCGTGGAACAGATTGTGAAGTTGAGGTTTGCAATACGGATGTTGTTGGTGGTGCTAATGGTACTGTTGGTGTTGTTGTCGTTGGTACTGTTGATGCCGGTGATTCTGCCGGTGCTTGTAACCTTTGCACCATATTCTCCAAAGTCACTACCCGAGTGCGAAGCTCGTTGACTTCTTCTACTACACCGGGATGATTGGCGGTTCGGACGAGCGGATGAATAAGATCCAGAATTTGAGAGAGTATATGATCATGACGAGATATTCTGGAGATGAGAGAGAAAATGGTATTTTGAACAGGTTCGCCGGTAAGTGCTTCAGGTTCTTCGCCAAGAGGGCAATGTGGTGGATGGAAGGGATCACCTTCTTCTTGTTACCAATAATTAAGTAGGCTACGAACCCATCCCCAATTCATCCAGAATAGATGATGGCTAATTGGTTGATCCATTCCGGTTACACTTTCTTCAGAGTTCAGGTGAATATCCATATCGGAATAGCTGTCGGAATTTAAGGAATTTGAATTGGATACGGGATCTATCTTGTATAATTAGATAGATGATTTTTGATATGAAATAGATTATAGAATTTAGATTGGTACTCTTCAATACATAACTTACATATGTATATATAATACCAAAATTCCGTAAATTACGGAGAAATTTTCAGAAGATGGCAGTCAAAGTTTATAGTAACAGATACGTTAAGATATGAATTTTGTCTATACACTATTCATGCAATCAATGCAGTAAAACATGTCTAGACTTAAAAATGATAAGCATGTAATTTTCGACAAGAAATGATAAGCAAAACTTTTAACATGCAGACACGGTCGAAGTCCAGACTTACTAATGCATCTTAACAACTATCAGTTAGACACAATCATGCAAGACCTGATTTGCTAGGACCAATGCTCTGATACCAACTATGACGATCGCTCCAAATCCATATGGACGAACACGTCATTCATTGATTTCATTGCGAGGTATTTGACCTCTATATGATACGTTTTGTAAACATTGCATTTTTTTGAAAAGGCACACCATAAATGAATATTTAAATCAAAGGTTTTCGACATCTAATGATTTCTACATATAGACAATTGATGTTATGCAAGGTGTATATGAAATAGCTTATATTTTACTAGGAAAAACTATTAAATACGATACAATTTTACACAAGATATTTATTTATTTATAGAATGGATATACTTAAACCTTGCTACAACACTTATAGGCAGTGTACCTAATCGTACAGTAGTGTAGTTTTTAGTTCGTTCCACAGGGAAATCTTTTAAACAAAGCTTAACGCTATATTAGTTTAAATTATAAAAATACAAATATATATATAAGTAATATTATTATTATAAAAGGGGGTTTTTACCGTTTAATGACCGGTTTGTCGATTTTTAAAACTTTAGTCGCAGTTAAAACCTAATGTAAAATATTAAATAAATAAAAGACTTAATTTAAATCGTAAAGTAAACAATGATAATGAAATTGCGATAAAATAAAATTTCGATAATTAAAAAGTACGATAATTAAAAGTGCAATTAAATACAATAACAATAAATAAAAGTGCAATAATTAGAAGTGCAATTAAATATGAAAATAAAGGAATTATGCTTATTTAAACTTCCTTAATCATGATGTTTGACGTGTTGATTTTTAGTTTTATGCCCATGGGTTAATTGTCCTTTGTCCTGGATTATTTAATATGTCCGTCTGGTTTTTGCCCATAACAGTCCATCAGTCATAAATATAAAGTGCGAGTGTCCTCGTCAAATTATCCTTATACCTGAAGTCAAATATTCCAACTAATTGGGGACTTAAACTGTAACAAGGTCTTAATACTTTGTTTAATAATTACACCAGGATATCGACTGCGTGTAACCCAAGATTTTAATACTTTGTTATCAATTATGCCAAGTGTCCTTGTACATAATTTCACCCCTGTTTTAATAATTCCATAGACTATTAATCCATTCCCGTGTCCGGTTAAATGAACGATTATTCGTACATATAAATATCCCGCCCATCGTGTCCGATTGAGTGTATATGGTTATTTATAGGTATGTCCAATTGTAATCTTTATATTAAAATTAACACACTATCATTTAGTTAAACAAATAAAAAGCTCATTAATAGCCCATAGTCTAATTTCCACAAGTGTCGTTCTTTTGTCCAAACCCCAATTATGGTACAAAGCCCAATTACCCAATTTTAATATTTTTAGTCCAACATCATGATTACTTCGACTTAAATAAGCATAATAATAATTTAGCTACGAGACATTAATGTAAAAAGGTTGAACATAACTTACAATGAATAAAAATAGCGTAGCGTTACACGGACAGAATTTTGACTTACACCCTTACAACATTCGCTAACATACCCTTATTATTAGAAATTAAAATTAAAATTAAAATAATAATATAAATATATATACATATACGTTGATGAATGAAGAGAAAAAGGTGTGTTTTTGAGTCCAAAACTCGCGAACTTTATAGGACAGGCCTGGAAAAAGGGCTCATGCGATCGCATGAGTTTTGCTCCTTCAGCTCATGAGATCGCATGGCCAGCTGGGGAGGCTCACATGTCTTTGTTTTTTAGTTTGCCGACGGTTTATAAATAATAATATAATATATAAATAATTATAAGAATTATTTAAATATTATATTTTATTTATGTGCATAGTTGACTTGTAATTTTTAGTCCGTTGCGTCGAGCGTTGAGAGTTGACTCTGGTCCCGGTTTCGGATTTTTGAACGTCCTTGCGTACAATTTAATATCTTGTATTTTGTGTTTCGAATCTTGTACTCTTGTAATTTTGAGACGTTTCTCATCAATAATTGGAACCTCTTTGATTGTATTTTGTACTATTGAGCTTTTTGGTCGTTTCCGTCTTCAATTCGTCGAATCTGTCTTTTGTCTTCACCTTTTATTATTTAAACAAATATCACTTGTAAATAGAACAATTGCAACTAAAAGCTTGTCTTTCTTGAGGGATAATGCTATGAAATATATGTTCGTTTTTAGCATTATCAAATATTCCCACACTTGAGTGTTGCTTGTCCTCAAGCAATATAGTCTTGAAATATACTAGAATCACTTCTTTATTCTTCATACTTTGTACATCAGTGATTTCTTTACGGCGGTATAAACAATGGTAGTAACGATGTGGTTTACAGTCTCACATGACTATGAAAATTTAGATCCTTTAAGGAAATTGGATCTTTATGAAAACATTTGATCTTTTGAAAATTCAATCTAGTTTTTACCCTAGATAAGTTTTCCGGAATAACCCTTCTCCGGTGTTTGCAAATTCTTTTTGTGGGTTTGGTGGGTTTCAGATTTGAAAACTTTAGCTCAAAACTTGTGGTTTTGTGTCACCCACTTGCTAACCTTGTATTGGGAAAGCAACACGTCCAGTATACTTGCTCCGTATATTACCTTTCGGTAAACTACCTTCCGGTTGTAAAGGAAAGCGTTGAACAAGCAACTGTTAAGGCAATGTCCCCTGACATGCTTTTAATTATGGTCTATAACGTGTCGGATGCAATTACTATCCTTTGTAGGAGCAATAGTAAAGCCCACCCTTATAATTTTTTGGTCTGGCACAAGGTCCTGTCTTTGACCATGCTATGCAACTACCGTTCTTACGGTTGACACCCGATTTGGTTCAGGTGACCTAATAAATTCCAGGTGAATTCCTAGGATTTTACGTTCAATGGTAATGAACGCATTGAAAATGGGTTTTCAGAAAACAAATCGGTTTTAATTTTGATCAACATATTTTCTCATTCAAGTTCGAGTTTAGATATCATTGAATTCCATGAGTTTGAATTCTCAATCCTTAAGGTCAATCTCTAGGATTGAGTAATATCAGTCTTAAAAGCTGATTTTTGATCTTTTAAGGAGATTATCCTTTTCTAGGGATCTGATTCATTAGTCTTATCCAGCTAATTTGCACGGCGTCCTCCCCATTTTACAAGACAGATCCTCTCATGGTTAGGATAAGTCTGACGACTTGGCGACCCTGTTTGATGCTGAGGTCCGTGAATTTCCTGCTGATTTTATTGATGACTTTTCTAGATTTTTCGTCAACCTACAGCTGGTCTGGACGACAACTTCATGACCTAAATCAAGAAGCGCGTTTCTTTTTCGGAAGACTTTACTTCCTTTTAATAATGGAATTGATTCATCGTGTAGATCCATCTTTCTTTCAAATATATTACAGTAAATCGGGTAAAACTGATTAGATTAGCCCAAAGCAAAAGTATCTTCAATTATTTGTACAAAAATATGTGATATATGTTTTAAATAACTTGGTAAATTTTCCCACACTTGGTTTTTATTTTCCTTTTTATTGTCTTCTATTCCATTTTAAATGAATTTTAACATTTTGGTTTGTTTCTCAATTTATGTCCTTTCCAAGGTAACAATAATTTCAGTGTTAATACTTAGTTTTATCGTTCATAAATATGTATAAACATGATTTTGAATTCATTTAATAGAAAATTTTGAAAATTTTTACTAGAATTGGGTAGTCAGTATATAAGACTAGGGCTGTTCTTTATTATCAGAGAGCACTAGATTCTAATACAACTACTGCTTTACTAGTATTTCTAATGGTAACCAAGTGTATAAATCAAAAATTTTTTAAAATTCCGAAAGAATTTAACCCCTTCCCACACTTAAGATCTTGCAATGCCCTCATTTGCAAGAAATCAGTAACAATTTAAATTATTGAGGGTAAATAGCGTAGAAAAATGATTAAATTTTACCAAAGTTTCCAAACATATTGGCGTTTGTTTGCTGAATGATAAATGGTGCACATCATTTGTTCATTCCGTCTTGTTGTTACATCACATTTGTTTTTCGTTTTGTCGTCAAAAGTACTAGCTTTTGGTGAACTTAATGCCGGTCTTTGAAAATGCGTTGTTTTACCCTGTTTTGTACAATTGACAATATACATACATACAAATATAAACATGCATGGCAATTTGAAATGGGACTTAAAATCTCACTTTCAAATCCTAAATGTGAAATATTAGTACACAATAATAATAAAAATGATTAAAATTACATAAATATATCCAATAACATAAGTTTAAACATGAATAAGTAAAAAGATAAAAATATAAAAATCATAAAAATAGCTAATGGAACCAAATCAGTCTGGATAGGGGTTCCAGTTCATCTCGTCAGGTGGGTTCCATTGTTGGTTATAGGTGTTCTGATAGGCTTGGTTATAGTCATACCGGTTAAAGGGTGGTCGGATGTCGGGGTTGTGTGGCGGAAAATGAGCTGGTCGAGTAGGCACGTAATTATTTGGTACCTGATATGATAGCTGGCTCATAATTTGGTGTTGATGAACTAACTAGCTATCGTGTTGGCGTCGCCTATAGTCCTCGTATACTCGCTCGGAGTTCCACTGCTCGTACATACTATGTCTGGCCGCGCTCGTCATTGCTTCCTCATCTATACGAACGTGGACGTCAAGAATAGCATCTCGAAAGACATCCCTAATGTCTTTCGCTTCCTCCATTTCCTCGTCTGAGCCTCTCTCTACCTGAGGATGATTACCTTCATAGGGCAATGCCTGGTTGCGTCTACTCTTCAATACCTTAGCACCCACATAAACCCGCAATCCTATGGTCTCATCCTGTTCTCTACATACCTGTAATGGACCCCCTTGGTTCCTATCAACACCTAAATACTCTCCAATGAGAGTAACAAAAATACCTCCTCCTATTATACTCCCGTCCTGCATTCCTTCTACCATTTTAGATAAATAAAAACCAACATAGTAAGGGATATTAACAAAGCTTCTCGGGTCTCGAATACACTTTAGGTAAAATAAATCATGTAAGGTCATTTTCTCCTTATTGTGACCTCTCTGTGTAATCGAGTTAGCCAAAAATCTATGAATTACACGGAGCTTGGCTTTGTTAATATGTAAGTAGGAGTGTTTTCCTCCTAGTGTAAAAACATTATAGTTTGACATACGCCTCCAAACGGCGTTCGCGTCAAAATTCCTATCTACCCTTTCACCACGATAAATCAAACTCATACAGTCGGGTAGTAGCAATTCACTAGGATTGTAAATCTGTAATGCCCTGGCCATGTCCATCATGGACATTCTGTACATCCTACCGCCAAGGATAAATCTAAGAAAACTTCTATCATCTAACCTATCTACATCTACGTTTAACGCTATAGTACTCATCAGCTCAACACACCATTCCTTATATATAAGTCTACTAATGGTGAAAAGACGTTCCCAATCTGTAAAAAAAGAACTGCCATACCTTTGAATCAAATTTTGTCAAACACGGTCAGCTAGATGGACCGTTTCTAAAGGATTCCAATCAATTACCCTCGGCACCTCTACCTCTTTTGTTACTAATTTGAATTTATTACTTTGATATGATGGGTAATCTCTCCATCGTCTATCGAATCTCAAATTAGGATGCAATGTGTGTTCAGGAATCGTTGGGTATTCTAAAGGTGGATGTGGCGGAAATACTATGAATTCATTAGGTAACTGTAGTGGATCATAATAAGGTACATGTTGATCAGGCTGATGTTGTTGTTCCTATTGTGGTACTTGTTCGGGTTCTGGCTCGTATTGCATTTCTGGTTCTGGTTCTGGTTCTGGTGCTGGTGCTGGAGCAGGTCGTCTAGATGATGATGATCCTGAACCTCCAGTATCGGCTCTCTGCAAAACACATTAAACACAAAATTTGTGCATCCAAATATGCATTAGTGTTAGCAAAATAACAACTTAAATTAACCACAATAACATGTTAAATCAAACTTAAACTTATACGCATTTTCACAATTTTTACAATTCTACACTTTTTCAAATAAGCACATATGAAAATGTAGACAAAGTTCATAAGCATTTAACTCAAATAACATGTCAAAATAGTCATTACTAACAATTAAACAAGTCTCAAATGGCAAATATATCAAATTAATCAAGTTCATGAATTTTGGACTTAAAAAGTCCACTTTAATCTCCAAAAATCATATTTAGGATCAATGTTTGGATCACTTAACTACCTAAACATGTTACACTACTCAATTTAGCAATAATTCATGACAAAAATTGGCAATAACCTGTTTATATCAAAAAGCCCCAAATTGCTCAAGAACACAAACCCTAGATTTCTAAAATTTTTGAAGTTTTTGGCTTCAAATCATGCTAAATAGCATCAATCTAGGTTATACATGCATAAAATACTACCAATTTAACACTAATTACACTAGAAATTAATAAAATTGCATTAGGTAAAATATTGGTAATTATCACAAAAACTAGAAAATTTATGAGTTTAGGGGTGTAATTTTTACCTTCTTTGAAAAGCTTCTGAACAATTTCATGATTAGAGCGAGAAATTTGACGAATTACGGTGAAAAATTGCGAATTTTAGAGGTGATTTGGGAGTAGGTTCGTATATGTATGTGTGTTTTGTGGACAGAAAAGCGAGCTGGGAGTTTTTGATCCTGGCCAGAAATCCAGCCTCATGCGATCGCATGAGGTTGGAGTGTAAACCCCATGCGATCGCATGGGGGTCCGGGTACAGTGTTTTGGCTTTTTATTTTTTATTTTTTTATATATAAAACCTTACACTTTATAAAACATAAAATTAATAAAATTTTAAAAATTTATTTCTTTTTAGGATGAGGGCGTTTCGGATCGATGTCCTAGTCCGTCCCTCGACAAAATTTTAAAATTTGTCACTTTTTAATTGCGGTTTTAAAAGTAAAGATTTTTGGGTTTTTTTTAATGTTTTTGGCATACTTTAGTTCAATAAGATTACAAATAATGATAATAAAAGTTCTCGTCCCTCCCTCGGGTAAAGCAATTTCGGTTCAACGACCTAGTCTTCAACTCACGACGAATTTTAAAAATCATATTTTTAACTTAGCAAAATAAAGTAAATTTTTGTTTTTAAATTCACATTAAACTTAAATTTAAAATGCATAAAATTAAAAATTCATATTAAAAATTCACACCAAACTTAAATTATATATATATATATATTTTTTTTATACATACAAACTTATATTAAAAATATTAATTTTTCAAATATTTACAATATATTGATTTAAAAAGTTTACAACATTTTAATATTAATTTTAAAAACAAAGTAAAACTAGAATTAAAAATCTTTTTGGTCTTTTATCCCACTTTAATCAATCAAATATTATCAAAAATATACGCCCCTCTTTTCGGTAAAGTAATTTCGATTCAACGACCTAATTTAACTCATGACGAATTTTTGAAATATTTTGATTGAATGATTAAAGATATTTATACCTTAAGAATAAACGGTAAATTTCGCAGTGATGTAATAAATTTTTGTATGATATCAATAATTTCGGTCGCAAGACCTAATTTTATTGAATACCAATTTAATACTTTATAGCGAACAATTTAGTGTTTATTATCAAAAGGTTAAAAATAAAAATAAAAATAAAAACTGTACATACTTACCTGTGAAATAGATTTCTTAGTGATATGCTCTAGCCCACTCATAAGATAGTCGGACTAATTGATTTTCCATGGCTACATAGGCGTAACCTCGAGCATTCAGTGTTTTTTCTTCTAAACATATGAACGGTCCGTCTCTGCATAGAGTAACAAATTCGGTATTGGAATATGTCTGATTCGTCGAGCATTTTCCTTCGTGTGACCATTTTCCGCATTTGTGACATCTTTCAAGATGTCGTGCTCTTCTTTTCTCTGCGGATTTTGATTTTCCTTTACCAAATTGTAACTTATTATTTTCGCATCTGGATTCTTTTCTTACTCCGTCCAATTTACCTCTGATTAATGATACTATTTCACTTGGAAGGGTGTCATTATTACGTTTAGTGATCAAAGCGTGTAGCATTAGACCATGGTTTAGTGCACAGGAAGTTTTCATTTCGTAAAACCAAAAAAAAAATAAAAATTCAGAATGGGGGGAGAAGACTAGTTCTTTAGGGTCTACTAGGGAAAGACCATTCGAGTTCCATTTTCGAGAACTACACGAAAACAGAAAATCTAACTCTAACAGAAATACATATTATCCTTTAAAGACTTGATTCTCCCCATACTTAGTTAGCTGTGGTGTCGAAATTGTGATTAACTTTGTTGTCGACTTCCATTGGACTATCTATGTAATGTTTAACTCTGTGACCATTAACTTTAAATTCAATCCCATTTGAATTTATCAATTCTACTGTTCCGTACGGAAAAACTCTTTTGACTATGAATGGTCCAAACCATCTTGATTTCAATTTTTCAGGAAATAGCTTGAATCGTGAATTGAAAAGAAGAACTCTGTCTCCTTCTTTAAATTCTTTTGAACTTCTGATTTTTTTATTATGCCATTTCTTCGTTCTTTCTTTATAGATTAACGAATTCTCGTATGCTTCATGTCTCAATTCTTCTAATTCGTTTAATTGACTTAATCGTAGACGTCCAGCTTCATGTAAATCAAGATTACATGTCTTCAAAGCCCAAAATGCTTTGTGTTCAATTTCTATTGGAAGATGACATGCTTTTCCGTAAACGGGTCTAAAAGGTGTGGTTCCAATTGGAGTTTTGTAGGCTGTTCTAAAAGCCTAGAGTGCATCCTCCAATTTTATGGACCATTCCTTCGGATTTGATCCTACGGTTTTCTCTAGAATACGTTTTAAAGCTCGGTTGGTATTTTCAACTTGTCCACTTGTTTGTGGATGATATGCGGTGGAGATTTTATGAGTTACTCCATATCTTTTGAGAACTTTCTCAAGTTGATTATTACAAAAATGAGTTCCCCGATCACTTATTAAAGCTTTCGGTGTTCCAAACCTTGCAAAAAGACGTTTTAAAAAGTTGACTACAACTCGTGCATCATTAGTTGGGAGAGCTTGTGCTTCCGTCCATTTAGATACATAATCAATGGCAACGAGAATATATAGATTATTATGAGATTTTGGAAATGGACCCATAAAGTCAATACCCCAAATGTCAAATACTTCACATACTTGAATGACATTTTGTGGCATTTCATCACGTTGACTTATTTTTCCGGCCCTTTGACATGCATCACAGGATTTGCAAAGAAGGTGTGCGTCTTTGTAAATTGTAGGCCAATAGAATCCAGCATCATAAACTTTTCTTGCTGTGAGCTGAGGCCCATAATACCCTCCTGTTGGTCCTGTGTGACAATGGTTTAAGATTTGACTAGCTTCATTTCCGAATACACATCGGCGTATTATTCCATCGGGACAACTTTTAAACAAATGTGGATCTTCCCAAAAATAGTGTTTTATATCACTAAAGAATTTCTTTCGTTTTTGGTACGATAATCCCTTTTCAAGGAATCCACATACTAAGTAGTTTGCATAGTCTGCAAACCATGGAATTTCATTATAATCTATCTTCAATAGATATTCATCAGGAAAGTTGTCTTGTATGGCCGATTCATTTAGAACTTCTAATTCGGGATTTTCAAGACGAGAAAGATGATCAGCGGCGAGATTTTCTGCTCCCTTTTTATCTCGGATTTCAATATCAAACTCTTGTAAGAGTAAGATCCAACGGATTAATCATGGTTTAGCATCTTGTTTCGAAAATAGGTATCTAAGAGCAGAATGGTCGGTATAGACCACCGTTTTAGCTAGAACGAGATATGAACGAAATTTGTCAAAAGCAAAGACAATAGCAAGGATTTCTTTTTCAGTAGTTGTGTAATTCGTTTGTGCTCCTTGTAACGTCTTACAAGCATAATAAATAGGTTGAAATCGTTTTTCAATCATTTGTCCTAAAACGGCTCCCATTGCAAAATCACTTGCATCGCACATAAGTTCAAACGGTAAATTCCAATTTGGTGTTATCATGATTGGCACATTAGTGAGTTTTTCTTTAAGTATATTAAAAGATTTGATGCATTCATCTGAAAAGATGAATGGAGCATCTTTTTTTAGGAGTTTATTCATAGGAGTGGCGATTTTAGAAAAATCTTTTATGAAACGTCGGTAAAAACCGGCATGCCCTAGAAAACTCCTAACTCCTCTAACATTGGTGGGATGTAGAATTTTAGCAATTACATCTACTTTAGCTCTATCCACTTCAATTCCTTCCTTTGAAATTTTATGTCCAAGAACGATGCCTTCTTTAACCATGAAATGGCATTTCTCCCAATTAAGAACTAGATTTGATTGTTCACATCTAATAAGCATTCATTCAAGATTAACTAGACATGATTCAAATGTACCACCGAAGACTGAAAAGTCATCCATGAAAACTTCCATGCATTCTTCTATCATGTCGTGAAAAATCGCCATCATACACCTTTGAAAGGTTGCAGGGGCGTTGCATAGTCCAAATGGCATGCGTTTGTAAGCAAAAATACCATAAGGGCACGTGAATGTGGTTTTCTCTTGATCCTCGGGTGCTATTGGAATTTGAAAATATCCGGAAAAACCATCAAGAAAATAATAGTAACTATTTCCGGCTAATCTTTCCAACATTTGATCAATAAAAGGTAAGAGAAAGTGATCTTTTCTGGTGGCGTCATTTAATTTTCTATAATCAATACATACACGCCATCCTGTTACAGTCCTAGTAGGAATAAGCTCATTTTTCTCATTTGTAATGACAGTCATGCCACCTTTCTTAGGCACGCATTGAACTGGGCTTTCCCATGGACTATCAGAGATTGGATAAATTAAACCTGCATCAAGCAGTTTAATAATTTCTTTCTTAACAACATCTTGCATATTAGGATTTAGTCTTCGTTGGCGTTGCACATACGTTTTATGACCTTCTTCCATAAGGATTTTATGTGTGCAACACGAAGGACTTATGCATTTAATATCATGAATCTTCCATGCAATAGCTGGTTTATGAGCTTTTAACACAGAAATGAGTTGAGATTTTTCATTTTCAGTAAGAGAAGACGATATTATTATAGGTAATTCAGATTCACCATGTAAATAAGCGTATTCCAAATGGTTTGGAAGTGGCTTTAACTCTAATGTCGGTGGTTCTTCTATCGATGATTTATATCGATATCTGTCTTCTTCTTTTAGCATTTGAATTTATTCTGTTGTTGGTTCATATCCATTAGCCATAAGTGTAGCTAACATTTCAGTTTCATCAATTGGTTCAGTACCTTCTCCTAAAGAACATTCTCCTGTTCCTTATAATTCTGGAAATTCTTCTAACAATTCTGCATGTGATTCTATAGTTTGAATATAATAACATGTATCATCTGTAGATTGCGGTTGTTGCATTGCTCTATCAACTGAAAAGGTAACACTCTTGTCCTCTATACTTAGGGTTAGTTTCTTACCAAACACGTCTATCATTGCTTTAGCCGTGTTTAAAAATGGTCTTCCTAATATGAGAGGAACTTGAGAATCTTCTTCCATGTCCAGAAAAACAAAATCTACTGGAAATACTAAAGTACCAACTTTAACTAGCATGTTTTCCATTATCCCTCTAGGATATTTTATTGATCGATCGGCTAGTTGTATACTTATTCTTGTTGGTTTCAATTCTCCAAGGTCTAGTTTAGTGTATAGTGAATACGGCATTAAATTTATACTAGCACCTAAATCTGACAATGCTTCTATTGAACTAAGACTTCCCAGAAAACATGGAATTGTGAAACTTCCTGGATCAGATAGTTTTTCTGGTATTTTATTCAAAAGTACTACAGAACAATTAGCATTCATAGTAACAGCCGAGAGTTCTTCCATTTTCTTTCTATTCGAGATTAGATCTTTCAGAAATTTAGCATATCTAGGCATTCCTGAAATCACATCAATGAAAGGAAGATTTACATTTATCTGTTTAAACATATCCAAGAATTTGGATTGCTCGGCTTCAAGTTTCTCTTTTCTCATTTTACTCGGGTAAGGAAGTGGTAGTTGGTATGGTTTAACATAAGGTTTAGCCTTAACTGTGTTATCTTCATTAACCTTTTCAACTACCGGTTCTTTTTCCTTATCTTGTTCAGGTTGTGGTTCTTGTGGAGTAGGAATAGCTTCATCAGAAATTACAGGTATTTCAGGTGGTTTAAGTGTAATACCACTTCTTGTGGTAATAGCTTTAGCTGTTTCATTCCGGGGGTTAGCATTTGTATCACTAGGTAGACTTCCCAGTTTTCTTTCACCTATCAACCTTGCTAGGTTACTTACTTCTTGTTCCAAATTTTAAATAGAAGCTTGTTGATTTCTAAATGCTTGAGCATTTTGTTCATTGGTTTGTTTCTGAGATGTGAAAAACTGTGTTTGAGATTCAACTAGCTTTGTCATCATATCTTCTAAATTTGGCTTTTTATCATCGGTTTGTGGTGGTTTGTTTTGAAAATTAGGTCTTTGCTGGTTGTAAGTATTATTGGATACTTGTTGATTGCTAGAACCTTGTTGGTTGTTATATGGAACATTTCGATTATAATTCTGGTTTTGATTGTAAATTGGTCTTGGAGGTTGATAATTATCCTGATAATTATTTTCAGGCCTTTGGTTTATATATGAAACATTCTCTCTTTGTTCCATTGTTAGTTCAATACTGAGACAATCTTTTTTCAAATGTGGTCCTCCACACTGCTCACAACTAATTCGTATTGAGTGAATATCTTTGGTCATCTTTTTCATTCGTCTCTCGACAGCATCTATCTTTGCGGAAATGGAATGTAAGTCATGGCTAGAATCGGCTCTAGCTGCTTTAGATGATCTAACGATATCTTTTTCTTGGTGCCACTCATGTGAGTGGGAAGCAGTGTTATCAATAATCTTATAAGCGTCAGTTTTGGTTTTCTTCATAATGGAACCACCAGCTGCTATATCTATGTATTTCCTTGTAGTGATGTCGCATCCTTGGTAGAATATTTGTACTATTTGACAGGTGTCTAAACCATGTTGCGGACATCCTCTTAATAACTTTCCAAATCTTGTCCATGCCTCATATAGAGTTACATTTGGCTTCTGTGTGAACGTAACAATTTCTCCTTGAAGTCTCACGGCTTTAGATGCCGGAAAGAATTGTTTAAGAAAATTTTCAACTAAAACGTCCCATGTATCAATTGCCCCTTCAGGTAATGATTCTAACCAATCTTTGGCTTCTCCCTTTAAAGTCCAGGAAAATAACATGAGATATATATGTTCATCCTCAACTTCTCTTATTTTAAATAGAGTGCAGATCCAATTAAAAGTACGAAGATGTTCATTTGGATCTTCCTTCGGCGCACCACTAAATTGGCATTGATTAGTCACCATGTGTAGAATTTATCCTTTGATTTCATAATCTGGCGCATTAATGTCTGGATGAGTAATTGCGTGACCTTGGCCAGTGCGTTTAGCTCTCATTCGGTCTTCCATACTTAGAGGTTCCAGATTTTCCATGATTGAATTTGTTGAATCTGAATCACTAGAGGATTCTGATTTAATGGTTGGTTCCTCAACAATCTCTGTTTGAATGATTGGTAGTTCCGGAGGAAAGATTAATGGTTCAGGATCTATAAATTGTCCCTGAATATTCTCCGGATTCTCAATTGTGAGGTCGGGTTCAAAAAATGGATTATCGGAAATTTGAATTGGAGTACTTGGTCGACTGAATGACGATTCTAAAGAAAAATCAACGGCGACAATATTTGCTAGATGTCTTGATCGAGTTACAGGTGGTGAATGTACAAAAGGTGGTGAACGTTTTGCTCGGTGCATTCACTGAATATCCTATTAGTTTTTAAAAAGGAAGAAAAATTATATAAGTTATCAAATTAATAGACTTTTTTGATTTTGCCCACTTTTCGAATAGCCAAAAGATGCAGCAGAGGGGCAGGATTTGTTTGGTCTCAATATAATTGAGTATTGTTTGGCTCCAATAACCCGGTCCACGTACAAATCCAACTATTACTACGAACCAGAAAATTTTGATGTCTATCAATTTAACCGCTGAAAATAATTTTTCGTTTGAAATTTAAAGAAATATTAGATAAGAAATAGAGAAAATTCTAAGTCCTAAAAACTAGAATGGCGAGAAATAAGAGAGAAAAAGAGCGCTTCGAAAAACGTCAAAAAATAAAAAGGCGAAAAATAATAGGCGTTGAAAAATAAAAATAAGAAAGTAGCGCGTCGAAACTTAAAAAGGAACTAAAAACTAAGAATTAAAAGTTGCGTCTAAAAATATTAAAGCTTAAAAGAAATACTATATCCCAAATGGCAATATCTTAAAAAGGTACTAAAAACTAAAAACAGCGTCGCAAAATTCTAAAGCACCTAAATCTTAGTCTAAAGAAAAAGCACTTAAGCGATTTTACGGCAAATCTTAAAAATCTAGAAATAAAAATACTATGGCAAAAACTATGACTTAAAACTAAATACGAGCGAAAAATACAAATATTATGCTAAAATAATTAAAAAGATACAAAATATAAAAATATACTTAAAGTTGTAAAAGGTACAATTTTTATAAAAATATTATTTTTATATTATTTATTTTATAAAACTATTAATTTTATAATTTAATTAAAACTAAATACACTAAAAATACAAAATAAATAATAAAACTAAATTAACTAATTAAATACTAAACCCTAATTAGGGTTATAATAAATAATAATAATAACAATTACCGTAATTAATGCTGAACTAGGGTTTCCTGTGGCGTGTCAGACACTCTCATGTGATCGCATGAGATTTTGCCTTCGGGCTGATGCGATCGCATGAGCTAAGGTTTTGGGCCAGGTTACGGGCTGTAACAGTACGGGCCTCGAGTGATTTTTTTTTTCTGTTTTAATTTTTCTGTTTTATATATTTATATAATATATTTATATAAATTAAATAAAACTTATATTTTTATAAAATAAAGATAAAGAAACTTTTATAGAAGTTATATATTTAACAAACTCTTAAAAATATATAAATTTTGTTTTTCTTTTTATATTTTTGAATATATTATTTAAAACGTATTTTAACAAAAACTTATTTTTATAAAAGTAAACTTAAAAATTAATAAAAATCTTTTTTTTATAGCGTTGCGCTTCCGGCGTTTTAGCTGATCCCCGGCAGCGGCGCCAAAAATACTTGATGTTATGCGAGGTGTATATGAAATAACTTATATTTTACTAGGAAAAACTATTAAATACGATACAATTTTACACAAGATATTTATTTATTTATAGAATAGATATACTTAAACCTTGCTACAATACTTATAGGCAGTGTACCTAATCGTACAGTAGTGTAGTTTTTAGTAAGTCCGGTTCGTTCCACAGGGAAATCTTTTAAACAAAGCTTAACGCTATATTAGTTTAAATTATAAAAATACAAATATATGTATAAGTAATATTATTATTATAAAAGGGGGTTTTTACCGTTTAATGACCAGTTTGTCGATTTTTAAAACTTTAGTCGCAGTTAAAACCTAATGTAAAATATTAAATAAATAAAAGACTTAATTTAAAGCGTAAAATAAATAATGATAATGAAATTGCGATAAATGAAATTGCGATAAAATAAAATTTCGATAATTAAAAAGTACGATAATTAAAAGTGCAATTAAATACAATAACAATAAATAAAAGTGCAATAATTAGAAGTGCAATTAAATATGAAAATAAAGGAATTATGCTTATTTAAACTTTCGCAATCATGATGTTTGACGTGTTGATTTTTAGTTTTATGCCCATGGGTTAATTGAACTTTGTCCTGGATTATTTAATATGTCCGTCTGGTTTTTGTCCATAACAGTCCATCAGTCATAAATATAAAGTGCGAGTGTCCTCGTCAAATTATCCTTATACCCGAAGTCAAATATTTCAACTAATTGGGGACTTAAACTGTAACAAGGTCTTAATACTTTGTTTAATAATTACACCAGGATATCGACTGCGTGTAACCCAAGGTTTTAATACTTTGTTATCAATTATGCCAAGTGTCCTTGTACATAATTTCACCCCTGTTTTAATAATTCCATAGACTATTAATCCATTCCCGTATCTGGTTAAATGAACGATTATTCGTACATATAAATATCCCGCCCATCGTGTCCGATTGAGTGTATATGGTTATTTATACGTATGTCCAATTGTAATCATTATATTAAAATTAATAAACTATCATTTAGTTAAACAAATATAAAGCCCATTAATAGCCCATAGTCTAATTTCCACAAGTGTCGTTCTTTTGTCCAAACCCCAATTATGGTACAAAGCCCAATTACCCAATTTTAATATTTTTAGTCCAACATCATGATTACTTCGACTTAAATAAGCATAATAATAATTTAGCTACGAGACATTAATGTAAAAAGGTTGAACATAACTTACAATGATTAAAAATAGCGTAGCGTTACACGGACAGAATTTCGACTTACACCCTTACAACATTCTCTAACATACCCTTATTATTAGAAATTAAAATTAAAATTAAAATTATAATATAAATATATATACATATACGTTGATGAATGAAGAGAAAAAGGTGTGTTTTTGAGTCCAAAACTCGCAAACTTTATAGGACAGGCCTGGAAAAAGGGCTCATGCGATCGCATGAGTTTTGCTCCTTCAGCTCATGCGATCGCATGGCCAGCTGGGGAGGCTCACATGTCTTTGTTTTTTAGTTTGCCGACGGTTTATAAATAATAATATAATATATAAATAATTATAAGAATTATTTAAATATTATATTTTATTTATGTGCATAGTTGACTTGTAATTTTTAGTCCGTTGCGTCGAGCGTTGAGAGTTGACTCTGGTCCCGGTTCCGGATTTTCGAACGTCCTTGCGTACAATTTAATATCTTGTATTTTGTGTTTCGAATCTTGTACTCTTGTAATTTTGAGACGTTTCTCATCAATAATTGGAACCTCTTTGATTGTATTTTGTACTTTTGAGCTTTTTGGTCGTTTGCGTCTTCAATTCGTCGAATCTGTCTTTTGTCTTCACCTTTTATTATTTAAACGAATATCACTTGTAAATAGAACAATTGCAACTAAAAGCTTGTCTTTCTTGAGGGATAATGCTATGAAATATATGTTCGTTTTTAGCATTATCAACAATCACCATAAATAATAGTTTACAACAGTACTTCCGTTGACAATGCAGTCAAAATAAGATACATGGTGATGATTTGGTGAATGCAACATTTCCTTGAAAAATATGTCATGTAAGACTCCATGCACATAGCTTGTCTAACATCTAAGCAAACAGCGGAAGACTTCTAGGAAACTTGAGAATAAACATGCTAACAAGTGTCAACACAAAGGTTGGTGAGTTCATAGTTTTAATGTTTCGTATAATCTGTATATAAAGGTGGATCACAAGATTTCAGTTGTTTCATCCAGAAACATTTATCAAAATATTCTACGAAATTGAGCACCCTGGTAACTAAACTTAACGTATATATAATATGTACCCTTTGTATAATCATCTTAATAATACACGCAAACCAACGTGTACGCTTCTCAAATATCATACGTCCGTTAAAAGGCTAGTGCTCTAGCTCGGACGGGGATATCAAGCCCTATGGATCCATATATAACTACTCGCGTCCACCAGTTCTTATAACCGGTAGTTACTAGTTACCAAAGCTAAGAGATTTTCGGTTCAAACTCGGTGTAGAATTTAGTATGTACTTGTATCCATTGTGTTTAAAATAAAGTGCGTGTATTCTCAGCCCAAAAATGTAAAGGGTAAAAAGGCAAATGAAACTCACCTTAGCAGCATATAAAGTCGTTCACCAACATGTGATCGAAACACGGATTACCAAATAACCGTAGATCTCAACCTAGAGAACATATGTTGGTCAATAAATGTCTATCAAGCTAGGTCAGGTCATAGTGTATCACAATCCTAATGCTCGATATCGAAATACAAAAGTTATCCAATGTTGTTTCAAAAAGTCAATTTTGACAATAGTTTAACAAAACGAGATGTACATTATATATGGATTCATTTACTCGGTTGGTAATATTCAAAAATCCAATTTATCAATCTCGTAAACAAGTTGTTTAAATCTTAATTGTAGATTCAAAAGCAATTTCAATTAACTTCAATCATAATTCAGTTGCTCATATCTTTTAATCCGTTCATCGAAATTATTCGATATCTAAATGAAAAGTTATTGATTTTTCGCCAGCTTTCCAAAAACATGTATATCATATACCTTTTACCAGTAATATATGTATTTAATTCGTGGTACATCATAAACTGTTTAATGAGGAAATTTAGCATACATGCATGCATAAATATATATACTCGAGCACTAGACATGGATACACAATTAATATATAAAAGATAAAATATGAGTGCTTACGTATCAATATTGAGATTCAATATTGTAGGAAAATACGTAGACGCAACGGAGATGATAAACACTAAGTTTGATTCACAAATATACCCATGAACATTACCCATAACCTCTATAGCTATAACCCATGATTTCCTTAACTTTATCCCGCTCAAAACCCATTTTTGAAAGTGACACGCTCATAACCTCGTCGTAGTATTTTATGTATATTACTAATTAATAATTAATAATACTAATAATTAATTAGATTAATAATAATAATAATAATAATAATAATAATAATAATAATAATTAAATAAATACGGAGTAATATAATTGAGGAAACAAACTGAACGAAATCGAGTTTTTATAGTATGTGGCCTGCTACAGTAACCCATGCGATCGCATTAGTTTTCAGTGTTTTTGTCATGCGATCGCATGGCCACCTTATCCGTTTTTGTTTGCTAGTTCGTCGACATCAAATAGTGTACTGTAGCAAATAGTGTTTACTGTAGCAAATAGTGTTTTACTGTAGCAATTCACTGTTTCAAAGCCGTTTTCACTGTAGCACATCAGCAAAATACGGTTTCACTGTAGCAAATAGTGTTTTACTGTAGCAAAGTCATTTTTATTGTAACAAATAGTG
This sequence comes from Rutidosis leptorrhynchoides, assembly GCF_046630445.1. Taxonomy (NCBI): domain Eukaryota; kingdom Viridiplantae; phylum Streptophyta; class Magnoliopsida; order Asterales; family Asteraceae; genus Rutidosis; species Rutidosis leptorrhynchoides. Next base: position 381,342,755 of record NC_092339.1, read on the forward strand.
TTTTACTGTAGGAAAGTCGTTTTTACTTGTACATATATATATACATACATATAATTGTTCATGAATCGTCGAGAACAACCGAAGGGTACTTGAATAGTTCAAAAGTTGTGAGATTCAGTTTAACAGACTTTGCTTATCGTGTCAGAAATATTAAACCATATCGAGAATTTGGTTCAGAATAAGTCGAAATTTTTCGGGTCATCACGCAAAGTATTAAAACCTTGGAATACACGCAGTCGATAACCTGGTGTAATTATTAACAAAGTATTAAAACCTTGTTTCAGTTTGAATCCCTAATTAGTTGGAATATTTGACTTCGGGAATAAGGTTAATTTGACGAGCATTTTATAATTATGACCGATGGACTATTATGGGCAAAACCCATATAAGTATCAAATAAACCAGGACAAAGGACGATTAACCCAGAGTAATAAATTAAAATCAAAACGTCAAACATCATGGTTACGAAAGTTTAAATAAGCATAATTGTTTTATTATATTTCTCATCGTAATTTTATTTACTGTTATTTTTTTACGCACTTTAATTATTGTCATTTACCTTTACGCTTAAAATATAAAATCGACAAACCGGTCATAAAACGGTAAATCCTCCTTTTATAATAATATTACTACTTATATATATATATATATATATATATATATATATATATATATATATATATATATATATATATATATATATATATATATATATATATATATATATATATATATATATATTTATCTAAATATAGTTCTATAAAAATATAGTACGTAATCACTAGCTCCCTGTGGAACGAACCGGACTTACTAAAAACTACACTACTCTACGATTAGGTACACTGCCTATAGTGTTGTAGCAAGGTTTAGGTATATCCCTTCTATATAAATAAATAAACCTTGTGTAATTTGTAACGTATTTTGCATTAAAAATAATAGTATTTCGTACTACCCCGCTCGCACATCACATTTTAACTGAGTCGTTAAGTCATCGTTAGTCGTTACATGTAAGTGATGTTTTGAAACCTTTAAGTTAACGATCTCATTTAATGTTGTTAACCAATTGTTTATTATATCTAATGAGATGTTAAATTATCATATTATCATGATAACATGGTGTATGAATATATCTTAATATCATCTATATATGTTAAAATGTTATTACAACGATAATCGTCACATATATATATTGTTTCGAAATCCTTAAGTTAGTAGTCTCGTCTTACCCGTGTAGTTCATTGTTAATACACTCAATGATATATTTAATTATCATTTTATCATGTTAAACATAGTGTGTTAATATCCTAATACAATACATAAGTATTTATTTTAATTAAAACGTTATTATAACGATAATCGTTATATATATATCGTTTCGAGTTTCTTAATTCATAATCTTATTTTTTTTATGTATTTAACTCATTGTTAATATACTTTGTAAGATATTTACTTTTCCTAATATCATGTTAAATATATATATGCATATATATATATATATATATATATATATATATATATATATATATATATATCATGTCGTTTTTACAAGTTTTAACGTTCGTGAATCGTCGGTCAATTTGGGTGGTCAATTGTCTACATAAACTCATTTCAATTAAACAAGTCTTAACAAGTTTGATTGCTTAACATGTTGAAAATATTTAATCATGTAAATATCAATTTCATTTAATATATATAAACATGGAAAAGTTCGGGTCACTACAGGTTGAAAAATAACGCTATTCCTATAACGCCAAATCTGCCGGACAACTGCAGCAACAATAGTGTATAATTAATTCTTCACTTCCATTCTTTCCCTCCAATTGTCGAACCACGCAATCCACTCGGCCCAATCACTAAACCTTGTAAAGTCCATGTCGATCCATCTTCTAGTCTTACTCCAAAGCTCGAGAGCGACATTGCAATCAAAAATAACATTATTAATAGACTCGACTCCATAATGACAAGAAACACATCCGATCTGTCGAATATCAACACAACGCCGTGATAAATCGAGACGGGTCGGTTGTGATCATAAAATCTTTCACACGGTCTTTTGAGTATACCGTTTGTAACTCAAATGATCTTCAAATCTTTATTTATACTTTTTTATATATATACGCCAAAAAAATTGGAGAATCTTAGAATTGATAATTAAAAATTTATTTTCCTGTCGATGTTGAAAACGTTTCATCTTTAAACATCCTATTACATTCGATTACCGCTTCTAATTCCACTACGGTTTTAAACTAATAAATAATGTTTAGAAAGTCATCTTTGAAGGAATAATATGTTGGTTTATTTTGGCTAGTAGAAGATATGTTTATCCCACATTGGTGGGAGGAAGATGTGAGGGGTGAGTGACTTGGTTATATAAGAGGGGCTAAGTCTTCATTCCAAATCGCACCAATCAATACACTTTAAGTATTTGATTTGTCATAACCCGTCCTTAACCGTAAGAACGTGTTAGATAACGTATGATTTCATTGCGAGGTATTGACCTCTATATGCGACATTTTTAAAAGAAAAACTGCATATATTATAAATTACAAACCATGATTCTTATTTTTGATACAAGCTTTGGACAAAATAAAGATGATTATCGTTTAGCGATAATCTTCGACTTACAAACTTTACAAATGATGATAACAACACGATTTCTAGCATATTTTACAACACAAGTTCTCGGGTATGCAGTTTTATTTTTGACACAAATATGCGTACGCAAGATCCTGCTCAAATTCAACATAATGCAGCGGAAACTTCTAATTATCACCTGAGAATAAACATGTTTAAAACGTCAACATAAAGTTGGTGAGATATAGGTTTAGTGCCGGCAGCAATATATATATAGACCACAAGATTTCATATATAAACAGTTTAATAAAATATTCTAAGTGGTTGAGCACTTGGTAACCATACTTAACATTTAATCACGTCGCATATTCCCTTTATTATGAAATCTTACTACACCGTACCAAGTGTAGTCACGAAACGAAGTACTGTGCAACCGTTGAATACTGGTCGTCCAGTCCGGTTGGGGTTGTCAGGCCCGATAGATCTATCAACAGGATTCGCGTTTACAATACCGCTGTAAATATTAGTTACCAAGCTACAGGGAAGTATGCCAGTGGTACAACTCAACGTAGAATATATTTTTCAGTTACTTGTGTCCATAACGTAAAACATAAAATACATGTATTCTCATCCCGAAATATTTAGAGTTTAAAAGTGGGACTATATACTCACTTTCGTCTTGAAGATATGTAATTTCGACTTGGTCTCCGATTGATATCACAAAACTATCCATATATAGTTTATCAATATATTTCTATTTTAAACAATCGTCACATATATATACTTTTTATACTTTTAATAGTTTTAATAATTTCTTAGTCCGTAGTTAGCAGTCCGATGTTAGTAATTCAATTTTAATGGTTCATTTTTAGGTGTTTAATAAACCCCCAATGAAATAAATAAAAACCCCCATCGTATATGTATTGGTCGAGATTAATCTTGACCCATGGTACCGGTGTTGTCAAATGACGTGTTGCGTACATAAAGTACCGGTGTTGTCAAATGACGTGTTGCGTACAATCATGGGATCTTATGATTAATCTTCTCGTATTGTTTACGGGTGATCCTGAACCATATAAAATTAAATTATGAGTACATATATATAAAATATCATGTTATTTTAAAAAGATGTGATTTATTTAATTTTCTCCAATTATTTTCGTAGCCAAACTAGTCTTAGATATCCGATCTCGTTTTGGTCATAGTTTCTTCGTTACAACTCCGTTTTCGTTGATTCAACTTGCCACTTCCTTGGATCGAGTCCCTCTTTAAGACTATGAACTGTAAATACCTTAGTTTGTATTCGAAATCACAGGTCATAGGTCAAACTTTAGTGAAACTTATGAAGTTAATCATTTTCCATCATGTAAACAACCTTAAATGATTATTTTTCTAAAAATACTTATACTTTGAGTTAAATCATCAAATTTTTATGTGTTATCATATTCATAGTAAAAATCATTTTTCCAGAAAATAAACCTCCAATTCAAAGTTTAAGATGGTTTTTAATTATCCAACCCAAAACAGCCCCCGGTTGCACTCCGACGTCGTAAAAACAGTTTTTAAGGTGTTCTTTGAAAAACCAAGTTATACCTTGTTAAATTAGCATATTTTTAAGTTATATTACAGGTCTTGAAGTATTTTAAAAGTTAAGTTAGAAGGATCTATTTAGTTTGCGAACAAGTTTGAAATCATTCAAACTATGTTCTAGTTTATAAACTCTTATATATATAGCTATAAATATATGAATTGAAAAAGAGTTGAAGTAGAGTTTTTACCTCAAGTTTAAAATGTAAAGTTGCTGGAAAGAAGTAGTAAAATAAAAGTTGAGAGAGTTCTTGCAAGTGTGTGTGAAAATTGGAAGTAAAATTTGGAAAATGAATGTGTAAAAATGAGTTAGAAATGGTGCTTATTTATAGGCTTGAAAATTTGGTTTTTAGTGAAAATATCTAAGATAAGTTAAAATTTATTATGTCATGAATGACATATTATTCCAATAATTGAAGATTTCTATTGGTATATACCAATAGTAAATACTTCTAGAAGCTGTGTATAGTACCCTAGATATACGTATAGGATTATTGAGGAAACGGAACGAGAATTCAAATATAACTATCTTTTGTAAATATACTTATATTGTTTTATGTATAAAAGCCCTTTAAAAATGATTAAATACATTACTTATACGATATATGTATAAACATTATAAATCATCAGTATTTATGTCAAATAACGTTACGTATGGTTATTGTTTTGAAAACTTAAGTTAGTAGTTTCAAAATATACTTATGACTTTTTGTTATTAATACAAAATGAGATATTAAAACATCCTGAGATCATGTTAAATATGTATGTATAATTATCATATATTGTATAGTTCGTGATATCATCGGTCAAACTAGACGGTCAAACGTTGTGTAAAACTCTTTTCAAAAACATAAATCTTAACAATTTGGATTGCTTATCATGTTGGTAAGGTTTAATTTATATAAATATTAATCTTATAAGTATAGAACGATCGAAAAAGTGCGGGTCATTACAGTACCTACCCGTTAAATAAATTTCGTCCCGAAATTTTAAAATTGTACCTATTTTGCGTCATCGGAAAACAAGTGTGGATATTTTTGTTTCATTTGATCCTCTCGTTCCCAAGTAAACTCGGGACCCCTTCGAGCATTCCAACGAACCTTAACGATTGGTATGTTGCTCTGCTTGAGCCGTTTAACTTCACGATCCATGATTTCGATTGGTTCTTCGATGAATTGTAGTTTCTCGTCGACATGGATTTCTTCAAGAGGAATGGTGAGGTCTTCCTTTGCAAGACACTTCTTAAGGTTTGAGACGTGAAAGGTATTATTTACTCCGGCGAGTTGTTGAGGTAACTCGAGTCGATAAGCTACCGGTCCAATGCGTTCGATGATCTTGAACGGGCCTACATATCTTGGGTTCAGTTTACCCCTTTTTCCGAAGCGTATTACACCTTTCCACGGTGACACCTTTAACATAACCATGTCACCGATCTGAAACTCTAATGGTTTCCTTCGAACATCGGCGTAGCTCTTTTGGCGACTACGGGCTGTTTTCAATCTCTCCTTGATTTGTACTATCTTCTCAGTCGTTTCGTGTATGATCTCGGGACCAGTTAATTGTCGATCTCCTACTTCATTCCAACAAATAGGAGATCTACACTTCCTTCCGTACAATGCTTCGAATGGCGCAGCTTTAATGCTCGCATGATAACTATTATTATACGAGAATTCTGCTAATGGTAGATATTTATCCCATCCGTTTCCAAAATCGATCACACATGCCCTGAGCATGTCTTCAAGAGTCTGAATCGTTCTTTCACTCTGTCCGTCAGTTTGCGGATGATACGCGGTACTCATATCCAAACGAGTTCCTAGGGCCTCCTGTAGTGATTGCCAGAACTTTGATGTAAATCTACTATCACGATCGGATATAATGGAAATAGGTATTCCATGCCTTGAAACAACTTCCTTTATATACAATCGTAATAGTTTCTCCATTCTATCCGTTTCCTTTATAGGCAAGAAGTGTGCAGACTTGGTGAGACGATCAACAATCACCCAAATGGTGTCGTATCCCCAGGCAGTCTTTGGTAACTTCGTGATGAAATCCATGGTAATACCATCCCATTTCCATTCTGGGATTTCTGGTTGTTGAAGTAACCCTGACGGCTTCTGGTGTTCAGCTTTGACTTTGGAACAAGTTAAACATTCCCCAACATATGTTGCAACGTCTGTCTTTAAATTAGGCCACCAATAATGTGTCTTAAGATCTTGGTACATCTTTCCAACTCCAGGATGTATCGAATATCTTGTCTTATGTGCCTCGTTCAATATCAACTTCCTTAATCCACCCAACTTCGGTACCCAAATACGATTTGCAAAATATCGAATTCCATCTTCCCGCATAACGAGTTGCTTCTCATACTTCTTCATTATTTCATTTCCTATATTTTCTTTAGTAAGTGCTTCTCGTTGAACTTCTTTGATTTGTGAGTTGAGATTCATGCGAATTTTTATGTTCATCGCTCGTACTCGAATTGGTTCTCGTTCCTTTCTGCTTAAAGCATCGGCCACCATGTTCGCCTTCCCGGGATGATAACGAATTTCACAATCATAGTAGTTTATTAACTCGACCCACCTACGTTGTCTCATGTTCAGCTGTTTCTGATCAAAAATATGTTGAAGGCTTTTATGATCAGTAAACACAGTGCATTTCACCCCATACAAGTAGTGTCTCCATATCTTCAATGCAAACACGACTGCTCCCAGTTCTAGATCATGCGTCGTATAATTCCGCTCGTGAATCTTCAATTGTCGGGATGCGTATGCAATAACTTTCTTTCGTTGCATAAGAACGCAACCAAAACCTTGTCGCGAAGCGTCACAATATATTTCAAAATCATCGTTCCCTTCTGGTAACGATAAAATAGGCACCGTAGTTAACTTCTTCTTTAGTAATTGAAATGCACTCTCCTGCTCAGAAGTCCATTCATATTTCTTCCCTTTTTGCGTTAACGCTGTCAACGGCTTAGCTATTCGGGAAAAATCTTGAATAAACCTTCTATAATAACCGGCTAAACCCAAAAATTGACGTATCTGCGTTGGTGTCTTAGGAGTCTCCCATTTTTCAATGGCTTCAGTTTTTGCTGGATCAACCTGAATTCCTTTGCTACTAACAACGTGGCCAAGAAATTGAACTTCTTTCAACCAAAAAGCACACTTAGAAAATTTAGCATATAGTTGTTCTTTTCTCAACAACTCTAATATCAACCTTAAATGCTCTTCATGCTCTTGCTCACTCTTGGAATAGATAAGAATATCATCAATGAAAACGATAACAAACTTATCTAAATACGGACTACAAACTCGATTCATGAGGTCCATGAATACAGCTGGCGCATTCGTCAATCCAAACGGCATAACCAAAAATTCGTAATGACCATAACGTGTCCGAAAAGCAGTTTTCGGTATATCTTCTTCTTTGACACGTAATTGATGATAGCCCGACCTTAAGTCAATTTTTGAGTACACACATGATCCTTGGAGTTGATCAAATAAGTCGTCAATTCTCGGTAGTGGATACCGATTCTTGATAGTTAACTTATTTAATTCACGATAATCTATACACATCCTAAAAGATCCATCTTTCTTTTTAACAAATAGAATCGGAGCTCCCCACGGTGAAGTACTTGGTCGTATGAATCCATGATCCAGTAATTCTTTTAACTGACTCTGAAGTTCTTTTAACTCGGACGGTGCAAGTCTATATGGAGCACGAGCCACTGGTGCAGCTCCTGGTACTAAATCTATTTGAAATTCTACAGATCTAAATGGAGGTAATCCCGGCAACTTTTCCGGAAAGACTTCAGGAAAATCTCTTGCCACAGGCACGTCATTGATGCTCTTCACTTTTTCCTTTGTTTCGACTTTATTAACATGTGCTAAGATAGCATAGCACCCTTTCTTCAAGCACTTTTGAGCTTTCAAATAACTAATGAGTTTTAGCTTTGAGTTACCCTTCTCTCCATAAATCATTACTGGCGTTTTATCCTTACGAGGAATGCGAATTGCCTTCTTGGCGCACACAACTTCAGCTCCTATTTTGGACATCCAGTCCATGCCGACTATTACATCAAAACTTCCTAATTCTACGGGTATCAAGTCAATTTTAAACGTTTCTCCGGCTAAATTTATTTTACAATCACGGCAAATTTTATCGGCTTTAATTAGTTTACCATTAGCTAACTCAATCATGTACTTAGCATCGAGAGGTAATGATGAACAATTCAATTTAGCGTGAAAGTCTCTACACACGTAACTTCTATCAGCACCAGTATCAAATATAATAGATGCGGATAAGTTATTAATGGTAAACGTACCCGTAACAAGCTCCGGGTCTTCACATGCCTCTTTAGCATTAATAACAAATGCTCTTCCACGTGCAGGTCCGATATTCTTCTCTGGATTCGGGCACTGGCTCTTATAGTGGCCTTGTTTTCCACACCCAAAACAAGTAATGGTAGCCAAAGCAGTTCTATTTGCGTTGGTGGCAGGAGTCTTGGCACCATTTGTATTCGTAACGAGAGCCCTACAATCTTCAGCAAGATGACCCTGTCGATTACATTTGTTGCATACCACACTACAGTAACCAAAGTGATGTTTGTGACATCGGTTGCATAAAGGACTTTGTCCTTTGTAACCAAAACCTGAACCACTACCCGCACCTTTCGGGGTTTCTTGTTTCTTAAAAGTTTGTTGTTGATTACCTCGATCATAGCTTCCATTCCACTTTCTCTTGTTACCTGATACCTTCACATCAGTATTGAATGCTTTCTTATCCAAAATGACCTGATCCATTAGCTCGTTTGCCATGGTTATAGCTTCATGAATTGTCTTAGGTTTCGATGCTGTAACATTTGCCTTGACCTTTTTGGGCAAACCATCTTTGTACATTTCAATCTTCCGTTCTTCGGTTGGAACCAATTCAGGACATAGCAAAACTAATTCCATGAATCGCTGATTGTAGTTGGTGATTTCAGTACCAATAACCTTCAGACTTCGTAACTCATCTTCCAACTTCCTAACCTCGTTCCTTGGACAATATTCATTGATTAACATTGTTTTGAATTCTTCCCAAGGAGTATCATAAGCTACATCTCCTCCTACAGCCTTCACATAATTTTTCCACCACGTGAGTGCACTATCTTGTAAAGTGCACGATGCATACTTGGTCATGTCCTTTTCAACACAACCACTTATTTTAAACACAGTCTCCATCTTTTCTATCCACCGGGTTAAACCGATCGGTCCTTCTGTTCCACTGAATGATGAGGGCTTGCAAGCTTGAAAAGTTTTGTAAGTGCACCCCACACGAGGATTTGGGTTAACTGCAGCACCTCTTGAAGCCTCGACCCATAACATTCTGTCGTTCACTCGCTGATTGATGAGTTCCTGGATTTCTTGTTCCGTCATTCGGTTCAATCGCGCCATATTCTTCTATAAGAATGAAAAGAAAATAATTATTCACATGGAATATTATAGATGTAGTGTATATTTACAGTACATTATAGCTTATTAATAATATGAACCAGGTATTATTATAAAAGCCTTTTCTTCTTATTAGCGTTTTATAATTATATCTAGGGTAGTACCTACCCGTTAATGTTCATACTTAATAGCTTAGTACCGAACCAATTACTACAATCTAAATAATACTTAACCATGGAAAATTATTGCATTTCACACTTCACTATTTTACATATGCTTATCTTACATCGAACATTAAGCAAACCACACTAATAATATTATACAAAACATTATATGATCCCATGGTTTAATACGGCAGCGCATCGTTTGGTCTATTTTCTAGGACGTTTAGTTCCAATGAATGGCCTAACGCTTATCCTAGCTGTCTGCCTATATTTTGGCGGTGGGGCTGAAGAACTAGATGCCGTGACAGCACGAATAGGAATAGCGGGAATAGGGGTGGTAGTGTTTAGTGGAGTTGGTGCCACATCATCCTCCCTAAACTCGGGATTTGAATTTTCTAATTCATTAGCTTTTCGTTTCTTTCCTTGTTCGAACTTGTCTTTCGTAATTTCCTCGGGTTCACTTTCCTCCTCGGGTTCACTTTCCAGATTTTCTATAGTTGGTTCATCCGGAATTTGTGAGTCTTCCCCAAAGATATTATTTTCGTCATCGGATAGGTTAATGACTGGAACACCATCTGAAGATTCTGATTCGGAGTCGCTGAATGTGATAATAAGTTTTGAGCCCGACATCTATCACACCACAACTAACTCATTAGTACTACATAATATTTACATATAAATTTTAACCAACAGTGATAAGCAATGGTTTTTGAAATCAGACCCGGTCAAAGTCCAGACTTACTAATGTATCCTAACGACTTATCAGTTAAACACACTAATGCAAACCTGGTTCGCTAAGACCACCGCTCTGATACCACATGTCATAACCCGTCCTTAACCGTAAGAACGTGTTAGATAACGTATGATTTCATTGCGAGGTATTGACCTCTATATGCGACATTTTTAAAAGAAAAACTGCATATATTATACATTACAAACCATGATTCTTATTTTTGATACAAGCTTTGGACAAAATAAAGATGATTATCGTTTAGCGATAATCTTCGACTTACAAACTTTACAAATGATGATAACAACACGATTTCTAGCATATTTTACAACACAAGTTCTCGGGTATGCAGTTTTATTTTTGACACAAATATGCGTACGCAAGATCCTGCTCAAATTCAACATAATGCAGCGGAAACTTCTAATTATCACCTGAGAATAAACATGTTTAAAACGTCAACATAAAGTTGGTGAGATATAGGTTTAGTGCCGGCAGCAATATATATATAGACCACAAAATTTCATATATAAACAGTTTAATAAAATATTCTAAGTGGTTGAGCACTTGGTAACCATACTTAACATTTAATCACGTCGCATATTCCCTTTATTATGAAATCTTACTACACCGTACCAAGTGTAGTCACGAAACGAAGTACTGTGCAACCGTTGAATACTGGTCGTCCAGTCCGGTTGGGGTTGTCAGGCCCGATAGATCTATCAACAGGATTCGCGTTTACAATACCGCTGTAAATATTAGTTACCAAGCTACAGGGAAGTATGCCAGTGGTACAACTCAACGTAGAATATATTTTTCAGTTACTTGTGTCCATAACGTAAAACATAAAATACATGTATTCTCATCCCGAAATATTTAGAGTTTAAAAGTGGGACTATATACTCACTTTCGTCTTGAAGATATGTAATTTCGACTTGGTCTCCGATTGATATCACAAACCTATCCATATATAGTTTATCAATATATTTCTATTTTAAACAATCGTCACATATATATACTTTTTATACTTTTAATAGTTTTAATAATTTCTTAGTCCGTAGTTAGCAGTCCGATGTTAGTAATTCAATTTTAATGGTTCATTTTTAGGTGTTTAATAAACCCCCAATGAAATAAATAAAAACCCCCATCGTATATGTATTGGTCGAGATTAATCTTGACCCATGGTACCGGTGTTGTCAAATGACGTGTTGCGTACATAAAGTACCGGTGTTGTCAAATGACGTGTTGCGTACAATCATGGGATCTTATGATTAATCTTCTCGTATTGTTTACGGGTGATCCTGAACCATATAAAATTAAATTATGAGTACATATATATAAAATATCATGTTATTTTAAAAAGATGTGATTTATTTAATTTTCTCCAATTATTTTCGTAGCCAAACTAGTCTTAGATATCCGATCTCGTTTTGGTCATAGTTTCTTCGTTACAACTCCGTTTTCGTTGATTCAACTTGCCACTTCCTTGGATCGAGTCCCTCTTTAAGACTATGAACTGTAAATACCTTAGTTTGTATTCGAAATCACAGGTCATAGGTCAAACTTTAGTGAAACTTATGAAGTTAATCATTTTCCATCATGTAAACAACCTTAAATGATTATTTTTCTAAAAATACTTATACTTTGAGTTAAATCATGAAATTTTTATGTGTTATCATATTCATAGTAAAAATCATTTTTCCAGAAAATAAACCTCCAATTCAAAGTTTAAGATGGTTTTTAATTATCCAACCCAAAACAGCCCCCGGTTGCACTCCGACGTCGTAAAAACAGTTTTTAAGGTGTTCTTTGAAAAACCAAGTTATACCTTGTTAAATTAGCATATTTTTAAGTTATATTACAGGTCTTGAAGTATTTTAAAAGTTAAGTTAGAAGGATCTATTTAGTTTGCGAACAAGTTTGAAATCATTCAAACTATGTTCTAGTTTATAAACTCTTATATATATAGCTATAAATATATGAATTGAAAAAGAGTTGAAGTAGAGTTTTTACCTCAAGTTTAAAATGTAAAGTTGCTGGAAAGAAGTAGTAAAATAAAAGTTGAGAGAGTTCTTGCAAGTGTGTGTGAAAATTGGAAGTAAAATTTGGAAAATGAATGTGTAAAAATGAGTTAGAAATGGTGCTTATTTATAGGCTTGAAAATTTGGTTTTTAGTGAAAATATCTAAGATAAGTTAAAATTTATTATGTCATGAATGACATATTATTCCAATAATTGAAGATTTCTATTGGTATATACCAATAGTAAATACTTCTAGAAGCTGTGTATAGTACCCTAGATATACGTATAGGATTATTGAGGAAACGGAACGAGAATTCAAATATAACTATCTTTTGTAAATATACTTATATTGTTTTATGTATAAAAGCCCTTTAAAAATGATTAAATACATTACTTATACGATATATGTATAAACATTATAAATCATCAGTATTTATGTCAAATAACGTTACGTATGGTTATTGTTTTGAAAACTTAAGTTAGTAGTTTCAAAATATACTTATGACTTTTTGTTATTAATACAAAATGAGATATTAAAACATCCTGAGATCATGTTAAATATGTATGTATAATTATCATATATTGTATAGTTCGTGATATCATCGGTCAAACTAGACGGTCAAACGTTGTGTAAAACTCTTTTCAAAAACATAAATCTTAACAATTTGGATTGCTTATCATGTTGGTAAGGTTTAATTTATATAAATATTAATCTTATAAGTATAGAACGATCGAAAAAGTGCGGGTCATTACATGATTATTTCTTTCTTTCTTACCCTTGTTTGAGAGTTGTATTAGTTAAATATTTTGGAGAGTGTAGTTGGCTTAGGAGAGTCGTCTATATCATTGTAACAATTTGTGATATAGTGTATTTCTCTTTTTGGGGGCCGGTGGTTTTTCTCCCGTTTTGGAGTTTCCACGTTAAATCTTGTGTTGTGTATTGTTCTTATTTCTTTACTATTATTGTTGGGCTGGGTGGTGGGAATTAGTGAGGCCGTAATTTCCCAACAACTGGTATCAGAGCGTCAGGTTTGATGGGGGTCTCGGTTATAGGAGTCGGAGTATGCTCTGTGGTTGCTACGGGAGTGGATCGTCCACATCAGAAACGAGTTCTATTGATCGTATAGGGTATCTGGTTAGACAATATTTTTTCTGATTCGTAGTAATAGTTGGATTTGTTAGTGGCCTAGTTGTGGATTTCCGATTTAAAGGGTCCTGGCTACCTGCTACATCTTTTGGCTATTCGAAACGTGAGCAAAATCAGAGAAAGTGTTGTTTATAGGATACGGATACGATGTCGAAGTTCAGTCCAATGAGGTTTGATGTTGAGAAATTTGATGGGATGATCAATTTTGGCTTATGGCAGGTTCAAGTCAAGGATGTGTTGATTCAGTCCGGGTTACACAAGGCATTGAAAGGTAAACCCACCTTTGTTCCCGGCAGTGATTCTAGCAGTAAGTTCGATGAAGAAGAATGGGATGATATGGATTTGAGGGCAGCAAGTGCGATTCGTTTGTGTCTTGCAAAGAACGTGCTTGCAAATGTGCACGGGTTATCAACGGCAAAGGAGCTTTGGGTTAAACTAGAGCAGTTGTACCAGGGCAAGGGCATCTCAAATCGGTTGTGTCTTAAAGAACAATTTCATACTCTGCGTATGGATGGGGGTTCAAAGATTTCAGATCATCTAAGTATTCTTAACGGTATTGTTTCAGAACTGGAGGCTATTGGAGTTAAAACGGATGATGAAGATAAAGCTTTGAGGTTGATATTATCTTTATCATCGTCTTATGAACACATGAAACCAATTTTGATGTATGGGAAGAAAACTCTGAAGTTTGAAGACGTTACTAGCAAGCTCCTATCCGAGGAGAAAAGACTGGAAGGTAACGGGGTCTCGTCATCAGGAGATACGATAGTGTTGTGTTCGGATAGGCAGAAGAGAAACTCTAGAAAGAATCTGACATGCTGGAAGTGCGGGAAGACTGGACATGTAAGGGTTAATTGTCCCGGTGGAGCTAATCCGGCAAATGGCTCCAAAGACGCTAACATTGTCTCCGTTGTTACGGAGAGTGATGAATTCCTCTGAAGTCACGTCATCTTCATGGTGTGTCCGCGCCACCGTGGAAAGGGATGTTCGTTAGCGGTTCCACAATTACACATGGGCATTGGTTTGGCGTTGATGCAGGCTGTGTGGTGGAAACTGATGTTGTAGCTGATGAAACTTCCAGGGAAAGCCAAACAGGAAGTTGCACCATAAAGTTTCAGCTGGTTGTTCAACAACATGTGCCGAGGTGAAATGCTTGGAATGTGATATTCTAAGTGCTATACTCTTAATGGTGGAGTATGATAATTCTTGTTAAGAGTTATGATTGTCTGTGATGACAATGATTGTCGGTTTAGACAATGTTCGATGAAGATGCAAATTTTGTCTCTTGGAAGATAATGTCAACGGCATGAAGATGAGGATCTTGAAGTTGTCATCGAGGAAGCGTCTACATCGGTTATCCTTGCAATGTGGAAGCATGGTTATCTTCTTCTATCCAAAAGGTGGAGATTTGTTGGTTTATTTTGGCTAGTAGAAGATATGTTTATCCCACATTGGTGGGAGGAAGATGTGAGGGGTGAGTGACTTGGTTATATAAGAGGGGCTAAGTCTTCATTCCAAATCGCACCAATCAATACACTTTAAGTATTTGATTATTTCTTTCTTTCTTACCCTTGTTTGAGAGTTGTATTAGTTAAATATTTTGGAGAGTGTAGTTGGCTTAAGAGAGTCGTCTATATCATTGTAACAATTTGTGATATAGTGTATTTCTCTCTTTGGGGGCCGGTGGTTTTTCTCCTGTTTTGGAGTTTCCACGTTAAATCTTGTGTTGTGTATTGTTCTTATTTCTTTACTATTATTGTTGGACTGGGTGGTGGGAATTAGTGAGGCCGTAATTTCCCAACATAATATTCCTCCCACCACCTTGTTTGAGCTCAAACTGTTAATCATTGACCTGTACAATTTTATTGTTTAGATTTAAGATTTAATTAATATCCTATGTGTCGGTCAAGATTTTAAACAAAAAGTCAATGAAATTAATGCAATCTTCCGTGTGATTACTTACAAATACATATAATTATAAGATCCGTGAAATCACACATCTATTAAATAATTCAACTATTAAATAATTCAAGTTTGAACATATGTAATATTATCGAGAATAATTATCAAATTATTGGGAAACATAACCAAATCATTGAAGCTCATAAAATTCATATAGCAAATAATTACAACGAAAGTGTACCACAATTATTATGTCCGTAACATATGTATCCTAAATAATCAAAGATAAACTACAAACATATTTAACAAAATAAATAAACAACCTTCATTCTATCACCACTCTCGTCTAATTTTCATCACAATTATTATTTTCTTTGTCATAAAAGTCTATATTACAACATTTTATTAAGACATGTATTTCGCAAACATATGTAATGTATTTAATCCCGTAAAAGAACCTATATTTGAATAATAATATAATTTTAATTATAATAATAATAATAAATAATAACAATAAAGTTTGTTTAAGAATTAAATATTTATTTTTTAATATTAATTATTAGGAATAACAAATAACTCTAGAAATTTTTTAAAAATTAAAATACAATTACTATATGAAAGTTGTACAATATACTTCAAAGTTTGTATATGTTTCATGAGGTATTTTATAAAATATTGTACAATTTGTTTTAAATATTGTATATATGCTCATTGTTGTGTTTTATCCAGTGTTGCAAAAGTCGGCCGACTTAGCCGACGCGTCGCCGATGCGTCGTTGCTAAAAAGTCAGTCAAAGGTAAAAAGTCGGTCAAAGTCGGAAGAAGTCGGTCAAATTGGAAAAAGTCGGTCCAAGTCGGTCCAAGTCGGTCAAAGTCGGTCCAAGTCGGTCAAAGTCGGTTAATTTTTTTTTATTTTTTTTGTAATAGTGTTAATAATTGTTCATGTTTATTGTAATTATAGTTTATATTTTAAGATTCGATCTATATAATATTATATATATATATATATATATATATATATATATATATATATATATATATATATATATATATATATATAAGAAAACTATTTTAAAAAGTCAACGTTAGTCAACGTCCGTTGCGTCCCCCGTTGCGTCCGGCGCGTCGTTTTTTAGGCTTGACCGATGCGTCCCCGACTCGCGTCTTTTACAACCTTGGTTTTATCATAAGGTTGTACCTAATGCTTTAAATAGATATAGTCATGAATAGGGTCGGTCCTAAGATATTTTATGCCCTAAGCGAAACGATTAAAAAATGCCTCCTCAACTTAATATAAACGTAATTAAGAACTGAATTAGTCTAGTTTACTATGTTTGGGCCAATTTGATTTTAAAGAGATATATTTATATATACAATTTCTTACTATCTAATTTATGATACATGTATATATCGTATATATATGTTCTTTACTAGAAAGCTCCTTAACTAACTTTTTAAAATTTCCATTCACATCATATACACGTTGTCTATTTTTATATATTATTATTAGTGTAATTTATCATTTGTCACTTTTTACAAATAAGGAGTACAAGTTAGAGGTCTAAAATGTATAGTACACGATAGTTGGAGGGTTTATAGGTAAAGAAAGTACCTAATGAAACTCAAATAAGTGGGCCTTATGACATGATTTGGTCTCATTTAAACAACATTTTCAATCCGTATAACACACTGAAAGAGTACCATCGCACAGAAGTCGGTTAGTGCACCTCGAGAGCTAATCCCGTAAAGACATAATTTTAGTAAGGGATAGAACTTCGACAGTGCACTTTGACAACTAAGCTTTAGGGATTCCGCTAGTTCGTGTAAAGGCCCGTCCTAATCCTCCTAGACGAAGTCTTCAACATATGGTCTCATTGCGAGGTACTGACCTAAATATGCTATGAACGACTCCATGTAATATCTTTAAAATGAACAAATGCACAACGGAAGATTTCTTTCATGCCTGAGAATAAACATGCTTAAAAGTGTCAACCAAAAGGTTGGTGAGTTCATAGGTTTTTCATAACAATCGTTTCAATATTTTAATAGACCACAAGATTTTCATTTCCATTTTTTATAAACATCATACAGGCATATAGCAATCTGCATAAAAATCATTCATATTAGGAACGCTTGATAAACGAACTAACATGATGCATATAGAATATCCCCCGCATACCGGCTCATCGCAATCAGTATGCTATATAACGGCCATCGCAATCAGTATATATCGATCGAAGTACTAAAGCATTCGTACCCCGAATAGGACTTGTCAAGGTCCATAGATCTATCTTTAGGATTTGCGTCAATTAGTAGGCAATTATAACATCCAAACTAATTCTTAGGTTACCAAGCTAAAAAGGGGTGATATTCGATTTCGATAATCCAACCATAGAATGTAATTTTCGAGTACTTGTGTCTATTTTGTCAAATATTTATAAAACAACGCATGTATTCTCAGTCTCAAAAATATATATTGCAAAAGCATTTAAAAAGGGAGTAATGAAACTCACGATACGATATTTTGTAGTAAAAATATGCATACGACGGAACTGAACAATGCAAGGTTGGCCTCAGATTCACGAACCTATATCATTTTTAAATATGTTAACACATATAATGGTAATCGAACAACTTTATATATATTTAGTTATGTATTAAGATTAATATTTATATATAATTTTATTAATACTTATAATATATTATAATGCTTATTTGATATATGATTTAATTAACGTTATATCAATATAAATAATATTATATTAGTTAAAACATAATATTATGTAATATTAGTATACATAATATATTTTTATATAAATATCTTCAGTTTGAAAAATTAATAATTGTTATAATACTAAGTTAAGGATAATAATAATAATGATAGTAATAATAGTAATAATAAAAATGTTACTTTTCATAATGATAATTTTAATAAAGAAAATGATAGTTTTTAATGATAACAAAATAATAATTTTAATAGGAATGATACTTTTAATAGTAATAGTAGTTTTTACTAAAAAGATAAGTTTAATAATAATGATAATGAAAATAATAATTTTGATAATAAAACTCAATACTTAATAATAATAATAATAATAATAATAATAATAATAATAATAATTTAACTATAATCTTAATAATAATAATACATGATAATTAATACTTATATTAGTAGTAATAATAATAATAATAATTGTAATACTAATAATAGCAACAATAATAGTAAAATGATAATAATAATAATAATAATAATAATAATAATAATAATAATAATAATAATAATAATAATAATAATAATAATAATAATAAAAATAATAATTTTAGAATACAACCTTTGAAGAAAACAAGCTCCTAAAAAAAATACGCCACTGCCCGGGCTCGACCCGAGACCTCTCGCTTAAACCAACACCCTAAACCATTCGTTTGCCACTTAATTTTCTGTTTTATTTATTAACCGAAATTTATTTAACCCATTTTTAGGTTTTTTTCTTCTTTCACTTCACGGAATCACAGAATCAAAACGTTGTTGGGTTTCTCGTGTTTTAAAACTCGAACAGTAGTAGCAAACAGAACCAAAAAACAGTAGCGATCAACCTGTGACAACCCGGAAATTTCCAACCAAATTTAAACTTTAATCTTTATATGTTTCCGACACGATAAGCAATATTTGTTAAGTTAAATTTGAAGAATTTTTAAACTATGTTCATACATTCATTCAACCTCGACCAAGTTCCAACGATTCACGAACCATTAAACGAATATGATTATATATGTATATGTGTATATATATTATAACTTGAAACGTAAACAAAATATTAGATTAAATACTTTATATGATTGTATCTGTTTCAAAATGTTTATCAATAGAATTAGAAGATAAGATCAAATGATTGAATTATCAGATATATTGAATTATTATTACAAGTCTCTGTTGAAAGGCCCACGTTGATTTGAGAAATCTTTCCATTTTAACAATATTCGGAAAATGGTAAAGTGATTTTTAAATAAGAACAAATTGTCAATCATTGAGAACTAGACAAAGGATAGTGGAAGATTGAATCTCATAAAGACTCGATTGATCTATTTAGTTTCAAACGTACAAAAACGTTTTCAGTTTAAAAAGAACTTTATTATTAAAACGTATATAACTTTCATAAATATCTAGAACCATTTTTGACAACTCATTACTTAACTAGTATGATAAAGATAATGATATTTATATTTTATTTTATTAAATATATATAACGATTTAAATTAATATTATATATATTTATACGCGTATTATACGTACATAGTTTTATACTTTTACTATACTTAAACTTTACCTTTACTTTATTTTTACTTTACTTTAACTTTAATAATTCACTTTAATAATTCATACTTTAATAATTCACTTTAATAATTCATACTTTAATAATTCACTTTAATAATTCATACTTTAATAATTCACTTTAATAATTCATACTTTAATAATTCACTTTAATAATTCATACTTTAATAATTCACTTTAATAATTCAAAAATCTATTATAAATAAAATTCAATAGGTTTCATTATTTCATAGAAACTTGAAAATATTTTTCTCTAAACTCTCTCAATCGATTACTCCGTATTATTTCAAGATATTATTAGTATACATAAAATATTACGACGGAGTGCTGTCCGAGTGATTTCGAAATTGTTTTTCGAGTGGGATAGGATTAAGGAAATTATGGGTTATAGCTATGGAGGTGATTGAGTATGGTTCATGGGTATGCTCGTGAGGTCAATATAGTGTTTATCATTTCCGTTGCGTCTACGTACCTTTCCTGCAATATTGAATCTCAATATTGATACGTGAGTACTCATAATTTAACTTTTACATACTAATAGTGTATCCCTGACTAGTGCTCGAGTATTTAGGATTATGTATGCTTGTACTTTTGATATTGCCCTTAGACAGGTTAGGTTGAATCTTGAATTAGTTACACTTGCAGTTGAGATAAGGTATAAGATATGCATGTCCTTGGAAAGTTAGCGAAAAATTAAGAACTTTTCCTTTAGATATCGAATGGTTTCGATGAACGGATTAGAAGTTATAATCAACTGAATTTTTGATATTTTTATTAAAAATGATTATTATTATCGTCGTTTTTATCGTCGTTCTAGTTTTATCTTATTATTATCATTATTATTATCTTTATCAATAAAAGGGATTTATCATTAAAAATTGTTATTTTTTTTATTATTACTATCGTTATTATCGTTAAAGTTATAATTAGTATTATTATTATTATCCAATTATTATTATTATTATTATTATTATTATTATTATTATTATTATTATTATTATTGGTATTATTATTATTATTATTATCATTATTAATATATATATATATCATTATTTAAAAATAGTTATTGTTATTGTTATTATTATACTACTATAT
Source organism: Rutidosis leptorrhynchoides (assembly GCF_046630445.1). Classification (NCBI taxonomy): domain Eukaryota; kingdom Viridiplantae; phylum Streptophyta; class Magnoliopsida; order Asterales; family Asteraceae; genus Rutidosis; species Rutidosis leptorrhynchoides. Next base: position 381,363,731 of record NC_092339.1, read on the forward strand.
AATCATTAAGATAATTATTAGTATTATCGTTAATAATATTATAGTAACTATCATTATTAATATTAGTGTAATTAAAACAAATATTTGTAACACCTAATTATTTTGATTACTATTATTATCATTATTATGAACACGATATAAAAGACGATTAAAAGCTATTAAACAAAACGATTAGGAAATAATGGGTAAGAGTATCATGATGAAATTAAAATATTATAAGATATTGATTTAGATAAAATTATCGTTCTTATTATTTTTATCATTACTATTATTATTAAAAGTATCGTTAGTATTAAAACTATCATTTTAACAAAAATTATCATTTTAATAGAAATGTCATTGTTACTATAAAATATCATTATTATTATTATTATTTTAAATAGAATTATTATTTTAAAGATAATATTAAAAATTATCGTAAATATTAAAGATATCGTAATTAGAATTATCGTTTTATCATAATGTCATCTTAGTAATTATAAATAATGATATTTTTATAATAATAATTATTATTACAAAATAATACAACTTTTACTTACTATCATTATAGATATTATTTTATCAAATAAATATGTGATACAAACATATTTTACTATGTGTAATAACTTACTTTAATAATACCTATCATATTATCTTTATGATATTAAATGAACCCTATAAATTTTATTACTTAATATATATAAAAGTATATTTTATTATATAAATTTAATATAAAATTTTATTTATTAATAAATAAATTATATTATTTACTCTAATAAATCTTTTAAAAATATTTAAAAATATAAAACGACGATATTTAAACTACCTATTAATCATGTATAGATTTTTGGAAATTATTTTGAGTCAAATTTACTTTTGTTGACTTTTGCATATTAGTCTCGAGCATTAGGATTGTGGTACACTATGACTTGACCTAATTTGTTAGACAAATATTGACCAACATATAATTATATATAATTAATTTAGGTTCGTGAATCCGAGGCTAACCTTGCACTTGTTCCATGACGTTATATGTATTTTTACTATGAAATACAGTATGGTGAGTTATAGTCCCACTTTTAAAATCTAATATTTTTGGGATGAGAATACATGCAGGTTTTATAAATGATTTACAAAATAGACACAAGTACGTGAAACTACATTCTATGGTTGAATTATCGAAATCGAATATGCCCCTTTTTATTAAGTCTGGTAATCTAAGAATTAGGGAACAGACACCCTAATTGACGCGAATCCTAAAGATAGATCTATTGGGCCTAACAAACCCCATCCAAAGTACCGGATGCTTTACTACTTCGAAATTTATATCATGTCCGAAGGAGGATCCCGGAATGATAGGGGATATTCTTATATGTATCTAGTTAATGTCGGTTACCAGGTGTTCACCATATGAATGATTATTTTTGTCTCTATGCATGGGACGTATATTTATGAGAACTGGAAATGAAATTCTTGTGGTCTATTAAAATGATGAAAATAAATGATTATGATAAACTAATGAACTCACCAACCTTTTGGTTGACACTTTAAAGCATGTTTATTCTCAGGTGTTAAAGAAATCTTTCGCTGTGCATTTGCTCATTTTAAAGATATTACTTGGAGTCTTTCATAGCATATTTCGAAGAACGTTGCATTCGAGTCATTGAGTTCATCAAAGATTATTATTAAATCAATTTATAGTTGGAGAGTGGATATTATGAAATGGTATGCATGCATGTCAATTTTCGATGTAAAGAAAGATTGTCTTTTAAAAACGAATGTAATGTTTGTAAAATGTATCATATAGAGGTCAAATACCTCGCAATGTAATCAACTATTGTGAATCGTTTATAATGTATATGAACGGGTCCTTTCAGTTGGTATCAGAGCGGTGGTCTTAGCGAACCAGGTCTGCATTAGTGTGTCTAACTGATAAGTCGATAGGATGCATTAGTGAGTCTGGACTTCGACCGTGTCTGCATGTCAAAAGTTTTGCTTATCATTTTGTGTCAAAAATTAACTACTTATCATCCTCAGAAAATTACCTGCTTATCATTTTTAGTCTAAGACGCGTCTTGCTGCATTGATTGCATGAATAGTGTATAGACAAAAATTCATATGTTAGCATATCTGCTAAATCATATCTTATCGTATCTGTTACTTTAAACTTTGCCTGACATATCCCGCAAAGTCCTCCGTAATCTACGAAATCTTTTGATCTATATATATATATATTCTATGTATTTAGAATACCATCCGTTAGCCAAAATCATTTCATATCAAAAAAAAAAAAAATCCTTTATCCAATCGTACGAAATGGAATTCGTCATCAGTTCAACTCACTCAGATTCCGAAATGGAATCCCATTCAAGCTCCGAAAGCAGTGTGACCGGAATAGATCAATCAATCAGTCATCACCTATTCTGGATGAATTGGGGATGGGTTCGTAGCCTCCTCAATCATTGGAGACAAGAAGAAGGTGATCCCTTCCATCCACCACATTGCCCTCTTGACGAAGAACCTGAAGCACTTACCGATGAACCTGTCCGAAACACCATGTTCTCGCTCATTTCCAGAGTATCTCGTCACGATTATATATTACATCAAATTTTAGATTTTATTTATCCGCTTGTCCGAACCGACAATCACCCCGGTGTAATAGAAGAAGTCAACGAGCTTCGCGCTCGGGTAGTGGCTTTCGAGAATATGGTACAAAGATTACAAACACCAGCAGCAGCATCAGCAGCATAACCAGTACCACCATCATCAACGCCAACAGTACCATTACCACCTCCAACCACAACCGCGTCGTAAACCTCAACTTGAGCATCAACGTCATACGCACCATAGATACCAAGGAGTACCAACAACAATAACTGACGAAGTGTTAATTCATAACTTCATTGGAGAAACATTCCGCGACGATTATGTATTCTCTAAAGTCTTAGAGATTATCTAATCTAGCCCTAACCATAAATCAGTTAAGAAAACCAAAATGATAGAAGGAAGAGTAGAAACCCTGATAAAAATGGTGTGTGATTAACAAGCTAAACTTGCTTTACCAACAACATCAACAGTACCGTCAGCGTTACCAGCATCGTCAATACAGTCAACATCCGAATCAACAACACCGATAACATCACAAACTCCGTCAGTTCAAGAATCACTGTGAACATCATTACGAATCAATAACGTGTATATTGTATCAACGAGTTATGAAGAATTAACTCATTCCCTCTGAAGAAATTATATATATATATATATATATATATATATATATATATATATATATATATATATATATATATATATATATATATATATATATATATATATATATTTTTGAAATAAATCTTTCCGTGCTAAGCTATTGTGTGTGAATCTTAACTACTCGGTTAATTCATATTACAAATATGCAATAATGTACGTCCTTCGGCCGCAACTTAACCAGCGTTAACTACAATCTCTGTCGCAATTCAACAAATTCCAATTCATAATAAATCAAGTATATATTTGATTTTACACTTTCATCATCGATGTACCTGAAACTTTTCAGATAACATCATTCGTGCTTTGCGAAATTCACAAGAATTCCACGAACCGAACATCATACATCAATAAATAACGAAGTATTGATTCATAATTTCAATGTCATTAAAGAAATACTGCGTAAAAGTTATGTAGTTTTTAAAGCCTTTAGGGATTATTCAATTCTAGTTTCAACCGTAAATCAAATGAGTTTAATTTAACATTAACTCATTAAATCTATGTTACATCTGAAGAAAATATACATATATATATATTTTCATAAAGACTGTAATAAAATTCTTTTGTACAAAATATTAATTGTGAAATTTTTTTTAACGGGTAGGTAATATCCGAGAGATATATAAATTCACAAATAATATGTTACATTCTTCGAATCTGATTCAGCAAATCATCCATTATACTCCCTACTTTCACAACAATATACATTCTTTTATAGAAATCAAAACAACCATACTCATTCAAAATTTAATTACATATTCTGATTTTGAAATCTCAAAATTCAACTCGAGATATGACCAAAATCATCACTCTTAGATCCTTACATCTTTCACAAGCTATATTTTGACTTCAAAACTGTGTTAGAACATCAAATGTATGTTAACGATTACAATCTGTGTTCAAACCCTTCGAAAATTTCTAAAGACACTTCGAATGATGAGCAATCGAGATGATGATCCAACCACATGTTACCCACAGTTATGTACCCAAAAAACTCTTGAAACCAAAGTAAAAGTTTAAACAACGTATCCGCATCAGATTCTTTGGCATTTATTAGCAAAAATAACTTTGCGACTCCTATTCAAAGTAGCCAGTTTTGTCACAGCTCTAGCAAGTCAACTTTGACTTTTCAGTCAGACTAACCTTATTATAACCTTGAGATATACACCATCGTTGCCAGAAAACCTTTTACATTCCACCACATTATTAGCAGATGTACCAACAACTTCATTACCCTTTGACTTTAGCCTCTCCAAAAAGTCATTATAATTATTTATTGAAACCCCATCATTTACTCATTCGCATCTTGTAATGAGAATTGCCATACGAATTATTGGGAATTAGCAATCAGTATTTTGAAATCTCGCAGCATGTCTACGCCAACAATTATATGTGTATATATAACGTCTATCTTCTGGACTTAATTTGAATGTGAAGTTTCTGAAAAACACTCCGAACTACGAATTGGTTCTCCGAAAATGGAAAAAATGCTGATGAAGCAGCAAAAACTATAAACAACTTTAAACGGTAAAAGCTGGATGATAATGATGAAGTGTGCTGGCAAAGCGCAGAAAAAGAGAAGTTTTGGAACTGAAAAACGGATTGAGCAAAGTAGGAAGGAGGCTGTGGACAAATTACAAAGACTGAACCTGACTTCAAAGGATCCAAATGATTCAGTACCTGCTGAAGTCATTAACGAATACCTTGCTCCTGACTCTAAACCCCTGCAGACAATATTCTTCATCATCCTCTGATATTAGAAATTCTAAAATATCATCATATCTTTCATTATAAATATCCTCCATATTTCTGAAGATATTTTCTTAATTTTTCTTATTTGAAATCATTTACCTTTTCGCGCTATCTGTATTACATCATAAAAGAAACTATTTTAGTTTCTAAATTCTGAAACATTCAAGTTTAAAATAGGAATATTTTGAAGTAGTGTTGGGAACTGAAGCATGAATTAGTATAATATAATGACACTTGATCAACGTGATTATATTACAGTAAGTCATGCTGAGTTTCTAAATGGAACGTGATGATTCACAGATCATAACATCATCATGTGCCATGTTATACGACTCTTGTATACTATTTAACCTCTAAATATCAAGAAAATATTTCTTGATAATTCGGCCTTTTCCAAGGTATTCTAGTAATTTAACAAGTCAAGATCGTGCCATTACAATTTCCTTCCTAGAACATTAACAATGTTCATTCCGAAATTCATATCTGTGAATTCTGGACCATTACAAGCGGTGCATAATCGCAAGAAGAAGAAACGAAAGGACAAAACTCCGAAATAGAAATTGGGGTATAAATTGCAGCAAATAAAAGAGAGCATTAACTGTGAATGATAATGATTATAGAAGACAGAAGCAGAGACTTTGAAATATAAGGGAACATATAAAGCCCAACGATAAACCAGAAATTATAAGCCATATATATCGATGCATATAGCAATATAAAGACTCGGGAGAACTAGAAACACTATAAACCCAAGAGTATAGTAGAAGTAAATAGATTCTTCCGGCGGTAGATGAAAAAGAAGAATGACCGATATGAAAGTTAGAAGTATATCGAGAATCAGAACTGGATGGAGCATATTGATGAATACTTTAAAATATGAGTTGAGGGGGAAAGAATAGAAGGTGATGAAACATGACTAGGAACTTAGAAATCAACAGATTTAACTCACACAATGGCAGAATAAGTGAATCAAACCCTCTAGTGAATAGGTTAAGTTTTTTTTGATTAATTTAGTCAAACCACAACTAAATCAAGTGTGATTAGATCAACACCTAGAGCTATTATTCACCACCTGGGTGATTTGGACTGAGAGAGAATCGGAGGAGCTCACTAGATCTGAGTGTGTGTAACAAATGAGAGGCTTAACCTAAAATGAAGAACATAAGACTTTATATACCCCTGCTGTTGACTCACCCATACGATTCATTCATCACACGTACGAGTTGGCTTCATCAGCCGTACGGGTGATCACTCACTCTTGTCTTCCCATTTAGGTTGTAATTGTGACTTAGCTCAGCATCAACCGTGCGTATGAGCCTGTCAGCCGTACTAGTGAGGCTTCACTCGTATGTCTGACTAAGTCTAACATAGTCAAACATCTAAATCTCGTTCCTGCAGTTCCTGTAACCACATACAAACACGGATAGGATAATAACAAGCAATCATGGTGGCCAGTAAACTGTTGTACCTACAATGGACGTGGGTAGATGTCTAGGGACTTGCATAAAATGCATCAACAGAAGGTGTGAGTTGTAAGGAAACGAAGGAGGTGAATTTATAAGAAAATCTATGACAGAACAATTAAAATGGACGATCGCATTTAAAGTGGATCCTAATTCCCTTGATTACAGGAGAGTCAAATCTTATTAAGAATATTTTCTTCAAATCCCTTGAAATATGGGAATCAATCATATCTAAGTCAAATGATAAGATGAATCTACACTTACTCATTTCACTCTTCTATGTTAGCTTCATTCGTACTCTTCATATAAATGGATTGTTTATCCAAATTATTAAATGATGATAAAACTCTAATTTTCAGCCCGTATGCATCATGAAAACATACTTATTATCATTCACGACCTTTCCACTCAAATTTCGGGACGAAATTTCTTTAACGGGTAGGTACTGTGATAACCCGGAAATTTCCAACCAAATTTAAACTTTAATCTTTATATGTTTCTGACACGATAAGCAATATTTGTTAAGTTAAATTTCAAGAATTTTAAACTATGTTCATACATTCATTCAACCTCGACCAAGTTCCAACGATTCACGAACCATTAAACGAATATGATTATATATGTATATGTGTATATATATTATAACTTGAAACGTAAACAAAATATTAGATTAAATACTTTATATGATTGTATATGTTTCAAAATGTTTATCAATGGAATTAGAAGATAAGATCAAATGATTGAATTATCAGATATATTGAATTATTATTACAAGTCTCTGTTGAAAGGCCCACGTTGATTTGAGAAATCTTTCCATTTTAACAATATTCTGAAAATGGTAAAGTGATTTTTAAATAAGAACAAATTGTCAATCATTGAGAACTAGACAAAGGATAGTGGAAGATTGAATCTCATAAAGACTCGATTGATCTATTTAGTTTCAAACGTACAAAAACGTTTTCAGTTTAAAAAGAACTTTATTATTAAAACGTATATAACTTTTATAAATATCTAGAACCATTTTTGACAACTCATTACTTAACTAGTATGATAAAGATAATGATATTTATATTTTATTTTATTAAATATATATAATGATTTAAATTAATATTATATATATTTATACGCGTATTATACGTACATAGTTTTATACTTTTACTATACTTAAACTTTACCTTTACTTTATTTTTACTTTACTTTAACTTTAATAATTCACTTTAATAATTCATACTTTAATAATTCACTTTAATAATTCATACTTTAATAATTCACTTTAATAATTCATACTTTAATAATTCACTTTAATAATTCATACTTTAATAATTCACTTTAATAATTTATACTTTAATAATTCACTTTAATAATTCATACTTTAATAATTTACTTTAATAATTCAAAAATCTATTATAAATAGAATTCAATAGGTTTCATTATTTCATAGAAACTTGAAAATATTTTTCTCTAAACTCTCTCAATCGATTACTCCGTATTATTTCAAGATATTATTAGTATACATAAAATATTACGATGGAGTACTGTCCGAGTGATTTCGAAATTGTTTTTCGAGTGGGATAGGATTAAGGAAATTATGGGTTATAGCTATGTAGGTGATTGAGTATGGTTCATGGGTATGCTCGTGAGGTCAATATTGTGTTTATCATTTTCGTTGCGTCTACGTACCTTTCCTGCAATATTGAATCTCAATATTGATACGTGAGTACTCATAATTTAACTTTTACATACTAATAGTGTATCCCTGACTAGTGCTCGAGTATTTAGGATTATGTATGCTTGTACTTTTGATATTGCCCTTAGACAGGTTAGGTTGAATCTTGAATTAGTTACACTTGCGGTTGAGATAAGGTATAAGATATGCATGTCCTTGGAAAGCTAGCTAAAAATTAAGAACTTTTCCTTTAGATATCGAATGGTTTCGATGAACGGATTAGAAGTTATAATCAACTGGATTTTCGATATTTTTAATAAAAATGATTATTATTATCGTCGTTTTTATCGTCGTTCTAGTTTTATCTTATTATTATCATTATTATTATCTTTATCAATAAAAGGGATTTATCATTAAAAATTGTTATTTTTTTTTATTATTACTATCGTTATTATCGTTAAAGTTATAATTAGTATTATTATTATTATCCAATTATTATTATTATTATTATTATTATTATTATTATTATTATTATTATTATTATTATTATTATTATTATTATTATTATTATTAGTATTATTATTATTATTATTATCATTATTAATATATATATATATATATATCATTATTTAAAAATGGTTATTGTTATTGTTATTATTATTACTACTATATTATCATTAAGATAATTATTAGTATTATCGTTAATAATATTATAGTAACTATCATTATTAATATTAGTGTAATTAAAACAAATATTTGTAACACCTAATTATTTTGATTACTATTATTATCATTATTATGAACACGATATAAAAGACGATTAAAAACTATTAAACAAAACGATTAGGAAATAATGGGTAAGAGTATCATGATGAAATTAAAATATTATAAGATATTGATTTAGATAAAATTATCGTTCTTATTATTTTTATCATTACTATTATTATTAAAAGTATCGTTAGTATTAAAACTATCATTTTAACAAAAATTATCATTTTAATAGAAATGTCATTATTACTATAAAATATCATTATTATTATTATTATTATTATTATTATTATTATTTTAAATAGAATTATTATTTTAAAGATAATATTAAAAATTATCGTAAATATTAAAGATATCGTAATTAGAATTATCGTTTTATCATAATGTCATCTTAGTAATTGTAAATAATGATATTTTTATAATAATAATTATTATTACAAAATAATACAACTTTTACATATTATCATTATAGATATTATTTTATCAAATAAATATGTGATACAAACATATTTTACTATGTGTAATAACTTACTTTAATAATACCTATCATATTATCTTTATGATATTAAATGAACCCTATAAATTTTATTACTTAATATATACAAAAGTATATTTTATTATATAAATTTAATATAAAATTTTATTTATTCATAAATAAATTATATTATTTACTCTAATAAATCTTTTAAAAATATTTAAAAATATAAAACGACGATATTTAAACTACCTATTAATCATGTATAGATTTTTGGAAATTATTTTGAGTCAAATTTACTTTTGTTGACTTTTGCATATTAGTCTCGAGCATTAGGATTGTGGTACACTATGACTTGACCTAATTTGTTAGACAAATATTAACCAACATATAATTATATTTAATTAATTTAGGTTCGTGAATCCGAGGCCAACCTTGCACTTATTCCATGACGTTATATGTATTTTTACTATGAAATACAGTATGGTGAGTTATAGTCCCACTTTTAAAATCTAATATTTTTGGGATGAGAATACAGGCAGGTTTTATAAATGATTTACAAAATAGACACAAGTACGTGAAACTACATTATATGGTTGAATTATCGAAATCGAATATGCCCCTTTTTATTAAGTCTGGTAATCTAAGAATTAGGGAACAGTCACCCTAATTGACGCGAATCCTAAAGATAGATCTATTGGGCCTAACAAACCCCATCCAAAGTACCGGATGCTTTAGTACTTCGAAATTTATATCATGTCCGAAGGAGGATCCCGGAATGATAGGGGATATTCTTATATGTATCTAGTTAATGTCGGTTACCAGGTGTTCACCATATGAATGATTATTTTTGTCTCTATGCATGGGACGTATATTTATGAGAACTGGAAATGAAATTCTTGTGGTCTATTAAAATGATGAAAATAAATGATTATGATAAACTAATGAACTCACCAACCTTTTGGTTGACACTTTAAAGCATGTTTATTCTCAGGTGTTAAAGAAATCTTCCGCTGTGCATTTGCTCATTTTAAAGATATTACTTGGAGTCTTTCATAGCATATTTCGAAGAACGTTGCATTCGAGTCATTGAGTTCATCAAAGATTATTATTAAATCAATTTATAGTTGGAGAGTGGATATTATGAAATGGTATGCATGCCTATTAATTTTCGATGTAAAGAAAGATTGTCTTTTAAAAACGAATGCAATGTTTGTAAAATGTATCATATAGAGGTCAAATACCTCGCAATGTAATCAACTATTGTGAATCGTTTATAATGTATATGAACGGGTCCTTTCACAACCAATTTGACAAGTGGGTTTTTCGTGGGTTTGAAACCGAGTAAATAGGTTTTGAGTTGAGATATAAAAAGGAAACACTACAGAGGTAGAGGCTGCAGTTTCGAACAATAAGCAGAAACCGAAATCTCGAGCAGCCCATCAGAATGATAATTGGATCTTGGCCCAACCACACAACAAGTCTATGGCCCGCATAGAAAATAGAAATATGGCAGTCCAATAGCAATAGATACGCAGTCCAAAAGCAGGCCCAAACTAATTTTTGCATCGGTTGATTTAAAATAACGATACTGTGTGTGGGATTTAGAATCCAAGGATGCGTACTCATCGTGATCCCCTCCCCTCTTCTTTTAATCATAAAAGCAACTACCACTCAATCAATTACTTAACTTTTTTTTTCTCTCTGGTTTCTTTAAGGCGCATAACAACAACAACAAAAAAAAAATTAATAACAGAAACAATAGAGAACTGCAGCAGTGGTTATGGGTTTAATCGGCTAGAAACAGAAAATAAAATAGCAGCGAGCAGTAGCAGTGACTTTGTGATGTAGTGGTTGATGGTTTACGAAGAAGAAGAAGAAGAAAGTGGAGAGAGAGAGAGAGAGAGAGGAGAGAGAGTGGCGTTCTGTGGTGGTTATGGTGACTGCTTTGTCGTTGGGCAGTAAACAGAAGACAGAAGAAAATTGGTGATCGTGGTTGGCAGAAGAGCAGGAGGTTTACGTTGGTGGTTGTCGATGGGTTGAAGGTGGGTGTTCATGATGGTGGGAGTGATAATCGATGGTGGCGTTAAGGTGACGGTTTAATGGTGATTGAAGTTGCCGTAAAAGTAGCAGTATAGCAAGTTGGTTTAGTTAGTTGTTGGTTTCGAATAATAATCGTGCCGCAGTAACCATTAGCCAGTTATAATGGTTGTTTCAATGTGGTGGTTCTCATAGGTGGAAGAAGGTGGTGAAGTTCATGGTGGTGGTGTTATCTTGTACTCGTACGGTGGTGGTTAAATGGGTTCAATGGTGATGATCCGAATATGAAACAGATTGCAGTGATGGTTTGTGGTTTTTGAGAATGCGTGTATCATAACTTCATGTATATATATAAAAGATTGATTGATATGTATTGAGAGGTGTCGACATGAAGAATCAATCAGAAGAGATACAAACAAAATATAAAAAAACAGATTGAGAATGTTGACAGAAATATTCGATCCAGGAGGAGAAAACAAAAGAAAAATAAAAAGATGAAATCGATGGCTAACAGAATTTGTTGTGTATATGTGATTCCATTCTATTTGTAACCAATTCAGAGACAGAAAACAAAAATTCATACAGTTTGATCGTGACTTGAAATAGAATTTAATTCTATATATGATTTTATTTATATATAATTAATATTAATAATTAGTAAATATAAATATTATTAATATTGTTAATATTATTAGAAATATTAAAAATACTAATAATAATAATAGAAATAATAATAATAATATTAATAATCAAAATAATACTAATAACAATAATGATAAAAGTAATAAAAATAATGATAATAATAATTTTTTTAAAAAAATGATAATTTTTAGTAATAATAATAATAGTTATCATAATAATAACGGAAATTATAATTTTAAATCATTCTTATAATAATATTTATATTTAACATCTTTATTTTGATAATCATAACCTTAAAATTATAATTATAACAATAATAATAATAAAAATCATATTAATAATATAATATTGATATTAATACCATTAATAATAATGAAAGTAATGATAATATTACTAATACTACTATAATTTAACTTGTACTTACCTTTAGTATATTAATATTGCAATTATATCATATTTACTCATTATATAATATATATAATAACATATATTGAATATTTAATATTTATAAATTTACAAATTTTATATATATTACAAAATATATAATATTATTTATGTATAGAATTCGTAAATATTTAACAACCCAACCCGTTATCCAATCGAAAACGCGGAATAATTTTTTATTTTTTAAACAGATAGGGTGCGCGACGCGCAACCCCCTTGTGCGCGGCGCGCACAAGGCCTGATCAGTTCTGTCCGGATTTGTCATTTTTCGATTAAAGATCTCCCACTTCCCGACACTTTTAGACAAAACGCTTTTCACAACATTTTATATTAAGTAAAACTAACACGTTTCAATAATAAAACAAATTTTATGACACCGGACCCACATATGCCCAAATTACCCTTAAGTACAAAATTACAATTTTGACCATATGAGTTTAAGTTCCAAACAAATCTACGAGCATGATGTTTGGGGATAAACTACCCAATCCTAAGTCGAATCCAAAAGTAATCCATGCAAGCATCAAAAGGGAAACATCTAATCCCGAGCATACCCTTGCCACGTCCGCCTCCGAACCTAAAAATGTAAACAACGAGAGGGTAAGCTAATGCTTAGTGAATGCAATACTTATACGCATACATACATAATTCAATCACTTGCATACACCTACACAAACAACACAATATCATTAGCAAATCGCAATAAACGAATAATCAACGTACAATGCTAATAAACTTACACCCCAACATACACAACGTCGACATTCGAATCGATGGTGGCTGGTGAAGAGTGATAGGTCAAATACGTTAACCACTCACTACCCATCGCAACGCGTACGTGGCCGACGTAGAGCGGTAGGTCAAAATCATTAACCACTCACCACTATGCAACATGAGGCCGACGAAAAGTGCAACCGAAACGTTAACACTTACCTCAATCACCAGGATGGCCGACGAAAAGTGAACCCGCTTACCATCCTACGATAAGTGGCCAACGATGAGCGGATCCCCAAACGGATAACACTCACCACTTACCTAACACATATATGTGGCCGACGAAGAGCGATAGGTTAAACATTAATCACTCGCCACATAACCAAACACACTCATGTGACCGACGAAGAGTGATAGGTCAAAAATTAACCACTCGTCACATAACCAAAATACCAATGTGACCGACGAAGAGTGATAGGTCAAGCATTAATCACTCGTTACCTAACCAAACGCACACATGTAGCCGACGAAGAGTGATAGGTGAAATGACCCGTCCTAATCCATCAGGACGAAGTTCATATCGATTATAAATGATTCATAACAGTTGATTACATCGCGAGGTACTTGACTTCTATATGATACAATTTTACAAACATTGCATTCGTTTTTGAAAAGACAATCTTTCATTACATCGAAAGTTGATGACATGCATATCATCTCATAATATATCCAACTATAATTGACTTAATAATAATCTTGATGAACTCAACGACTCGAATGCAACATCTTTTGAAATATGTCATGAATGACTCCAAGTGATATCTCAAAAATGAGCAAATGCACAGCGGAAGGTTTCTTTAATACATGAGAATAAACATGCTTTAAAGTGTCAACCAAAAGGTTGGTGAGTTCACGGGTTTATCATAAAACAATAAAATTCATCATTTTGATAGACCACCAGATTTAAATGCTGCATGGTACAAATGGACCCGAATTCTATACCCACCTGTAATGTACATGCGATATCTTTTAAATACATTACACCTTTCTTGTGTACGAAACCATTTTTCATAAATCTTAGTAACCGTACACATATCTCGTGCACAAAAAAAACCAATACACATAACCTGTATATAAAAATCATTCTCTCGTTACATAACATTCACATCAATTGGTGGTAATTATCATGTCCACATAATTCAATGGTAGCAATTATCATGTCTACATAATTCAATGGTGGCAATTATCATGTCCACATAATTTAATGGTGGCAATTATCATGTCCACATAATTCAATGGTGGCAATTATCATGTCTACATAATTCAATAATAATCCGCAGGACTTCTGTCTGCATAATAATTCATTCGAGGAATGTTTTGCTTGTGTATATCTCGTCAAACATTTATAAAAGCATTTCATGTATTCGCAGTTCAAAATATATTTCAAAAAGCATTTAATAAAGCAGTTGTAAAAACAGCGCATGTATTCTCAGTCCCAAAAATGTAAAGAGTAAAAGGGAATCAAATGAACTCACCATACTGTATTTTGTAGTAAAAATACATATGATTATATTGAACAATGCAGGGTTGGCCTCGGATTCACGAACCTATATCATTTATATATATTAAAACTTATAATAACAATTAAGCAAGTATATATATATATATATATATATATATATATATATATATATATATATATATATATATATATATATATATATATATATATATATATATATATATATATATATTAATATACTTAATACTTTGTATATAATATTAATAAATAAATTAGTTATAACTATTCTATATACCTTAGATAAATAATTAATATTTATATATATGATTATATTAAAACATGTTCATTCATCATATGTAATTTAATTAATATTTTATAATAAAATTTTATTTAAAAAACCATATGTAATATTAATATAGTTATGATATATATAAAAAAATATATTTTTATGTAAATATCATTTGTTTGTTAAATTTGTAATAATACTAAAAAAAATAATGATAATGATAATAATTCGTTTTAAATTGTAAACTAATCATTTCATGATATTATTTGTTTCTATTTTCGTTATGTTTGTAATCATAATAATAATAATAATAATAATAATAATAATAATAATAATAGTATTAATAATTACAATAATGATAATTATATTATTAATGATAATGTGTTAATGATAATAAAAATAATAATACTTATAAAATACTAATAATAATGATAACCATATCTAATCTTATTAATGATAACATTAATCATAATATTAATGGTAGTAATACTTTAATTAGCATATTAATAACAATAATAATAACAATTAGATTATAATATTTGTAATAATAATAAAATTAATAATAATAATAATAATTATTATAATTATTGTAGTTATAATACCTAATATAAAGGGGATCGGTGGGTTTTTATTGTGTCCACAAACAGATCGAGCAGGCAGAGCACAAACACAGAAGAAAGTCACGATTCCTAGGACCTTCGATTCATTAATTAATCAATCGTTCAATCAACAATCATCGAGGGATATTCAGGTCACCGATTCATCACCATCATCGTTCACTTGTCACCATCAATTCTAATCACCATCGTCATCAAATATCAATCGAAGAATTTGAAGCAGTGATTGGTGTTTCGGGTGGTGTCTGATCTATTTAAGAAGAAGGATTAATCACCGCAGCGCGAAATAACAAAGATTGAATCAATTCATCATCATCGATCATGAAGTCGTTCTAATAATCCGTTAATTAGGTAATTGGTGTTCTTTTATGTATTTATTTTTATAAATATAAATTTTTATCAACTATCATCGATTATTATAGGTTATTAACTAATTCATTCAGATTTATTGTGATGTAAACTATTGGTTTGATTCAATTGTTTTTACCTGAAATATAAAATAGAGTAACAAAGAGCAGCAGAAGTTCCTGGTTAGGTTTTTGGTTGATTGTATAATGATCAAGGTTGTTTTCACAGGTGGCGATTATAAGGGATGTGGTGATGATTTTCAAGGTTTAGGAGTCAATAAGTGAACTAATTACAGTTCCTGATTCGTATTGAGAAGTTTCAAAAAAAAATTGGATTTGTGATTGAGGGTCTTTGGTTATAACAGGAAGAAAGAAGAAAGAAAAGAAAAAAAATATATATATGTTTTTCGATTGTGTTTACTGAAGATGTGTTATAGCATAAATGTATTCGACCAATTCAATCAGAAGAAACAAGAAATAGAAAGCAGAAAACGAAAGGTCACATGATTCGTACGATTGAGGATTTGATATCTAACACTTTTGTTTCCATCTAGAATATTATTGATTTAAGTATAGTTGTGTTATCTGATAATTCAATCGGAGTTGTTACAACTTTAAGGACATAAAACGAATATTTAAACCAGTAGGATTGTGATGGGAACAGAACAGGTTTATATGTTTTTATATATGTATATCTCAGTATTGTATATCTATATATCTTTTATATGTATTTATAAAATATATAACTGTATTTATGAGTATAATATATTTGTATTTGTATTTATGTATATCTAATTATATCTATATCAGCTTATTAAATATATAAAGGAACATACTAATATTGATAGTACAAACATAAATACATAATATTAATATTAATAATAATAATGAAACTAATAATAATGATAATAGAAATAATAATGTTATTAATATCGTAATAATACTAATAAGAATGATGAAAATAATAACTTTAATTAAAATGATAATTTTTAGAAATCAAGTTAATGATAATACTTTTGATAATCGTAAAATTTTAAATTTACTAAAATTCTTAATATTTAACATTTGTTAATATCACTAATAATGATATTAATAATAATGAAAGTAGTAATAATATGATTTGTCGTTATTTTTATATTTTTAAACTTGTTGTTACATCATATATTATATATGTAAATATGAATACTTTAATATATATTCATTATGTATCTATTTACTATATTATTTCATAATAGCAATAGATATTACAAATCTCAACACATCGTATTTATATATTTTATATATATGTATTACTATATACATGTGATAATAATGATGTATAGTTATCATATATGTTTATATATAGATACTTTTTAATAATAACTTTATTATACTATATATTATTTTACCTATTTAATTCTACTGATTAATTTGCAGTTACTATTTCACATTATTATTTACACACTTATTTTTATATTTATACATATATATATATATATATATATATATATATATATATATATATATATATATATATATATATATATATATATATATATATATATATATATATATATATATATTTATTAACAACAATTATTCGTGAATCGTCGGGGTTAGTCAAAGGTCAACTGAATCCATATAAATAGTTCAAAGGTCAAATGTATTCACGAACACAGTTCAAAGTTTATGAGACTTTAACATTACAAACTTTTGCTTATCATGTCGGAAACCTATAAAGATTAAGTTTAAATTTGGTCGAAAATTCCCGGGTCGTCACAATAGGTCAACCATTAATCACTCGCTACATAACCAAACGCACACATGTGACCAACGAAGAGCGATAGGTCAAACATTAATCACTCGTCACATGTCTCATCTCCAATCGTGGTCGACAAAGAGTTACTCCTTCCGGATGTCACTCACCACATATCGCAACCAAATATAGCCAACGAAGAGCTATCCATACGGATATCACTCACTATATTTTCCAACCCAATTGTGGTCCCCAAAATGTGAATCCTAACAGATGTCACTTACCACACCGCACGCAAGCAACCAAATTATATACATAAACGTATAAATATTCCACTCACCTCGGTTACTTGAAGAGTCAATCCCGCTTGAGCTCCTAATCGTCCAAAAGTAAATCACCTAAGTAATTCACAAACAAATAAGCTAAACACTCTAACTTATGCCCAAAACACCATAGGTGCAATTTTGACCCATTAGCACTTACCTCCAATTTGACTAAGTCAAATCTCACCCGAAACACCCATAATCACAATCGACTAGTGATTATGTTCCAACAACTTAATTTACTCAAGGTTTCATCATCAAAACACATTACTTGTATCAATTTACACAAAAACCCATTTTGACCTAATCTCAAGTCAAAACACCCATTTTGCAAGTTACACCTTTAATCACTTATAATCTAAGTTAACTAGTGATATTAACACCCGAACATGATTATCAACTAATCAATTTCATCATCCAACCCAAAACCCACCAACCATGCTCATCAACACCATTTACTAGCTCAAACACCCAATTATCAACTAGTGGGTTTACTCAAGAACACCCAAATCAAAACCCCAATTATGAACAGTACATCAAACTATGAAAACTCGAAGTTAGGACTTACCAATACTACCATAACGTAGCTAGGAGTGAGATGAACAACTTTAATACCCGAGCTTTGGTGAGAATCCAACTCCTTCTCCTCCAAATCAAGCTTTCTCTCTCTAAGCTCTTTCTCATTCTAGGGTTGGAGGTTGAAGATGAGAGAATGAAGATAAGATTGTGGACTTGAAAGAGTCCAACAATCTGCCATTTTGTGGCCTAAAACTGACCCCCAAGTGAAAAGACCAATATGCCCCTCATTTAACTTTAATTAAAAAGCAGGAAGCTGTCGCCACCTTAAATCCTTTCTATGGGCTCGTGCGTGGCAGCTGATATAGATGAATAAAGGCCACCGTTGGAACCAATGAAGCAAATGATTGACCCATCATATCATTCGAAGAAGCGGAAAATAGCCGCACACAAGCTCAAACACAGTCTGTCAGCTTCTGTTTAACTCAGTTTGATTAATCGACGTTTATGCACCCTGTACACTTGGGTTTAGGGTCTTACAACTCTCCCCCTCTTAAATTGGATCACGTCCCCGTGATCCTCGCCACTTAACAACAGGACCCACACTCTATGGTCCTCCGACATACATCCAAATTCGATGTCCACAATAATTTCCACAAATCTGAAGATTTCACACAATTCCTTTAGGCGACTTTACGCAAAAGTTACCCTTTCGACTTAAATCATCATCCGTGATTTACCAAATCTACCAAACCGAGCACTAAGTCTCATTTCATTCCCAAACCGGAACGAACTCAAGCCTCGACCGCATGACAAACACTTGCTAACATCCCAAATTTCGTACCGAGTTAGCAATTCCTTTAGCATACCCTTACCATGTACATCGCTAAAATAACAACACTCCAATAATATGGCCGACAAACAACACAATGGAGCCGAGTGAATCCTCACAATTGGATACCACCTGCCCCACATCCTCACGCATACGTGGCCAATGAAAAGCGGTAGATCGAACGTTAACCACTAACCACTACGCAACAAGAGGCCGACAAAAAGCTCATCCTTACGGATCACACTTACCTCTCCTCACACATGGCCAAACAAAAGCGATTCCTAACGGAAACGCATGTCACACACCAATAAGTAGCCAACAAAAAGCGAATCCTAACGGATAACACTTACTACTTATCACAATCCAACCGTGGCCAACGAAAAGTGAATCCTCGCAATTGGATAGCACTTGCCACAATACATATAATTTAACCGAAATTGTATTTCACCAAAATATCCATTAGTGTACTTAACACCGCGTAATCACTAATCCCTCGGGTGATGTCTTAAACACCGCGACTAACCCACATGTCAATCAAACCCATGAGTGGTGTCTTAAACACTGCGACAATTCCACCCCCATGACAATGTGGTGTCTTAAACATTGCGACAATTCCACATGTCAATCAAACCAATGAGTGGTGTCTTAAACACCGCGACAATTCCACTCGTTACGTACAACGTGGTGTCTTGAACACCGCGACTATCCCACATTTCACGCTACACAAAAATACATTCTATGCATACATGCATAATTATTCCATTCCCCGTCACCCGTTAGCGTCATTCACGCAACGACTTAAAGCCAACACAACACGTACCTTGTACAACCGTACAATGCTACCGAAAGGTAGAATTTTTCAACAATTGGGTTCACTCGACCCATCACACATCTTGCTCCAACCTTGAGCATACAAAGGATCTTAACCTATCCTTCATCACTTCGAACGAAGAGTTCATCACAAATTTTACAAACTTTATTCTTGCAATCCTCCGTTTGCCATAGCTTGTTAAAGTTCCACCTAGTCACTCATGCACCTAAGGGTTTCTCTCTGGTACCCTAAGTACAATGTAAACACAACATCATCGGAGTCGAACATTACGCTTGCAGGCATGAAAGAGGCACCTGACATTGCGTCACTTAGACTCCACTACCAACATTTATCAAGATCGAAAGGCTCGACTTCGCGGGTTCCATTCATCCGATGTCACCCATCACAACACTAAAGTGACCTTAAGTCATCCGCACCCAACGAAACTTACGTTTCATCAATTACGACACAAAAGCGACTATGCGCTACCAAAACAACACCAAAGCCCATTCTCATGGCTTGGTAAAATCTTTCGCCCAACACTAAGGAACGCTTGGAAGCACCAAGTCTTACACCCCTTGCCTGTCAACTCGAACATCATCATAGGGTAATTCCATAAGGAACGCTACCCCTCATCACACTACGCACTAACACAAAATGCATCAAACAAAATCATGAGTACGTTTCAATAAGATAATCGAAAAGTACCTGAACATCGTCGTCAGGTTCTCATGCATCACCAACTAATTCCGGACACGCCGAGTTTCGGTGTCCCTCCTTCCGGCAATTAAAACACGTAACCTTGTTAGACTTCACATTTGTACATTCAAGCGACAAATGACCCCGTTGTCCGTAATTATAACACGTGGGTACAAAACCACTGGTACCACTCTTCTTCACACTTCCGACACCCTCAGAAACACTCTTACTCTTTTTGTTCGAATGCATCATAGTCTCGAACTTTCGCTTACTAACATCGAAAACACTTGCCTTCGGGACAAACTTCTCAAAACCATTTCCTATGTCAAACAACTCATCAAAAGTTTTCACCGAGTTCCTACTAATCTTCTCTTGGTAATGATCGTTCAAGGTTCGGTAAAAGTCTTCCTTCAACATGTGATCATTCCCGACATATTCCGGGCAAAATTGGGTCTTTTATAAGAAAATGGATTTGAGAGTGTTTAAATCCATTGACCCTTGCCTCAAAGCACGCAACTCATCCTTAAGCTTAGAAAGATCGGCCGAAGTTCGATATTCCTTGAAAAATTCCGCTTTGAACTCGTCCCATGTGAATTCCATACATTGTTCCTCACCATAGAGTTGGATTTTCGCATCCCACCACAACTTAGCGTCACCCCTTAACATACTACTACCATACCTCGTCTTCTTATCGAGAGGGCACTCACTAGTACGAAAGGTCCCCTCTATATCGGAGATCCATCGAGCACTCTTAAGCAGATCTCGCTCACCATCAAAAGTGGAAGGTTGAGCATCCTTGAAGTGTTTGTAGTAGAAGTCTCGCCTTCCCATATTATCTTCGTGAAGAGCAATCTTCACTTGTTCCTTGACTAGACCGATTACTTCTTCGTTAATTGAATCTAGGAACATCTTCCTAACGTCATCTAGAAACTCCGCTTTTTGACGTTCAAAGATGGCCTCAACCTTAGCCGTGAACTCGGAGTCCTCGCCTTGATCGCCATTATCATGCCCGTTTGTCGTCTTCATTCTAAGAAATGAACTCGGTTAGGAACGCAACACGAATAAATTATATATACCGCCACGAGCTATATTCACAATCATATATATATATATATATACCACCATTCGTACACCCCATCTAGTTCAATAGTTGTTGTATATCACTTGCATGACTTGGCTTGCAACTGTAATAATGGTCGCGAAGCATTATTACGCTCACACGCCATGCCGAGCTCATGAATACAACAACCATCTCGCTAGATGTTCAACACAAAACAACATGATTAGTAACAACATAATCAATACATAGCTAGTCCACCTATTCTCTAAGGCACTAACTAAAACCCGAACCGACCCGCAATCTTACAAGTCCTGCATAATAGCACACACAAAAGTCTAAGTCTAGGCGCCTATCTCAAGTCACCTAAATCCCTTAGACCATGCTCTGATACCACTTGTAACAACCCAACCCGTTATCCAACCGAAAACGCGGAATAAATTTTTTTTAAACAGATAGGGTGCACGGCGCGTAACCCCTCCTTGTGCGCGGCGCGCATAAGGTTTGATCAGTTCTGTCCGATTTTGTCATTTTTCGATTAAAGATCTCCCACTTCCCGAAACTTTTAGACAAAACGCTTTTCACAACATTTTATATTAGGTAAAACTAACATGTTTCAATAATAAAACAAGTTTTACGACACTGGGCCCACAAATGCCCAAATTACCCTTAAGTACAAAATTACAATTTCGACCATATGAGTTTAAGTTCCAAACAAAGCTACGAGCATGATGTTTGGGGATAAACTATCCAATCCTAAGTCGAATCCAAAAGTAATCCATGCAAGCATCAAAAGGGAAACATCTAATCCCGAGCATACCCTTGCCACGTCCGCCTCCGAACCTAAAAATGTAAACAACGAGAGGGTAAGCTAATGCTTAGTGAATGTAATACTTATACGCATACATACATAATTTAATCACTTGCATACACTCTAATGACCCGTCCTAATCCATAAGGACAAATACATTACATTTGGTTACATCGCGAGGTACTTGACCTCTATATGATACATTTTACAAATATTGCATTCGTTTTTAAAATACAAACTTTCATTACATCGTAAGTTGACAGGCATGCATACCATTTCAAAATATATCCAATCTATAATTGACTTAATAATAATCTTGATGAACTCGACGACTCGAATGCAACGTCTTTTGAAATATGTCATGAATGACTCCAAGTAATATCTCTAAAATGAGCAAATGCACAGCGAAAGATTCCTCTAATACCTGAGAATAAACATGCTTTCATGTCTCAACCAAAAGATTGGTGAGTTCATTAGTTTATCGTAATCAATCATTTCCATAAATTTAATAGACCACAAGATTTTCATTTCCATTTCTCATAAACATAATCTCATATCAGGCACTTCGCACGGCATAGAGATAAAAATCATTCATATGGTGAACGCTTGATAACGGAACTAACAGGATGCATATAGAATATCCCCATCATTCCGGGACTCTCATCGGACATGATAATCGAAGTACTAAAGCATTCGTAACCCGAATAGGACGTGTCAAGGTCCATAGATATATCTTTAGGATTCACGTCAATTAGGGGCCATTTCCCTAATTCTTAGGCTACCAAGCTAAAAATGGGCATATTCGATTTGATAATCCAACCATAGAATGTAGTTTCGATTACTTGTGTCTATTTCGTAAAACAGTTATAAAAATAGCACATGTATTCTCAGTCCCAAAAATATATATTGCAAAAGCATTTAAAAAGGGAGCAAATGAAACTCACCATAATGTATTTTGTAGTAAAAATACATATGACGACATTTGAACAATGCAGGGTTGGTCTCGGATTCACGAACCTATATCATTTGTATATCTTATTAAAACATATAATGGAAATCTGATAATTTCCTTTATTAATTATATATTATTTATGTGTTTGTAGTTTACATAAATTTTATACTAACTTTTATTAAAAATGTACTTCATTTATATTATATTTTATATAAATTACTTTAAAATAATTTATTATTTATTCATTTAGTTATTTTAAAATATATATATATATATATATATATATATATATATATATATATATATACATATATGTTTAGTGTTATATCTAAAATCAATAGTTATTATATGTAAGTATAATGTTAATGAGTTTAATATATATAGTTATGTGAAATATTAATATAATTATAATATGTATATAGTAAGTATATTTTATGTACCAAAAATTTATTTGCTTAAAATGATAATCCCGATAATAATAATTTACTAATAATAATAATAATAGCTTTATTAATAATGATATTGTTAACAATGATACTTATGTTTAATAATAATAATAATACTAATAGTTACAAAAATGATACTAATAATAATAGCCTGTATTATTTTCATAATAATAATAATAAGAATAATCCTATTCATAGTTATAGTCATAATAATAATAAATGATAGACTTTATAATAATACTTGTATTTGTAATAATAAATGTTCTAAAAATAACCATAATAACAATAATAACAATACTAATAATAATATAAATTTTAAAAATGAAAACTACCTTCAAAAGGAGTTTCTAAAAAGAAAAGCCTCAGACGGGGCTCGAAACCGTGACCTCTCGCTTAAACCAACTACTCCCCTAACCATTGCTCCATCTATTTCTTTCTAATTTAATTGAGACATAATTTCTTTTAACTAAAAGGAAGTCTCGGCCCAGCAGGAAGAAGGTCTCGGCCCAGCAGCAAGCCAAGCCCAACAGCAGCTTTGTTGTTTATTACAAAAAAATATATGTCGTGGCCTATTTTCGAACTAGTAACCTCTCGGTTAACACACCTTCCACTAAAATATTGCACCATCAATCTAATCTGGTTAAACTCACGTGAATATTTATTTAACATGTATCAAAACTTCTTAATACCTTCATCATATATCCTCGTCCTCAGCATACGTAACCATTATCATTTATTTACTCATATCCTAATCTTCTATTATCTTACTTATCAAACATGGAAGCGTGATGAGTTTAGGCTCAATCAAGACTTGCAACACAGCCCAATATTAATGGCAGGCCTAATCCCAAAAAGAAAAAGAAACAATTACTCAAACCCATCTATATTACTCGGCCCAAACAAGAATCAATACATGGCTCTTTAATAACCCAAAGAATGTGGGTTTTTGGCCTGGTATACTCGAATGGTATAGAATCCGTAGCATGGATATCACTTTTTTTTTCATATCAGTCGCCATCAATTAATCAATAAACTTCGCAAGTGGTTATTTGAGTGGATTGTCGGCCAACAAAAGGTAGAAAAGAAACGTGCCATGATCATTACATTTATCAATTCATTATCATCATTATTTGCTTATATTGTTTGCTTGTATTATTGTAAAAACAAGAGCACATACAGTAGAAATTTTTGAACTGTATATGAAGAGAAGGCAGAACCATTGACGAGCAGAAGTGCAGTTGGTTAAGGTGATGTTTAAGGTTTAAAAAAAAATGGTTAAGGTGAATCGAAAATAGAACTGAAAAGATGGATTTGAGTAGGTTATTGTGGTGATGATGCTTGATAATCATAGAGAGTAACAGAAACAACTTTGTAGTAGTTTACGTGGTGGTTTGATGGGTAGTTTTTTTTTAGGGTTGTAGGATACAGGAACCAAGTGTATGCATATATATGAATTGTATATATATATATATATATATATCTTTAAATTTGTATGTATATATATATATTTATATATAAGAGAAAGAGAAAGGTGGATGGTTTATACAGAAGGTATCGTGTACTAACACTTGATTGTGATGATGGTGGCTTACGATGGTGTTCAAGGTGGTCGATGAAGTGGGTTTAAGGTAGTCGACTAAAGTTGAGGATCATGGTGGTTCACATGATGGTGTTTTAATGTGATAAGAGTGATCGAAGTGAGTAACATAAAGAATGTGGTAACACTTGGTGGTGAGGTCACGATGGGTGGTGTGTGGTTGTGGTGTTGAGCCATAGATGGTGGGAAATAGAACATGGCGGTGAGAGTTTAAAAGGGGTTCATTGGTTCAAAGGTGACGGTTTTTGTTGAAAATGGTATTTGTGGTTATGTGCACCAACAATAGGAAACAAAATTATTCGCGTGTTTTCGGGTAGATTAGTAAGAGTGGTTGTTCGGTGTTTAAAGTCATACTAATTTAATTGTAGTAAGTAAAGGATGGTTGAGGAAGAGATTACATAGTGATTTCTACATATCACTTATGTTTGTATGTATTAATATATATATAAGATGAGATGAGAATATTGTGTATGGAAGTCAAAAAGCAAAAATAGTAAAGTAAGGTTATAAATTAGATCCCGTGACCCTTGTTTGATTGTATACTGTCGACAATTTTAACGGGTAGTGTATCGTGCTCGGTTGTCAATCAGTAGTGGATAAAAGTGTTCAGGAAAATCCCATATTTTTAAATTAACTATATTTATTTATTTTGATCATTATGGTATAAAATTCGATCGTAAATTATTAAATAAAGATTACATTAATTATTTACTCCCAACCCCTAAGAAAAATATAAAAATTTTAAAATTACACAATTAGTTCCTAATTATTCTTTTAATAAGCCTATAGTTTATACAACTCATTTTCGGATCACCGTTTATCTTAAAATTACATAAGTTTAAATTTAACTTGCTTAATACCCATCGAAACATCAAACGAATATTACTATCGTTTAATATTTATTTTTAATATACTTTATTTATATATAGAGATATATTTTAAATAATAATTATTATAATATCCTATTTTTATTTTATTAATTTTTAATAACAACAACATATAATACTTCAAATTATATTTCAAATTATTATTTATATATACATACACACATATCTATTTACACGTAATTGTTCGTGAATCGCCGAGAGCAGTCGAATGTCGATTGAATATATGAAACAGTTCAAACTTTTTGAGACTCATCATTACAGACTTTGCTTATCATGTCTAAAACATATAAAGATTAAGTTTAAATTTGGTCAGAAATCTCCGAGGCATCACATACACCTACACAAACAACACAATATCATTAGCAAATCACAATAAACGAATAATCAACGTACAATGCTAATAAACTTACACCCCAACATACACAACGTTGACATTCGACTCGATGGTGGCCAACGAAGAATGATAGGTCAAATACGTTAACCACTCACTACCCATCGCAACGCTTACGTGA
Organism: Rutidosis leptorrhynchoides; assembly: GCF_046630445.1. Taxonomy (NCBI): domain Eukaryota; kingdom Viridiplantae; phylum Streptophyta; class Magnoliopsida; order Asterales; family Asteraceae; genus Rutidosis; species Rutidosis leptorrhynchoides. The sequence goes on from NC_092339.1 coordinate 381,390,891, forward strand.
CCGATGAAGAGCGGTAGGTCAAAATCATTAACCACTCACCACTACACAACATGAGGCCGACGAAAAGTGCAACCAAAATGTTAACACTTACCTCAATCACCAGGATGGCTGACGAAAAGCGAACCCGCTTACCATCCTACGATAAGTGGCCAACGAAGAGAGGATCCCTAAACGGATAACACTCACCACTTACCTAACATATATATGTGGCCGACGAAGAGCGATAGGTCAAACGTTAATTACCCGCCACATAACCAAACACACTCATGTGACTGATGAAGAGTGATGGGTTAAACATTAACCACTCGTCACATAACCAAAATACCCATGTGACCGACGAAGAGTGATAGGTCAAGCATTAATCACTCGTAACCTAACCAAACGCACACATGTAGCCGACGAAGAGTGATAAGTCAACCATTAATCACTCGCTACATAACCAAAAGCACACATGTGACCAACGAATAGCGATAGGTCAAACATTAATCACTCGTCACATGTCTCATCTCCAATCGTGGTCGACAAAGAGTTACTCCTTCCGGATATCACTCACCACATATCGTAACCAAATATAGCCAACAAAGAGCTATCCATACGGATATCACTCACTATATTTTCCAACCCAATTGTGGTCCCCGAAAAGTGAATTCTAACGGATGTCACTTACCACACCGCACGTAAGCAACCAAATTATATACTTAAACGTATAAATATTCCACTCACCTCGGTTACTTAAAGAGTCAATCCCGCTTGAGCTCCTAATCGTCCAAAAGTAAATCACTTAAGTAATTCACAAACAAATAAGCTAAACACTCTAGCTTATGCCCAAAACACCATAAGTGCAATTTCAACCCATTAGCACTTACCTCCAATTTGACTAAGTCAAATCTCACCCGAAACACCCATAATCACAATCTACTAGTGATTATGTTCCAACAACTTAATTTACTCAAGGTTTCATCATCAAAACACATTACTTGAATCAATTTACACAAAAACCCATTTTGACCTAATCTCAAATCAAAACACCCATTTTGCAAGTTACACCTTTAATCACTTATAACCTAAGTTAACTAGTGATATTAACACCCGTACATGATTATCAACTAATCAATTTCATCATCTAACCCAAAACCCACCAATCATGGTCATCAACACCATTTACTAGCTCAAACACCCAATTATCAACTAGTGGGTTTACTCAAGAACACCCAAATCAAAACCCCAATTATGAACACTACATCAAACTATGAAAACTCGGAGTTAAGACTTACCAATACTACCACAACGTAGCTAGGAGCGAGATGAACAACTTTAATACCCGAGCTTTGGTGAGAATCCAACTCCTTCTCTTCCAAATCAAGCTTTCTCTCTCTAAGCTCTTTCTCACTCTAGGATTGGAGGTTGAAGATGAGAGAATGAAGATAAGATTGTGGACTTGAAAGAGTCCACCAATCTGCCATTTTGTGGCCTAAAACTGACTCCCAAGTGAAAAGACCAATATGCTCCTCATTTAACTTTAATTAAAAAGCAGGAAGTTGTCGCCAGGTATAGTGCGCGGCGCGCACCACAGCTTGTGCGGGCACGCACAAGCTCAAACACAGTCTGTTAGCTTCTGTTTAACTCAGTTTGATTAATTGACGTTTATGCACCCTGTGCACTTGGGTTTAGGGTCTTACTATATATATATATATATATATATATATATATATATATATATATATATATATATATATATATATATATATATATATATATATATATATATATATTCATTTTAATAACAACTTTTTATCTTTTATATATGTTATTACATATTTACTCTAATGATTAAATTGTATTTTATTATTTCAAATTATTATATAATTTTATATATATATATATATATATATATATACATATACATATACATATTTATTTACAATAATTGTTCGTGAATTGTTGCGAACAGTCGAAGGTCATGATTTAATGAAAATAATTCAAAATTTTTGAGACTCAACATCACAGACTTTGCTTATCGTGTCAAAAATATTAAATCGTATCGAGAGTTTGATTTAAAATTAGTCGAAATTTTTCGGGTTGTGACAGTTCGTATGCCTATATAGTCAGTTAGTTGACGTCATTGCCATCAGTTCAATCACCGAAATCAATGAAATCTAGAAATAAGTCTCATTTCACCGTTAGGGAGAATCCACTTTAATCTTGATGGTGTTTTACATTTAGGTTGTGCATAGTGCTTCAAATACTGTACATATGGTTATGAAAGTGTTTTACCATATAGTTTTACATAATATTTCTTAGTGTACAGTTAAAATGTTAACATTTTTATTAAATAATTAATTAATTATTTTAATGATACTATCATGGGTAATTTATAATATATATTTTTTTATTTTTGATATCATATAGGAATTTTTTTCTCTCTTTCCAATACTTTATACTTTTTAAATTATAATTAAGCCATTTGCCCCTTTATTCTCCGTTTTTACAAATCAAGAAAATTTTCTAGTAATCCTTTCTAGTTATTGCATTGTATCTTTTGTTTGTTTTTTAAAAAATAGCATTTATTTATTCTTTGTATATTTGGATGCTCAATTTCACCAACGTGCCTTCCTACTTCTTACATGTGCTTTATATTTAAATTTTGAAATCATACTCCAAAAAAAAAAAAAAAAAAAAACATAACCATTAGCGTCTTTGACATATTAATGGATTATATTCTTTATTTAATAACTATTGCGTCTACAGATTCTACATATCTTTTGTTAATCAAACATCATTTTACATTAATCACGGAGGTAGTGGTGGAGTGGTTAGAATCTACACTTTAAAAGTGAAGTTCATGTGTTTAAATTCATGCAGAAGCGAAGTCATAATTTCGAGTTAAGTGTAACTTACAATGAAATTATATATATATATATATATATATATATATATATATATATATATATATATATATATATATATATATATATATATATATATATATATATATATATATATATCAAATGTAACATCCCGCATTTTTCCGTTAAATTATTTTAACGCCCGTCTTTTTATTTTAATAATATCCTTCGTAACTAGATTCATATTCTCCCTAGCTAAAATTCTTAATATTTTTTTATTAGATTATAATATCTCCCGTACTCTCGTGTAATTTAAAATAATTCATTTGGTTAATTCCCGCACCCGACTACAAACTTGAGGGACTAATCTTGCCACTCGGGCAAACTTGACTAACTAGTAACTCCTCACCACCACACACTTCATTTCATCACCTCCTTCCTCTTTTTCTTTCTTCCCTTTTATGCTCTCAAACACCTAAACCATTGATTCATCATCTAAATTCGGATTTGGAAGCTAACATCAAAACAAATTACATATTTGGAATCCTCTCTTCATCCTCTACAACTTGATACCAATTTCATCTCATTTGGGTAACTTTCTAAAATCACTAGATTTTGTGTTCTTGATGTTTTTGAATTATAAAGTTGTTAATTAGTGTCTATGGCTCAAGTCTAACATGAATATATGACTTATATGCTCGATTTGTTGTTTTGGAGTAACTAGCATGAACTTGAAAATGGGTTTGCTTAATCTTTGATTTTGGATGAGTTAATGTTGTTAAATTGTTTAGGTTCATATTTTAATTGTGTTACTAGTATCACTAGTTTCGTTTTGATGCGTAGGTTGATTAAGAAAACATCAAATACATGATTAGTGATTTTTGTGAATTTTGATTAGGGTTTGATGAACATGAAATGAACTTTTGATACTTTGAATGCCATGAAATGTTGTTAGTAAGTGTTTAGTTGTATTGCATGAGTAATTACCTTCGAAACGGCATATCACATGTGTGGATTGGATTCCCGAATCATGTAATGCATTTCAAGAACTTGAAATTTTGAAAATGGACCTTGAATGACCACTTGGCGAGAAATCGGTTATTGTAAATAATGTTTTCGCTTGATCAAAAGTAGTTAGTTGTGTTCCTTGTCAAAAGAGCTTTCCAACGATATAAGATACGCATTCTAAGTGTTTACGGTTTGTGTTTTGTGGTTGTATGAGTTTTGCTTTGGGACTTAGACAATTGAGACTGGCCAGGTACCAGCACACGTTAAGTGCCGCGGCGTGGCCAGCCTATGTCGCGGCGCGACATTAGGCGTGTCCAGTTTCTGACCCACTTGTCAATTATAAGAAAAATGTGTGACATGCTATGGACCTCCGATTCACATGTAACTTGTTCTAACATGCTTATATATGAATAACTAGTACAGAAAAATAGTTCGGGACCCGACCCGAACGTGTTGACTTTTGTTGACTTTGACCCGACCAAAGTTTGACTTTTTGTCAAACTTAAACAAATGATTATGCAATCTTTTCTAACTTGTTTCTATACTTGTATCTTGCATGAAACTTGACAAATTGTTTCACATGCTACATAATCGAGTCGTAACGAGCCATAAGACTAATTGAACATCTTTGACCGATCGTGTTTACCGTTATTGATACAACCCTAATTGTTTAGGTCAAGACTAGCGTTTGTACTTTGCACGTTACTTGTTGAAGTACCTTTTTATTCTCGCACTCCAGGTGAGATCATAGTCCCACTTTTACTATTTTGAACTTACATTTGGGATGAGAAAACATAAACATTTCTTTTTAACTAAGTGAACACAAGTAGAGGAAAACAAACATTCTACATACGAATTTAGAACAAAATCCTCAATTTGATTATCATTAGTTACTCTTGCAGTGTGTAAGTGTAGGCATGAACTTATGTTGTATGGCCATATGAGTTTGACAAACCCTCATCTCGGACGGTTTGCTACCATCTACGGATGAAATATATTTTCGAGAAACATTGTTGTTCTAGCACTATTAATAGGGTTCAACGGACGAAATGTTAAGCCTTGATAATTGGGTACTCGTGAATATTAACTTTTAGAATGTACTACTATTTCATCAATGTTGCAAATCTTGTGGTTCGACTTACTTTTACTCACTTACTTACTTAAACCTATGATTTTACCAACGTTTTCGTTGATAGATTTCTATGTTTTTCTCAGGTCTTTGAACGATATGTGAAACATGATTCCGCTCATTATTTTGATACTTGCATTGGATGTCGAGTATATTTGCATACATGGAGCATCTTTTGACTTTCTTTAAAACTGTGTTGCATAGGTTTCACTTGTACTTATAACTTGTAACGAAACTTTTGGTTGAAAAATTCTTGTAAACTTTGAAACAATCTTTACTTTGAAATGAATGCGACATATCTTTGGTCAAACATTATTTTAAAGACCTACGATCACGTAACGGGACCCAAGTAGTCGACGCCGTCAATGACGATTTTGTCGGGTCGCTACATATAATTATCTTCGAGTTAAGGGTGTCTTCATTGTTTAGTTTAAAAAATGAGTAATTAAATTAGATTGTAGCAATCTAATAGTCTATATATTAATATTAATATTAATATTAATTTTTTTAGTATTTATATTTGTATTCTTGTTTATATCGCTACGGCTATAAACACGTTCTAGTTCCTATTACCAAAACATCCCCTTTTTCTTCGCTCTTTCGAAACCGGTACAGAAATGGGTGCTTTTTCTACGTTGTTTACCTTAGTTACTGGGGGGTTTCGGGGAAGACCTATGGCCCACAATAACACACCTTCATGAACTGAAGGAAAATCCATCGTTATATCTCTCAATCTAGACTATAAAATAAAAAAGTGAATTCAAAAATGTTCCATTCACTCAGTAAAACCTTCGATCGGCTTCGCGTAATTTCACCTTCACATGATCTATATGATACTGGCAGAAAGTCGGGCCGATCGGGTGTCTTCATTCAAGCGACGATACAGAAGAAGAACGAAACGAAGTAAGACGCCGGGGGCATGGAAAATGAAATGTCCCGTTCTTATTGATTAAAAACGTTCCATATTAATTGATTTCGTTGCGAGGTTTTGACCTCTATATGAGACGTTTTTCAAAGACTGCATTCATTTTTAAAACAAGCCATAACCTTTATTTCATAGATAAAGGTTTTAAAAAGCTTTACGTAGATTATCAAATAATGATAATCTAAAATATCCTGTTTACACACGACCATTACATAATGGTTTACAATACAAATATGTTACAACAAAATAAATTTATTGAATGCAGTTTTTACACAATATCATACAAGCATAGACTCCAAATCTCGTCCTTATTTAAGTATGCGACAGCGGAAGCTCTTAATAATCACCTGAGAATAAACATGCTTAAAACGTCAACAAAAATGTTGGTGAGTTATAGGTTTAACCTATATATATCAAATTATAATAATAGACCACAAGATTTCATATTTCAATACACATCCCATACATAGAGATAAAAATCATTCATATGGTGAAAACCTGGTAACCGACATTAACAAGATGCATATATAAGAATATCCCCATCATTCCGGGACACCCTTCGGATATGATATAAATTTCGAAGTACTAAAGCATCCGGTACTTTGGATGGGGTTTGTTAGGCCCAATAGATCTATCTTTAGGATTCGCGTCAATTAGGGTATCTGTTCCCTAATTCTTAGATTACCAGACTTAATAAAAAGGGGCATATTCGATTTCGATAATTCAACCATAGAATGTAGTTTCACGTACTTGTGTCTACTTTGTAAATCATTTATAAAACCTGCATGTATTCTCATCCCAAAAATATTAGATTTTAAAAGTGGGACTATAACTCACTTTCACAGATTTTTACTTCGTCGGGAAGTAAGACTTGGCCACTGGTTGATTCACGAACCTATAACAATATATACATATATATCAAAGTATGTTCAAAATATATTTACAACACTTTTAATATATTTTGATGTTTTAAGTTTATTAAGTCAGCTGTCCTCGTTAGTAACCTACAACTAGTTGTCCACAGTTAGATGTACAGAAATAAATCGATAAATATTATCTTGAATCAATCCACGACCCAGTGTATACGTATCTCAGTATTGATCACAACTCAAACTATATATATTTTGGAATCAACCTCAACCCTGTATAGCTAACTCCAACATTCACATATAGAGTGTCTATGGTTGTTCCGAAATATATATAGATGCGTCGACATGATAGGTCGAAACATTGTATACGTGTCTATGGTATCTCAAGATTACATAATATACAATACAAGTTGATTAAGTTATGGTTGAAATAGATTTGTTACCAATTTTCACGTAGCTAAAATGAGAAAAATTATCCAATCTTGTTTTACCCATAACTTCTTCATTTTAAATCCGTTTTGAGTGAATCAAATTTCTATGGTTTCATATTGAACTCTATTTTATGAATCTAAACAGAAAAAGTATAGGTTTATAGTCGGAAAAATAAGTTACAAGTCGTTTTTGTAAAGGTAGTCATTTCAGTCGAAAGAACGACGTCTAGATGACCATTTTAGAAAACATACTTCCACTTTGAGTTTAACCATAATTTTTGGATATAGTTTCATGTTTATAATAAAAATCATTTTCTCAGAATAACAACTTTTAAATCAAAGTTTATCATAGTTTTTAATTAACTAACCCAAAACAGCCCGCGGTGTTACTACGACGGCGTAAATCCGGTTTTACGGTGTTTTTCGTGTTTCCAGGTTTTAAATCATTAAGTTAGCATATCATGTAGATATATAACATGTGTTTAGTTGATTTTAAAATTCAAGTTAGAAGGATTAACTTTTGTTTGCGAACAAGTTTAGAATTAACTAAACTATGTTCTAGTGATTACAAGTTTAAACCTTCGAATAAGATAGCTTTATATGTATGAATCGAATGATGTTATGAACATCATTACTACCTTAAGTTCCTTGGATAAACCTACTGGAAAAGAGAAAAATGGATCTAGCTTCAACGGATCCTTGGATGGCTCGAAGTTCTTGAAGCAGAATCATGACACGAAAACAAGTTCAAGTAAGATCATCACTTGAAATAAGATTGTTATAGTTATAGAAATTGAACCAAAGTTTGAATATGATTATTACCTTGTATTAGAATAACAACCTACTGTAAGAAACAAAGATTTCTTGAGGTTGGATGATCACCTTACAAGATTGGAAGTGAGCTAGCAAACTTGAAAGTATTCTTGATTTTATGTAACTAGAACTTGTAAAATATATGAAGAATACTTAGAACTTGAAGATAGAACTTGAGAGAGATCAATTAGATGAAGAAAATTGAAGAATGAAAGTGTTTGTAGGTGTTTTTGGTCGTTGGTGTATGGATTAGATATAAAGGATATGTAATTTTGTTTTCATGTAAATAAGTCATGAATGATTACTCATATTTTTGTAATTTTATGAGATATTTCATGCTAGTTGCCAAATGATGGTTCCCACATGTGTTAGGTGACTCACATGGGCTGCTAAGAGCTGATCATTGGAGTGTATATACCAATAGTACATACATCTAAAAGCTGTGTATTGTACGAGTACGAATACGGGTGCATACGAGTAGAATTGTTGATGAAACTGAACGAGGATGTAATTGTAAGCATTTTTGTTAAGTAGAAGTATTTTGATAAGTGTCTTGAAGTCTTTAAAAAGTGTATGAATACATATTAAAACACTACATGTATATACATTTTAACTGAGTCGTTAAGTCATCGTTAGTCGTTACATCTAAATGTTGTTTTGAAACCTTTAGGTTAACGATCTTGTTGAATGTTGTTAACCCATTGTTTATTATAACAAATGAGATGTTAAATTGTTATATTATCATGATATTATGATATATAATATATCTCACTATGATGTATATACAGTTAAATGTCGTTACAACGATAATCATTACATATATGTCTCGTTTCGAAATCATTAAGTTAGTAGTCTTATTTTTACATATGTATTTCATTGTTAATACACTTAATAATATATTTACTTATCATTTAACATAATTAACCAAGTGTATCAATATCTTAATATGATTCATATGTACCTAGTAAGACGTTGTTATAACGATAATCGTTATATATATCGTTTTCGAGTTTCTTAAATTAATAGTCTCATTTTTATGTATATAACTCATTGTTAAAATACCTAATGAGATACATACTTATAATAAAAACATGTTAACTATATATATAACCATATATATGTCGTCGTATAGTTTTTACAAGTTTTAACGTTCGTGAATCACCGGTCAACTTGGGTGGTCAATTATCTATATGAAACATATTTCAATTAATCAAGTCTTAACAAGTTTGTTTGCTTAACATGTTGGAAACATTTAATCATGTAAATATCAATCTCAATTAATATATATAAACATGGAAAAGTTCGGGTCACTACAGTACCTACCCGTTAAATAAATTTCGTCCCGAAATTTTAAGCTGTTGAAGGTGTTGACGAATCTTCTGGAAATAGATGCGGGTATTTCTTCTTCATCTGATCTTCACGCTCCCAGGTGAACTCGGGTCCTCTACGAGCATTCCATCGAACCTTAACAATTGGTATCTTGTTTTGCTTAAGTCTTTTAACCTCACGATCCATTATTTCGACGGGTTCTTCGATGAATTGAAGTTTTTCGTTGATTTGGATTTCATCTAACGGAATAGTGAGATCTTCTTTAGCAAAACATTTCTTCAAATTCGAGACGTGGAAAGTGTTATGTACAGTCGCGAGTTGTTGAGGTAACTCAAGTCGGTAAGCTACTGGTCCGACACGATCAATAATCTTGAATGGTCCAATATACCTTGGATTTAATTTCCCTCGTTTACCAAATCGAGCAATGCCTTTCCAAGGTGCAACTTTAAGCATGACCATCTCTCCAATTTCAAATTCTATATCTTTTCTTTTAATGTCAGCGTAGCTCTTTTGTCGACTTTGGGCGGTTTTCAACCGTTGTTGAATTTGGATGATCTTCTCGGTAGTTTCTTGTATAATCTCCGGACCTGTAATCTGTCTATCCCCCACTTCACTCCAACAAATCGGAGACCTGCACTTTCTACCATAAAGTGCTTCAAACGGCGCCATCTCAATGCTTGAATGGTAGCTGTTGTTGTAGGAAAATTCTGCTAATGGTAGATGTCGATCCCAACTGTTTCCGAAATCAATAACACATGCTCGTAGCATGTCTTCAAGCGTTTGTATCGTCCTTTCGCTCTGCCCATCAGTTTGTGGATGATAGGCAGTACTCATGTCTAGACGAGTTCCTAATGCTTGCTGTAATGTCTGCCAGAATCTTGAAATAAATCTGCCATCCCTATCAGAGATAATAGAGATTGGTATTCCATGTCTGGAGATGACTTCCTTCAAATACAGTCGTGCTAACTTCTCCATCTTGTCATCTTCTCTTATTGGCAGGAAGTGTGCTGATTTGGTGAGACGATCAACTATTACCCAAATAGTATCAAAACCACTTGCAGTCCTTGGCAATTTAGTGATGAAATCCATGGTAATGTTTTCCCATTTCCATTCCGGGATTTCGGGTTGTTGAAGTAGACCTGATGGTTTCTGATGCTCAGCTTTGACCTTAGAACACGTCAAACATTCTCCTACGTATTTAGCAACATCGGCTTTCATACCCGGCCACCAAAAATGTTTCTTGAGATCCTTGTACATCTTCCCCGTTCCAGGATGTATTGAGTATCTGGTTTTATGAGCTTCTCTAAGTACCATTTCTCTCATATCTCCAAATTGTGGTACCCAAATCCTTTCAGCCCTATACCGGGTTCCGTCTTCCCGAATATTAAGATGCTTCTCCGATCCTTTGGGTATTTCATCCTTTAAATTTCCCTCTTTTAAAACTCCTTGTTGCGCCTCCTTTATTTGAGTAGTAATGTTATTATGAATCATTATATTCATAGATTTTACTCGAATGGGTTCTCTGTCCTTCCTGCTCAAGGCATCGGCTACCACATTTGCCTTCCCCGGGTGGTAACGAATCTCAAAGTCGTAATCATTCAATAATTCAATCCACCTACGCTGCCTCATATTCAGTTGTTTCTGATTAAATATGTGTTGAAGACTTTTGTGGTCGGTATATATATAATACTTTTGACCCCATATAAGTAGTGCCTCCAAGTCTTTAATGCAAAAACAACCGCGCCTAATTCCAAATCATGCGTCGTATAATTTTGTTCGTGAATCTTCAATTGTCTAGACGCATAAGCAATCACCTTCGTTCGTTGCATTAATACACAACCGAGACCTTGCTTTGATGCATCACAATAAATCACAAAATCATCATTCCCTTCAGGCAATGACAATATAGGTGCCGTAGTTAGCTTTTTCTTCAATAACTGAAACGCTTTCTCTTGTTCATCATTCCATTCAAATTTCTTCCCTTTATGCGTTAATGCAGTCAAGGGTTTTGCTATTCTGGAAAAGTCTTGGATGAACCTTCTGTAGTAACCAGCTAGTCCTAAAAACTGGCGTATGTGTTTCGGAGTTTTCGGGGTTTCCCACTTTTCAACAGTTTCTATCTTTGCCGGATCCACCTTAATACCTTCTTTGTTCACTATGTGACCGAGGAATTGAACTTCTTCCAACCAAAATGCACACTTTGAAAACTTAGCGTACAATTCTTCCTTCCTCAATACTTCTAACACCTTTCTCAAATGTTCACCGTGTTCTTGGTCATTCTTTGAGTAAATAAGTATGTCATCAATGAAAACAATGACAAACTTGTCAAGGTATGGTCCACACACTCGGTTCATAAGGTCCATGAACACAGCTGGTGCATTAGTTAAACCAAATGGCATGACCATAAACTCGTAATGACCGTAACGTGTTCTGAAAGCAGTCTTTGGAATATCATCTTCTTTCACCCGCATTTGATGATACCCGGAACGTAAGTCAATCTTTGAATAAACAGACGAGCCTTGTAGTTGATCAAATAAGTCGTCGATTCTCGGTAGTGGGTAGCGGTTCTTGATGGTAAGTTTATTCAACTCTCGGTAGTCGATACACAACCTGAATGTACCATCTTTCTTCTTGACAAACAAAACAGGAGCTCCCCACGGTGATGTGCTTGGTCGAATGAAACCACGCTCTAAAAGTTCTTGTAATTGGCTTTGCAGTTCTTTCATCTCGCTGGGTGCGAGTCTGTAAGGAGCACGAGCTATTGGTGCAGCTCCTGGTACAAGATCTATTTGAAATTCAACGGATCGATGTGGGGGTAATCCCGGTAATTCTTTCGGAAATACATCGGGAAATTCTTTTGCAATGGGATCATCATTGATGCTCTTTTCTTCAGTTTGTACTTTCTCGACGTGTGCTAGAACAGCATAGCAACCTTTTCTTATTAGTTTTTGTGCCTTCAAATTACTAATAAGATGTAGCTTCGTGTTGCCCTTTTCTCCGTACACCATTAAGGGTTTTCCTTTTTCTCGTATAATGCGAATTGCATTTTTGTAACAGACGATCTCTGCTTTCACTTCTTTCAACCAGTCCATACCGATTATCACATCAAAACTCCCTAACTCTACTGGTATCAAATCAATCTTAAATGTTTCGCTAACCAGTTTAATTTCTCGATTCCGACATATATTATCTGCTGAAATTAATTTACCATTTGCTAATTCGAGTAAAAATTTACTATCCAAAGGCGTCAATGGACAACTTAATTTAGCACAAAAATCTCTACTCATATAGCTTCTATCCGCACCCAAATCAAATAAAACGTAAGCAGATTTATTGTCAATAAGAAACGTACCCGTAACAAGCTCCGGGTCTTCCTGTGCCTCTGCCGCATTAATATTGAAAACTCTTCCGCGGCCTTGTCCATTCGTGTTCTCCTGGTTCGGGAAATTTCTAATAATGTGGCCCGGTTTTCCACATTTATAACAAACTACATTGGCATAACTTGCTCCGACACTACTTGCTCCGCCATTACTCGTTCCGACACCATTTGTTCCTTTCGTTCTATTAACCCCTGGTCCGTAGACCTCACACTTCGCCGCGCTATGACCATTTCTTTTACACTTGTTGCAAAATTTGGTGCAGAACCCCGAGTGATACTTTTCACACCTTTGGCATAGCTGCTTCTGATTGTTGTTGTTGTTGCGGTTATTATTGTTGTTGGGATGATTGTTGTAGTTGCTGTTGCTGTTGTTGTTGTTGTTGTTATTGTTGGGCCGTTTGTTGTAGTTGCGATTGATGTTGCGATTGTTGGGATAATTGTTGCGATTATTGTTGTAATTGCTGTTGTTGTTGTATTGGTGATTCTTATCACCGTTTTCCTCCCACTTTCTTTTGACTTGCTTCACATTGGCCTCTTCAGCAGTCTGTTCTTTAATTCTTTCTTCAATCTGGTTCACTAGTTTGTGAGCCATTCTACATGCCTGTTGTATAGAGGCGGGCTCGTGTGAACTTATATCTTCTTGGATTCTTTCCGGTAATCCTTTCACAAATGCGTCGATCTTCTCTTCCTCATCTTCGAATGCTCCCGGACACAATAGGCACAATTCTGTGAATCGTCTTTCGTACGTGGTAATATCAAATCCTTGGGTTCGTAACCCTCTAAGTTCTGTCTTGAGCTTATTGACCTCAGTTCTGGGACGGTACTTCTCGTTCATCAAGTGCTTGAATGCTGACCACGGTAGTGTGTAAGCATTATCTTGTCCCACTTGCTCTAGATAGGTATTCCACCATGTTAACGCAGAACCTGTGAAGGTATGCGTAGCGTACTTCACTTTGTCCTCTTCAGTACACTTACTTATGGCAAACACCGATTCGACCTTCTCGGTCCACCGTTTCAATCCGATCGGTCCTTCGGTTCCATCAAATTCCAAAGGTTTGCAGGCAGTGAATTCTTTGTAGGTGCATCCTACACGATTTCCTGTACTGCCAGATCCAAGGTTATTGTTGGTATGTAGTGCAGCCTGTACTGCGGCTATGTTTGAAGCTAGAAAAGTACGGAATTCCTCTTCATTCATATTCACGGTGTGTCGAGTAATCGGTGCCATTTCCTTCAAAATAGTTAAATGGAACAAGTTAATCATACAGAATATTAAGAGTAGTTAATAGTATTTCGTAGCATAATATGAACTCATTTATAAAAGCTTTTTCTTCATATTAGCGTTTTATAAGTTTAAATTCGGGTAGTACCTACCCGTTAAGTTCATACTTAGTAGCTAATATACAATTCAACTACTACAATTCTATATGAAAAACTGATTATAATAATATTTCGCGTTCAAACTTTTATACAATATTTTACAAACTTACAATACCGCTTATTTTACATAAAGCATGAAATATAGCACACAATAACTTTGATACAAGATAGTTGTGAAGATAATTCTAGCTAGTACACAAGTCGTTCAGCAAAGGCAATAAAGACACGTAATTCATACGTCCAGAAACAAGTAATGCATTCTGGTTTTACTAGGACTACTTCCCATCCTTGGTCTTGTGCAACATAACCGTTATGGCCGTTGATAAGACAGCATGTTGTAACGTCGTCAAAGGGACGAGGGTTACGTAATGTCTAACAGTCCCGTAATAATCTAAAAACCTCATTTCTTACCCCAATTACCGACTCCGTCACTTGTGGAAACGTTTTGTTTAATAGTTGTAGCCCGATGTTCTTGTTCTCACTTTGGTGAGAAGCGAACATTACTAATCCGTAAGCATAACATGCTTCTTTATGTTGCATGTTAGCCGCTTTTTCTAAATCACGAAGTCCAATATTCGGATATATTGAGTCAAAATAATTTCTTAACCCGTTGCGTAAAATAGCATTTGGGTTCCCCGCAATATATGCGTCAAAGTAAACACATCGTAACTTATGGATTTCCCAATGTGATATCCTCCATCTTCCGAACGAAAGCCTTTTATAAACCAAGGCATTCTTGGAACGTTCTTCGAATGTCTTACAAACTGATCTCGCCTTAAATAGTTGTGCCGAGGAATTCTGACCGACTCTAGACAAGATTTCATCAATCATGTCTCCGGGTAGGTCTCTTAAAATATTGGGTTGTCTATCCATTTTGTGTTTTTATACTGTAAAATAGACAAGAGTTAGATTCATAAAAAAAAAATACTTATTAATACAAGCAATTTTTACATATATCATAAAGCATAAGCACACTATATTACATATATTACACCACACGAATATAACTATCTTATTCCGACTCGCTCGTTTCTTCTTCTTCGGTTTTGGTTCGTTTTGCCAAGTTTCTAGGGATATATGATGTTCCCCTAATACGAGCCGTCGTTGTCCACATTGGTTTAGAAAAACCTGGTGGTTTAGAGGTTCCCGGGTCATTGTTACAACTTAAGGACTTCAGGGGTTGACGATACATATAAAGTTCATCGGGGTTGGAATTAGATTTCTCTATTTTTATGCCCTTTCCCTTATTATTTCCTTTTGCGTTTTTAAATTCAGTTGGGGTAATTTCTATAACATCATCGGAATTCTCGTCGGAATCCGATTCATCAGAGAATTGGTAATCCTCCCAATATTTTGCTTCCTTGGCGGAAACACCATTGACCATAATTAACCTTGGTCGGTTGGTTGAGGATTTTCTTTTACTTAACCGTTTTATTATTTCCCTCACCGGTTCCGATTCTTCTCCCGGTTCCGATTCTTCTTCCGGTTCTGATTCTTCTTCCGGTTCCGACTCTTCTTCCGGTTCCTCTTCGGGAACTTGTGAATCAGTCCACGAATCATTCCAATTTACATTTGACTCCTCATTATTGTTAGGTGAGTCAATGGGACTTTTTCTAGAGGTAGACATCTATCATATAATATCAAACGCGTTAAGAGATTAATATATCACATAATATTCACATGTTAAAAATATATAGTTTCCAACAAAATTTGTTAAGCAATCATTTTTCAAGTAAACACGGTCGAAGTCCAGACTCACTAATGCATCCTAACAAACTCGATAAGACACACTAATGCAAAATTCTGGTTCTCTAAGACCAACGCTCGGATACCAACTGAAATGTCCCGTTCTTATTGATTAAAAACGTTCCATATTAATTGATTTCGTTGCGAGGTTTTGACCTCTATATGAGACGTTTTTCAAAGACTGCATTCATTTTTAAAACAAACCATAACCTTTATTTCATAGATAAAAGGTTTTAAAAAGCTTTACGTAGATTATCAAATAATGATAATCTAAAATATCCTGTTTACACACGACCATTACATAATGGTTTACAATACAAATATGTTACAACAAAATAAATTTCTTGAATGCAGTTTTTACACAATATCATACAAGCATAGACTCCAAATCTCGTCCTTATTTAAGTATGCGACAGCGGAAGCTCTTAATAATCACCTGAGAATAAACATGCTTAAAACGTCAACAAAAATGTTGGTGAGTTATAGGTTTAACCTATATATATCAAATTATAATAATAGACCACAAGATTTCATATTTCAATACACATCCCATACATAGAGATAAAAATCATTCATATGGTGAACACCTGGTAACCGACATTAACAAGATGCATATATAAGAATATCCCCATCATTCCGGGACACCCTTCGGATATGATATAAATTTCGAAGTACTAAAGCATCCGGTACTTTGGATGGGGTTTGTTAGGCCCAATAGATCTATCTTTAGGATTCGCGTCAATTAGGGTGTCTGTTCCCTAATTCTTAGATTACCAGACTTAATAAAAAGGGGCATATTCGATTTCGATAATTCAACCATAGAATGTAGTTTCACGTACTTGTGTCTACTTTGTAAATCATTTATAAAACCTGCATGTATTCTCATCCCAAAAATATTAGATTTTAAAAGTGGGACTATAACTCACTTTCACAGATTTTTACTTCGTCGGGAAGTAAGACTTGGCCACTGGTTGATTCACGAACCTATAACAATATATACATATATATCAAAGTATGTTCAAAATATATTTACAACACTTTTAATATATTTTGATGTTTTAAGTTTATTAAGTCAGCTGTCCTCGTTAGTAACTTACAACTAGTTGTCCACAGTTAGATGTACAGAAATAAATCGATAAATATTATCTTGAATCAATCCACGACCCAGTGTATACGTATCTCAGTATTGATCACAACTCAAACTATATATATTTTGGAATCAACCTCAACCCTGTATAGCTAACTCCAACATTCACATATAGAGTGTCTATGGTTGTTCCGAAATATATATAGATGCGTCGACATGATAGGTCGAAACATTGTATACGTGTCTATGGTATCTCAAGATTACATAATATACAATACAAGTTGATTAAGTTATGGTTGAAATAGATTTGTTACCAATTTTCACGTAGCTAAAATGAGAAAAATTATCCAATCTTGTTTTACCCATAACTTCTTCATTTTAAATCCGTTTTGAGTGAATCAAATTTCTATGGTTTCATATTGAACTCTATTTTATGAATCTAAACAGAAAAAGTATAGGTTTATAGTCGGAAAAATAAGTTACAAGTCGTTTTTGTAAAGGTAGTCATTTCAGTCGAAAGAACGACGTCTAGATGACCATTTTAGAAAACATACTTCCACTTTGAGTTTAACCATAATTTTTGGATATAGTTTCATGTTTATAATAAAAATCATTTTCTCAGAATAACAACTTTTAAATCAAAGTTTATCATAGTTTTTAATTAACTAACCCAAAACAGCCCGCGGTGTTACTACGACGGCGTAAATCCGGTTTTACGGTGTTTTTCGTGTTTCCAGGTTTTAAATCATTAAGTTAGCATATCATGTAGATATAGAACATGTGTTTAGTTGATTTTAAAATTCAAGTAAGAAGGATTAACTTTTGTTTGCGAACAAGTTTAGAATTAACTAAACTATGTTCTAGTGATTACAAGTTTAAACCTTCGAATAAGATAGCTTTATATGTATGAATCGAATGATGTTATGAACATCATTACTACCTTAAGTTCCTTGGATAAACCTACTGGAAAAGAGAAAAATGGATCTAGCTTCAACGGATCCTTGGATGGCTCGAAGTTCTTGAAGCAGAATCATGACACGAAAACAAGTTCAAGTAAGATCATCACTTGAAATAAGATTGTTATAGTTATAGAAATTGAACCAAAGTTTGAATATGATTATTACCTTGTATTAGAATAACAACCTACTGTAAGAAACAAAGATTTCTTGAGGTTGGATGATCACCTTACAAGATTGGAAGTGAGCTAGCAAACTTGAAAGTATTCTTGATTTTATGTAACTAGAACTTGTAAAATATATGAAGAACACTTAGAACTTGAAGATAGAACTTGAGAGAGATCAATTAGATGAAGAAAATTGAAGAATGAAAGTGTTTTTAGGTGTTTTTGGTCGTTGGTGTATGGATTAGATATAAAGGATATGTAATTTTGTTTTCATGTAAATAAGTCATGAATGATTAGTCATATTTTTGTAATTTTATGAGATATTTCATGCTAGTTGCCAAATGATGGTTCCCACATGTGTTAGGTGACTCACATGGGCTGCTAAGAGCTGATCATTGGAGTGTATATACCAATAGTACATACATCTAAAAGCTGTGTATTGTACGAGTACGAATACGGGTGCATACGAGTAGAATTGTTGATGAAACTGAACGAGGATGTAATTGTAAGCATTTTTGTTAAGTAGAAGTATTTTGATAAGTGTCTTGAAGTCTTTAAAAAGTGTATGAATACATATTAAAACACTACATGTATATACATTTTAACTGAGTCGTTAAGTCATCGTTAGTCGTTACATCTAAATGTTGTTTTGAAACCTTTAGGTTAACGATCTTGTTGAATGTTGTTAACCCATTGTTTATTATAACAAATGAGATGTTAAATTGTTATATTATCATGATATTATGATATATAATATATCTCAGTATGATGTATATACAGTTAAATGTCGTTACAACGATAATCGTTACATATATGTCTCGTTTCGAAATCATTAAGTTAGTAGTCTTATTTTTACATATGTATTTCATTGTTAATACACTTAATAATATATTTACTTATCATTTAACATAATTAACCAAATGTATCAATATCTTAATATGATTCATATGTACCTAGTAAGACGTTGTTATAACGATAATCATTATATATATCGTTTTCGAGTTTCTTAAATTAATAGTCTCATTTTTATGTATATAACTCATTGTTAAAATACCTAATGAGATACATACTTATAATAAAAACATGTTAACTATATATATAACCATATATATGTCGTCGTATAGTTTTTACAAGTTTTAACGTTCGTGAATCACCGGTCAACTTGGGTGGTCAATTATCTATATGAAACATATTTCAATTAATCAAGTCTTAACAAGTTTGTTTGCTTAACATGTTGGAAACATTTAATCATGTAAATATCAATCTCAATTAATATATATAAACATGGAAAAGGTCAGTTCACTACAGAAAAGAGTCGAGTCGATCAGGCTCGACGACCGGGAGAAGCATAACGAAATCAGGATTTGGCCGAAAAAGAAGCAAGATGGCTCTGATCTCGGATCTTGTGGGGTATGAACTCCTACCTTGCTTCGGTAGCTCCGAAAAGACAACATACGCCAGGAAAGCGAAAGAACGCCTTTACCTTCGACCAGAGGGAAGTTGACTTCTCGGCCAGAACCAGAGCAGAAGAAGCGAAGTCGAAAGAGAAAGAAGGATGGAAAGGGGGAAGGTGAACTCAATGCTGGGTTGACTGTCAATCTAATAGTCTATATATTAATATTAATACTAATACTAATATTAATTTTTTTAGTAGTATATATTTGTATACATATCTAGCATAGTATTAGCATTATACTGCAATATAGTACAAGGGGTAAGAAAGAACAACTGAGAAAACTTGAAAGGTCATACTTGTAATTACTCATCTTGCACCTTTTCAAACGCAACATCTCCCCCAAAATTTACCTGCAACATCCGAAACCCTAATTTTGTTTTATCCCCTCCAATTAAAATTTTCTACAACAAGAAACTAAATATTCCATAAGAGTTAGGAGATGCTAAGCACCCATTTGCCACCCTACTATCTCCGGGTCTAAGTTCATGAAGCTGAAAAAACTAATTCCCTCACGACTACCGAGATTCACGGGTCTTCGCAAAGCGGGAGTCGCCATGAGATTAGTCGGTTTGCAAATCCATGTATACCAAAATAAACATAATTTTGCGTTTTACATTTTCATTTTACATTTTACATTTAAATTTTACATCTATTTTAGGTCGACGTTTTATGTTTCCGTTACGTTACTTTATAAATTCATGTTACTTTTATGTTTTATGTTTACGTTACTTGGTTTAAGTTTTACATCACGTTAATGAAAATCGTAAAGTAGTATAATAATACAATAACAGTAATGGTCCGATGGTCAAGTGGTCATGTGAATACATTATTTGAAAAAATAGGAATCAAAATATTTTCAAAGACAAATCTTGGAATGGTCCGATGACTATAAATGAGATTCAAATAAAGTCTCTTGAATGGATATAAAAAAGAATTAAGGGGAGATTGATTGATTGGCTTTTATGGTTATCGGATCCAAAATAGTGTGTTGCATAACTTAGTTCTTTCGTGTGAGGATGTTCCTCTACAATCTTGTTGAGTTGAGTACTCTATTTCGGGTTTATGTATTTCGTGTTCATCATTGCATAAATGGACCCTTATTGTTTAGTCCCTGCTTGTAAGTTTTATTTTATGATTTATAAAGTTTTGCTTTCAAAATAAAATATAATAGTAAATAGTAATAGTAATAATAATAATAATACTAATTATAATAATTAATAATAATAATAATAATAATAATAATAATAATAATAATAATATAATAATGATAATAGTGATAATAAAAATAATAATAATAATTATAACAACAACAACAATAATAATAATAATAATAATTGAAAAGTAAGAAAAAAAGAAACAAAAAAAGACATAATGATTAATAGAAGGAAAAAGATAATAATGAACTAATGATTAAATTTGACATGATTTTTTTTATCTAAGTAGGTTGATTTAATCATTCATACCCTTATTCGATTCGAACAGATGGTCCTCTCTCTCATCATATTCAATATTTTTGAATTAATTCTAAAAACACCACCTCCGATTCTTCCTGGTATATTATCTCAAAATGTTAAGTACAAAAAAGTGTTCAAACTACGTAAGTTACCACAACAACAATCACTAGTAGTAACTGTGGGTCTCATTGTTGGTTACAGGTAGGGATAACAATAGCCACCCGATCCAATGGATATACATCCAATCCATCTGTTTCATGATGGATATAGATGAACCTAAATGAATATGGATACGGTTATGGATAAACCTAAATGAATATTGATATGAACATGGATGAAAAGTGTCATCCATGGATATATCCATTAAAATCTGAAATACATATAAAAATACATAAATGTAGATACATGCTTACGCATTTCCTATTAAAAATGCATTTACCGTTAAATTTACATTTTGCTTAATTTCAACTATCTAATGAAATAACTATGATATATTATAATGAAAAACGTATATCTAACAAAATAAACAATCAAATTACATATTTAATTATTCATAGTCTATGTTTAATAGTATATTCAACAAAATATGTTTTATCTTTGACAACTATTACACATTCTTGTGGATAAATTTTTATTATGTCATGTTATATTCATATTTAATTTAATATGTTTTTGTTTTCATTGCATATTAGGAATTTTTTTTTTTGAAAGGCAAAAAGCATATTTATTATTAAACAAAAATGATAGTTTGAGATACACGAAAAAACATCAGAGACGCAGTGAGCCAATGCTTTACATAACTAAATCACCTAGCATGAATCGAAAATAAAAATTCTTCCACAAAGCGACTTCAATCTAACTCAAAGGTCTATTGTTCGACTGTAGATACCCGCAAGCATTACCCATGATCATCATATACACTTGGTTGAAAGAGCCATGTGTTCCAATCAAGATGTAGATTTTTCAAGCGCGACGTTATCCAAAGGAAACTTTTTTCTTGGATTTCGTTCAACGCCATTGGTACGCTCCACGTTTTGTTTTCAAACACTTTTAGGTTCCTAATTCTCCAAAGCATATAATAACTAACCCATTTAATTGCTTGCCAAAGTTTAGAGGCGATGCCATTTGTTGGAGAGATTTTTCCTTGGAACATATCATCTAAACCGTAGTATTAAGGCGTACCACCATTCCACCAACGGAAGACTCGAGACCAAACATCTTTTGAGACCGGGAAAGTGATCATGGCATGTTCTACAGTTTCAGATGCATTATTGCAAATAGGACACCTAACCGAGTCTAGATCGATTCCCCGCTTGTCTAGTTCCACTCGAACCTGGATACTGTTTCTTGCCGTTCTCCAAAAAACAATCTAATTTTTTGTGGAAAATAGTAGTTTCTTTGCGTTTCGCAGTGTGCCGGATTGCTGTTTGCCAATCGTTCATTTTCCAAAGCAGTTAGTGCATGTGAATGAAAATCTCATTACCTTGTAAATTCCAAGTCCACGAGTCTGAAACGCTGTTGGCGAAAATGAAGGATTGCAGCCTGTCCTGGAGCTGCTGCAGCTCGCCACTTGTTCTACCTAAGGGAGCTCTTGACCATTGCTAGAAAAATGATAGGGTTGAACCATCTTCGAAGATTTTGTCCGCAACCGTCGCCGTTGGTTAGTGATCCAATGATAATATTTAAATGTTAACCACTTTATTTTGATGATGACACCAAGTCTTATGTGCTTAAACAATGTATAGTACAACACAAGTTCACAAGCCTACACAATCTCTAGCAAACGACCAATACACAAAATAGACAAGTCAAAAGAGTCAACTGTAAAACACCGAAAGAGCACGGTTAGGTTCACGATCGACCGCATGTCAGACCGTGGATGCCCTGTACCCTAGTTCTAAGGAACATGTACACGGTTGACTCCACGGTCAGTCGTGGGTCGATCGCAGTTTTCTCTGTCCAACTTTTTGATCAAAAAATGTTTGACTACTTCGGGGCATCTATAATTTACTAAACCTATTTCAACATGCTTAGAATAGTTACCTCCTTCATATCCAAATGACTTTTGATCACTAAAACACTAATCTTGATCAATCACACGTAATGACGTCTTAATGACACTTTTAACTTGTGATTATAATTAATTACATAAGTATTGCTAAAAGTTCTTTTTCAAAGTCATCCTTTTCAATCCAAATTAATAAATGAAATGATTGGGATGGTCATTAAAGTCCCAACTAAAGAGATGCTCTCTACTTGATTAACCATTAAGCATTACTTACATGTTTAATGAGAGTTTAGTGTAAACTCCCAAAAGTCTTCATGTAAAACAAATGGGTCTTATTTGGAAGGTTGCAAGTAACCAATGAATGCATACACTTGCAAAACAAATATTGACAAAAGCCTTGAAGACTTGTGACTTGAAGTTTGGAAGCTTGTGGTTGTCATGGGATTAAAATTCTGCATTTGCCATAAAGGGACATCAATGACTCATCACTAGTACAATGGAACTTTCCTCTTTTAAGCCAAGGTCAACCTCAAAGAATACATCCAAGTTAAAAGGGGTAATGCAGGTCTTTTCAGATATTTTTGGTATCTATTGCAGCCATTCAATAAGGGAAAATGACGAAGTTAAAGATCTCAAACGGCTATAAATTCAGAAGTCAGAGACCTGCACGGTCGACCCATGGTCGACCGTGAGGTGAGCTGCAGTCAGTCGGGTTTGAATTTCTCTTGCCTATAAAATCCAAACCTTGGTGCACTTGAAGATTCATCTTTTGCAATTACATTTCCATACATTTACTGATATCATTCAAATACCATTATAGTCTATTTAGAGTGATTCAAGCAAGAGTGATTGTATACTTAGTTGTAAGTTTACTTGTAAACTATCTTCTTAAAGGATCTAGAAGATAGGTGAGGTTTCACTTAGTGGAAGCATTAGGGTCTTGTGGTAAGAGCATTTGGTGATTGTGAATTCTTCAAAGGGACGTAAGGATTTATAAGTTGCGGCTTATAAAGGAGCTAGTGTTGTATCCGGACACTCCACCGAGTTTAGAGCATCATAGTGAGACTAACTCTCAATTCGTTAGAATTATGGAGTGGATTAAGGAAGATTAGGTAACATCTTCCTGAACCATTATAAATCTCCATGTTTGTTCACTTATCTCTTATCTTTGCATTTACATTACTTGTGAATAAACAAATCAAATTACACTATAGTAATCTCAAGTTCTAAATCGAAAAAATTTTAAAAATCACATTAAGTAACTATTCACCCCCCCTCTAATTACTTACAGTCACATTTACATTTGTTTCCAACCTGTACAACCTTTCAAACTTTTCACATAGCATTGTATTATCAAGCCAAATGTCTTTCCAAAAAAGTGTTTCCTCCCCATTCGATACCATCTTCACGAATGAGTTTGAAAAAGGAATGTTTATTTTATCTAAGATTTGTAAACCTGTTGTATCGAGTACAAGACTGATCCTTTTTGGATCAAAATATCCCGAATGTTTGAACCCAACCCCCAGTCCCGATGATAAATATTTTTTATTATTTGCACCCAAAACTTGTTTTGTTCGACCAAAAACCGCCAACATCATTTTTCCAAGAGCGCGAGATTTTTGGCTTTAAGTGACCCTATGTTAAACCCTCCTTTCGCGTAAGGCAAAAG
Source organism: Rutidosis leptorrhynchoides (assembly GCF_046630445.1). Classification (NCBI taxonomy): domain Eukaryota; kingdom Viridiplantae; phylum Streptophyta; class Magnoliopsida; order Asterales; family Asteraceae; genus Rutidosis; species Rutidosis leptorrhynchoides. Next base: position 381,415,540 of record NC_092339.1, read on the forward strand.
GTTGATTTCCTAATTAACCCATGACATTTTTTATGATCACCCAATCCACCCCAAAAAAAGTTTCGAATCATACCTTCTAGCGATTTGATGACGCCCGCTGGAGCACGAAATAAGAAGAAAGCATACAACGGTAAGCTCATTAGAACCGACTTTATAAGGGTTAATCGACCACCAAAAGACAACATTTTTGTTTTCCAACTCCCCAACTTGTTTCGTACCTTCTCGATGTAAGTGTCACAATCTTTGATTTTTTTTCATTTTTTTTCCGACGGGTAACCCGAGATATGCCATGGGAAATTTTCCCATTTGACATCCGACTAAGGTGGCAGTGGATTTCAACACATCACTTGAAACACCCACCACGAAAAGATAGCTTTTCGTGAGATTAATCTTTAGGCCCGAGATCTTTTTAAAGCATTATAGGACAGGCTGCAATCATTCAAAGCATATTAGGAAATATTATAATATTTTTTAAACATCTAATGAGTATTCATTAACATGTTTAATCCAGTGGATATATATATTGATGGATGAACTAAAATTGATAGGATATGAATAAAGATATGGATGAACAAAAACTAGATGGATATAAATATAACATAACGCGATTCATATCTTATCGATTATCATCCCTTGTTACATGTGTTTGGAGCCATAGCTTGAATGGTGGTTTCAAATGACACCATCAAAAACAAATATGTGGGCCTGTAAGTTATGAAATTAATAGTGAAACTTTTTAATTGTCAAAAAATTAACACCATTGCAATTTTAATATAAAACCCATTCAACAAAAATAATGTTTACCGAACTAGATATTTCGGTGGCCGGAATTGGAAATCGTAGCACACTTAATAAATATTGAATGCATTTAACAATATTATATATATATACTAGTTTTATGAGCCCGTCCGTTGGACGGAAATTGTAAATATCTCTTTTTTAAAATCATTAGTAGTGATGAGAATTACACATGTTATCGATCAAATGTATATTATAATTAGAAACATGAAAACGTAAATAAAATAAAATCGGTAAATGATAATCATCTATGGAAGAGCCCGTACTTTGCATGATTTTTTTATATTAAATAAAAAATAATTATTAAATCTTACTTAAATGTAATAAGCAAGCAGATTTTAAGGCTTCAATTTCAATTGAAATTTTCTAATTAAGTATATTATTATTTATTATGTAAGTAATTTAAAATAAAAATTTATTACGTTATTAGATATATAGAATAAAAATAATGATAATGATAGGTTTTGAGCCCTGTAAAATCATAAGATTATATGGATGTATATTATATTAATAATTTAGTTGGTAAATGCTAAATTATATATTTATATACTTTGTAACAATTTTTATTAAATATATTATGTGTTATATAATTATAATTATGTGATACTCCGTATATATTAACCGCTAATTCACCATTAGAATTTGATTTGCTTTACAAACTAAATTCTTAAAATTTTGTACGTAGAAAACTTATACTCCCTCCGTCTCGAAATTATTTTCTGGATAAAATTTTTGTTGGATTTAAATTATATCAGTAAATTGTCCAATTAACCCTTATTTAATAAATTGTTTTAAATATGGAAGCTATTTAATAAAATATTATAGTTGTAAACCGTTAGCTTTTGATGAATTAACTTGTTGCCATACGGAGTAATATTTCAACACATAATACCATTAAGTTACGATTTAATTATTATAAATGGATAATTAGCTTGTTGCCATATTTAATTAATAATAAATAAATGTATAGATAAGTTTTAATTGATTTAGAATCTCCTTAAATATAGTGTATAGGATAATTACTATAAATTATAAGTTAACCACAAGCCGCCACATAAGCAAATTTAACCAGAATTAATAACAGACTGACACGTAGGATTATTGGCATGCGTTTTATAGTAATTTATAGATTATAGATATATATATCAATAGAACATATAAATTTACTATTCACTACAATATTTAATTTCAAGAGGGTATTCTTGTAATTTCTCATGCCTTAAAAAACCCTCTCCAGATCTAAAAAACTCCACCGCATGTTACATTCTCTGGAAGCTTCAGGCATCTTCATCTTCGCCACCTCTAATCCATCACACAAATTGTGGTTCCGCCATCACAATCTCCAGCTTTGGTCGGTGGTTCCGCCATCACCGTCACCACCGTCTCCCGATCTATCAACAACAGCGGTCGCCAAATCAGCGAAAGTGGGGATGGTGGAAGAGTAGATAAATGATGATGGGAGCCTGTTAAACGTGTTGAACGCCTCAAATAAATGCAAGCTGAGGTTAAAATTAACTCCATGTTTTACATTATATATACTATATTATTTATAAAATTTTGGTATTATTTTTCCTTATGTTTTGATTTTTCTTTTCAGACTAATGCTAAAGTTATGTAGCCTTTTAACTTGATTGTTGTGTAATTTACTTTTTATTGATGGCAAAAAAAAGCTATGAACTTTATAATCAAATGAAACATTAAGCATAGTTAACTTTTTAACTTTTTTTTTCCTTTTGTGTCTAATCTGAATTATATATTGTGACAAATGTTATGTATTTTATACTTTTAGTTGTCTGTTTGATATCAGCTACTTCCTCAAAAGATGCTGCAGCCATTTCTGGTTCCGTTCTGTCGTCCAACGATAATGTTCCTAGGTTTATTTCATTGCATAAATTTACTATACTATTTGTACAAACAATTAAGGATAACTGAATATGGACCACACTTAATTGTGCTTCGTTTTGTTATCTAATTTCTCTTCTTATGAATGATTAAACTAAGTTATCCATTTTGTGTTACTATTGTGTTGATCATGCTAAACTTCAAGAGTAAGTCTTTAAATGAGCAAAATGGTGTTTGGTTATTTGCATTAGGAAATCATGTAGATAATAGTTGAAAAGGACGTTTGTGTCATGACCCGGATTTTCCATGATTATATATTGAACGATATTAATATTTACATGATTAAATGTTTCCAACATGTTAAGCAATCAAACTTTTTAAGACTTGATTAATTGAAACGAATTTTATGTAAACGTGTGACCACCCAATTTGTCCGATGATTCACAAACGTTATAACTTGTAAATAACATGATAATATATATATGAACTTATATATATATTTAACATGATGAAATTATAATTAAGTATCTCATTAATAATATTAACAATGAACTATATACATAAAATGAGACTATTAACTAAAGGATTTCGAAACGATATATATACGTAACGATTATCGTTGTAATAATGTTTTAATATTTATATATCGTATTAAGATATATTAACACACTATGTTATCATGATAATATAACAATTTAACATCCCATTAGATATAATAACAATGGGATTAATTACATTTAACAAGGTCGTTAACTTAAAGGTTTCGAAACAACACTTACATGTAACGACTAACAATGATTTAACGACTCAGTTAAAATGTATATATATATATATATATATATATATATATATATATATATATATATATATATATATATATATATATATATAGTGTATTAAGATGTATTAATACACATTTGAAGGACTTCAATACATATATCAAAACACTCTTACTTAACAAAAATAATCACAATTGTATTCCAATTTGTTTTCATCAAGAATTCTACTCGTATTCGCTCGGTAATTGCACTCGTATTATACCCAGCTTCTAGATGTATTTACTATTAGTATATACCAATAAAAATCTGCTCCTTAGCAGCCTTAAATGATTAAGGAATATGTGGAACCAACCATTTTTCAAGTAGCATGAATTATTTAGCAAGAAAATAAAATTAGGAATCTTTTCTTTCTTTATAAACTAAAAATGTTTTTATGCATGCACACCATTTCATCATTCCATTTCTCATACTTACACTCCCATTTCTCTCTCAAAATACTCCTAACTTCATACTTGATCATCTCCAAACATTTTCCCCATCATTTAGCTTCAATTACAAGCTTTAATCATCATAAAAACAATCTAGAATCAAGAAGTTGCAAGATTACTTCCAATTTTTTTTAATCCAATCCAGCAACTCATCAAAGATCAAGAACTTCCATCTAATCTCAGTAACTTTTCATTCATAATCAAGGTAAAATACTTCTTAAAATCCTTGTTCAATTCCTTGTATAGTTGCTATCTTATTATACTTATAAAACTTGTAAAAACTAGAACTTGTTTTGGTGAACACCAAGCTTGTTTGAAAAACTAATCTAATCTTTCTAAATTAACTCTAATAACACTTATTTATATGTATTATTATGTTATATTAAGTTAATATAAGAACTTATAACCTGTAAATATAAAGAACACCTTGAAACTTAACATATATCCTTTAATCTCTATTCGATAAAAAGCGGGTTGTTTTGGGTTGGGAATTAAAAACCTATCTTAGACTTTGAGTTCGAGGCTAAGACTTTGGAAATATGTTAATATATGTAAATAAGACTTCCAATATTGTTTTCATGATTTTAGACAAAGTGGAAGTATTTTATCAAAACTCATATATTGCGTGTATGCCAGGATTTTTCCAAATCTGTCTACCGACATAAAAAGAGGGTAAAGCTTTAAAAATTACTACTTGGGATGAACTTTTCGAATTGGTTTTGTAAAATTTACTTCTTAAGGAATCCATAGCAATTTGATTCACTTTAAACGGAGTTGTAACTAATATTTGGCGAGCAAAATAAAATCTGCAAAAATTAACGTTGTATGGACGAAATTTATATTATAAAAACTATATTAACCATATCCTTGTTAACTTTTCCTATATCCTATATATATTTATACATGTTATTAGTAGTATAACAAAATATTATAATCTTGGTTAATTCTGTGATTGTATATATGTATAATAATATTCTTGGTACGTCCTAACACAATAAGTATACAATACGTTTTGATAAATCCTAAGACAACACGTACACAATACGTCTTAGTTAATTCTAAGACAATACGTATACAATATGTCTCTGGATTGATGCAAAGACAATACGTATACTATACGTCGTGGGGGTAATTCTAAGATTATATATATACCGATTATTGGACTTTTGGACATTTCGGACTATTTTTGACTACTAACAAAGGACTACTAACATAAAAATGTTAAAAATTAATTCTATGAACTTATTTTATTTTATTCACATGTCGTATTATTATCTGAATCATTATTATTGTTATAGGTTCGTGAATCCAAGGACGACGGCCATATTTTTAATAAGCTAAAAACTTATTATTAATATACTTTTACTACCATGAGTATATAGTCCCATTTTTAAACTCTACAATTATTTTGGGATGAGAATACATGCATTTTATATTTTACGCCATAGACACAAGTACTTAAAATATATTCTATGTTGAGTTGTACCACTTTGCATATCTTCCCTAATAGCTTGGTAACTAATATTTACATGTTGTAAGAACATGTATACGCGAATCCTATTGATAGATCTATCGGGTTTGACAACCCCAACCGGGCTAGTCGCTCTAGTATCGTAAACGGTTGCATAGTACTTCATTGTTACTACACTTGGTACAGTGTAGGGAGATTTCATAATAAAGAGAATATGCTACATTTATGGTTAAGTATGGTTACCGAAGCGCTCAACAACTTATAGAATATCTTAATTGAAATATTTATAACTATGAAATCTTGTGGTCTATATTTATATTGATGCTAGCTTTAAACCTATATATCTCACCTACCTTTGTGTTGACTGTTTAAGCATGTTTATTCTCTGGTCCTTAAGAAAGTCTTCCGCTGTTGCATTATCTGAGCAAGTTGTGCATGGAGTCTCATGCTTTTGTTTAAATAAAGTGGTGCATTCAATAAAACCTTTATCATGTATTATATTCGACTGTTATGTCACGTGTGTAGTATTTGGAAACCGATGTATTATGGGGATTATTTCTTAAATATATTCGCCCACTTGTCTAAAATATACATTATGTATAATAATAATAGTGTGCTTTTTATGAAATGAATACAATATTTTCTAAAACGTATCATATAGAGGTCAAATACCTCGCTATGGGACCAATGAATAACGTACCACGTTTATAGTAATATGGACGAGTCGTTTCAGTTGGTATCAGAGCAGAGGTCTTAGCGAACCAGAAATTGCATTAGTGTGTTTGACCGGTATTTGTTAGGATGCATTAGTGAGTCTGGATTTTGACCGAACTTGTTTTTGAAAACCATTACTTATTATTTTTGGTCAAAAATTGAATATTTTAACATGAAAATATTATGTGATATATCACTAATATGGTAGTTAATGTGTGATAGATGTCTACTTCTAGCACCAATCTCATTATCACATTCAGCGACTCCGAAGTTGAATCTCCAGCAAAATTACCAATCATCGACTTATCTGATAACGATGAAGGCCCGAGGGAAGGTGTATCAATCATCTATATAACTGACGACGATGATTACCTAGAGTCGGATGCATTTTGGGAAGATTCACAATTTCCGGAAGAACCAGAAGTGAAAGAACCTGAAAACAATCCTGATGAGGAAGTAAAAGAGATTACTGGGAAAGAATTTAAAAAGGGAAAGGAACCTATAGTCACCAAACCAGAATTTTCAAATCCGGAAATTAATAAAACAATTATTGTACCAAGTGCTCCCGATACTACCACACCTAGTCAACCATGTCTTACCAATACTACAGAAATGTCATCTACTGAACCCCAACCAAAACCTAGACTTACCACTGAAATACGCACTCTGACAGTAGGGAAGCGAAAATTCTATGATTTCCAAGATTTTTTTGAATTCCCAAGAAAGCCTCGTCGTTTCTAATCTGTTTTTGCAGCTATTCGATTTCACGCCTTATATAATAATATATCGTGTGCTATATTTCATCTTACATATGTTTTATGTAAAATAGTGGTATTGAATTATTGTAAAATATTGTACCAAAAGAATAGGCGTGAAGTATTAATGCATTAAGTTTTTCATGATAGAATATTATCATGATTGTAGTAGTTAATTTGTGTACTAGCTATTAAGTATGAACTTTAACGGGTAGGTACTACCCGAGCTACAATTATAAAACGCTAATAAGAAGAAAAGACTTTTATAATAATTGGTTCATATTATTAATATGCCACGATGTACCATTAATTACTCACTACATCTATAATATTCTATGTGATTAATTATCTTATCTGTTTATTGAAGAAACATGGCTCGATTAAATCGAATGACGGAACAAGAAATTGAGGAGCTTATCAACCAACTTGTAAACGACCGTATGCTTTGGGTCAAAGTGGCAAGAGCAGCAAACAGCACAAACCCTCGTGTTGGATGCTCATATAAAGCATTTCAAGGTTGCAAAACTTCATCATTCAGCGGAAAGGAGGGACCAGTCGGTTTAACCCGATGGTTCGAAAAGCTGGAGTTCGTATTTAAAATTAGTGGTTGTGCGGAAGGCGATAGGACGAAGTATGCTTCATGCACATTACAGGATGGTGCACTTACATGGTGGAAAAACTATGTAAAAGCAGTAGGGGGTGATGAAGCATATGATACTCCTTGGGAGGAGTTGAAACATATGCTAATCACTGAATACTGCCCAAGAAATGAGGTCAGGAAGATGGAAACTGAGCAACGAAATCTGAAAGTTGTTGGCACGGAACTTACTAACTACAATAGGCGATTCATGGAATTAGCCTTGTTATGTCCTGAATTGGTACCAACGGAAGAGCGAAAGATTGAATTGTACAAAGATGGTCGGCCAAAGAACATCAAGGCCAATGTTACAGCATCCAAACTCAAGACAATTCATGAAGCTATCACCATGGCAAACGAGCTAATGGATCAGATCATCCTGGATAAGAACGCATCAAATACCGATGCCAAGGTATCGGATAACAAAAGAAAGTGGGATGGAAACCGTGATCGAGGTCACCAGCAACAATCTATTAAGAAACAGGAAACCATGCAAGGTGCGGATAGTGTTTCAAGCTCGGGTTATAAAGGACAAAATCCCTTATGTAACAGATGCCACAAACATCACACTGGTTTTTGCAATGTGGTGTGCAACAAATGTAATCGAAGGGGTCATCTTGCTGAAGATTATTGGGTTCCCGTTACAAATACAAATGGCACCAAGACTCCTGCCACCAATGCAAATAGAGCTGCTTTGGCTACTGTTACTTGTTACGGGTGTGGGAAATAGGGTCACATTAAGAGACAGTGCCCGAATCCAGAGAAGAACAACGGATCTGCACGTGGAAGAGCATTTAATATTAATATTAGAGAGGCGTGTGAAGACCCGGATCTTGTTACGGGTACGTTTACCATTAATGACTTATCAGCATCTATTATATTTGATACTGGTGTCGATAGAAGTTACATGTGTAGAGACTTTTACGCTAAATTGAATTGTTCATCATTACCTCTAGATGCTAAGTACATGATTGAGTTAGCTAATGGTAAACTAATTAAAGGCGATAAAATTTGCCGTGATTGTAAAATAAATTTAGTTGGAGAGACGTTTAAAATTGATTTGATACCCGTAGAATTAGGAAGTTTTGATGTAATAATCGGCATGGACTGGATGTCCAAAATAGGAGCTGAAGTTGTGTGTGCCAAGAAGGCAATTCGCATTCCTTGTAAGGATAAAACGTCAGTAATGATTTACGGAGAGAAGGGTAACTCAAATCTAAAACTCATTAGCTGCTTGAAAGTCCAAAAGTGCTTGAAGAAAGGGTGCTATGCTATCTTAGCACATGTTAATAAAGTCGAAACGAAGGAAAAAGAGAAGAGCATCAACGACGTGCCTGTGGCAAGAGATTTTCTTGAAGTCTTTTCGAAAGAGTTGCCGGGATTACCTCCATTTAGATCTGTAGAATTTCAAATAGATCTAGTACCAGGAGCTGCACCAGTGGCTCGTGCTCCATACAGACTTGCACCTTCTGAGATGAAAGAGTTACAAAGCCAGTTACAAGAATTACTGGACCGTGGATTCATTCGACCGAGCACTTCACCGTGGGGAGCTCCGATCTTATTCGTCAAGAAGAAAGATGGATAATTCCGAATGTGTATAGATTACCGCGAATTAAACAAGTTAACTATCAAGAATCGGTACCCATTACCGAGAATTGATGACTTGTTTGATTAGCTGCAAGGATCACGTGTTTACTCTAAAATTGATCTAAGATCGGGATATCATCAGTTGAGTGTCAAAGAAGAAGATATTCCGAAAACCGCATTTCGGACACGCTATGGTCATTATGAATTTTTAGTCATGCCATTCGGGCTGACAAACGCACCAGCTGTATTCATGGACCTCATGAATCGGGTATGCAGTCTGTATTTGGATAAGTTTGTTATCATATTTATTGATGATATTCTTATTTATTTCAAAAATGAACAAGAACATGAGCAACATTTAAGGTTGGTGCTGGAACTGCTGAAGAAAGAACAGTTATACGCAAAGTTTTTTAAGTGCGCATTTTGGTTAAAAGAAGTACAATTCCTTGGTCACATCGTTAGCAGTCAAGGAATTCAGGTCGATCCCGCGAAGGTCGAAGCCATTGAAAAATGGGAAACCCCAAAGACTCCGACGCAAATACGCCAATTTTTGGGTCTTGCTGGCTATTACAGAAGGTTTATTCAAGATTTTTCACGAATAGTCAAACCATTGACAGCATTAACACATAAAGGGAAGAAGTACGAATGGACTTGATATCGGGCAAAAAGTCACATTGTTACCCCCTAAATCAGGCCCTAAAACAATAAAGATTAAAACTTTGTAGCAAAATTATCGCTTTGTCGGTTGATTTTGTAGATTAAGTAATTACAAAGGCGATACAAAAAGAATCAAGTAAAACGGAGCTAAAACGAAGATTCTAGAGCGAAAACGGTGAAAGAAAAGAAATCAAGTTACTATCCAGTGAATCAGGCCCTGATCAACAAGCCATACGGCCTGCCATACGGCCTGCCACTATGGAAACGGCCTACCATATACGTACCACCACACGAGCCACCAAACGGCCTGCCTTGCATACGGCCTGCCATACGGCCTGCCAAAAGGCCTGCCAGGCGTATTTGGCAAATTTCAAGTCTATTTAAAGGGCCTTTCTCCATCCATTTCAACACACACTCAACTTGCAATACAATTTATATTTTCAATATTTTTAGTAGTTTTTAGTAGTAGTTAGCTTAGCTTTTATTTTTCGGATGATATCCCGGCGAGTCCCTGCGATCCCGGGCAGATTAGTTCGGCTTTTTCAGGTTTTATTCGAAACGCTTATCTTTTATATTAAAAATTTATTCTTACTCTTTATGTTTAATAATGCGTTTCGATATTACCATGATATCTTAATTTATCTGTATGTTGCCATGATAGAAGTTTGGGTTAGCGTAATTATGTTAAAATTAGTACGATTATTGTTATAATACTGAACTAGGAAGTCTGATAGATTTGTATGCTAGCATCTTAAGGATTGACCAACTTAGGTTGTGATCAAGACTTGTCCACCTATATGAAATTAGCTACTTCATAGGATTAAGACCCCTGGTTATACTGTATCTGAAGATTCTATGAACTCGGTATGGCCGGAGTTCCCGAGAGGCATCTAATGCACTTTTAGGACACGGAACCTAGGAATTGAGACATGAATGACCTAGTATGCCTATTGACTATTCCGAAGAGACCTCTTAGGAGCTGTTAAGATCTAGTTAGTGCCTACACTGTATGACCCAAGTCTATTGCATGTTCTTGTCTGATTGTTGCCCTAGGACTTAATCATATCAACTGTTTAGGTACTTATTAGGTTTCTATCTGCTTTACTATTAGTATGTCAACCGTAATGCTGTATAATGTTTGATTTGTTGTGATCTCACTAGTATGATGAAATGGTTGTTAGTTTTCAATTAAGGTTTTGCCAACTTAAACCGACGGACTCCTTCCGTTTGTGATCAGTGTTCAATCAACACGGTACGTTGTTATTCAGTTATCTAAACTGATAACGAAGGTTAGGATTAGAGCTTAACTCACTAATAAACCTAGTACTCTACTGAGGATAACCTCCGAGGTATTGTTACACTTCAGTTATCCGACCAAGTGACATACTTCTCACTGCTCAAAGAGAACTCCGAGAGTTCAGAGATAAGTAGGTCTGTGTAATTGGCTTATCCAACCAGATCAACATCAATCCAAGCATAGTTTTAACATAAGCATAATTACCTTTCCCTAACACAATACTGATATCTTGGTCAACATTTCCCTGATCTGTATACTTCGGATATCCTCCCACTTTATTTACCTTTTTCTGCATTTAGGACCTTTAGCTAAAATCAACTACTATCTTTTATCCAGGTAATGTAACTAAAAGACAATTATCCACTTGATCTTCAATTCGTTAATCAGCATAAAATTCGACATTAGGTTAACTTGCACCTTCTACAGCTTAGAAAGTAAAAGTAATTTAGGCCTCGCAAAATATAAATAAACGAAGACACTGTGTACCGCCAAATCGGACACCCTGCGACCTAACGACAGTGCAGAAATAGAACCGTCCGTTAGTGGCATATCAGTAGAAACACTTCTTCTTTTGGCGCCACTGCCGGGGATTGAATATTTTGATCGAGAAAGATTTTAAGCAGACAAAGTGTTGTTTGAGGGTGTCTAAGAAAGACAATTATACACGGACTTGGTTATTGGATTTTTCGAACAGTCTCCAATTATATTAGGACCAAAAGGATCCTGCCTCTCCGTAGTTGGCTTGGCCACCTCAATACGAGTAATCTGTGAGAAGTCCTATCAGTTAAGATATCCAATCTGGTTAGCGACCGAATTTCAAGAATAATTGTTTTTATTAAATTATCGATCCTTTTAGTAAATCAATATTTTCTAAAAGTTACTTTTAAGTCTTTTTATTAATAGAAAATTAGAAAAATAAAAAAAATGGAACAACAAGACACCCTTGCTTCTATGCATAAGTCATGCTTAGAGCAAAGAGGAGGACCAATCACCTTAGGAACCGAAGGAATTCCTGAAATCAGTTCACACATGATTAAACTAGTCAGTATGATCTGTAAATTTCAAGGATTACCGAATGACGACCCTAATTTTCATATAAATAAATTTATCAGTCTGGTTGACTCTTTTAAGAAGAAATCAAATGAAAGAAACATTTTAAAACTTCATCTTTTTCAATATTCACTTTCTAAACACGCTTCAGCATGGTTTGACGCACTTAACCCGAATTCAATCCAATCATGGGAGGATTTAGCCACTAAATTTCTAAATAAATATTATCCACCCTCCCTACAAACCTGTTTAAGAAATGACATCACTAACTTTTCCCAAAAAGAAAATGAGTCATTGTGTCTAGCATGAAATAGAGTAAAGATGATGCTTAAAAGATGTCCGAATCATTTGTTAAGTCGGACAGACATAGTCTGTACGCTTTACAATGGTTTGACCAAGGATGATAAGTCTCTCCTAGACATGGCCTCGCAAGGCAATTTCATGTCTCGAACAGCAGATGAAGCATGGGATCTCTTGGACACAATAGCTGCACAACAGGAAGACTGAACAATGAAGCTGCTGAGAAGGATGATGTCTTCGCTCATACGGTAAAAATGCTGGAAACCAGGTTACAAGATCTCACCCTCACTCTTCAAAGTTTACAAATTCCTAAGAACTCCGATGCTACTTGAACCAATCTAAGGTATCCTTACCCTAGATGGGCACACAAACAGCAAAATAGTTCGGATCATAATATAATTTTTCCATTGCACAAACCCACTCTCCACTCTAAGGAAATTTTAGCTGAATTTATGAAAAAGCAATACATGATAAACCTTCAAGTCATAGAATGCCAGAACAAGTTTGACACTTTAATAAAGACTTTTGAGGAATTAATCACTAATTTTCAGCTTACGCTTAAATGTTTAACCACTAAAATTGATATAGAGTGTAGTGAGTTTGATGCCCTAGTAATTACTAGAGGAGGAAAAGAAACAACTGTTAATATACCCATATAAGATTTTTCCGATAAGGAACCTGTGCAAATTGACCCAGTCGTCAATCCACCGGAACCTATCTCTCCTAAGGCCCCGAAAATCATTCCGCGCGCCCGCATACCTTTCCCAGGTAGGCTTAGGAAGGAAAAACAAGAAGCACAATTTGCTAGGTATTGGGATATTATTAAGAATTTGCATTTGAATGTACGTCTAGTAGATGCTTTAGTAGAAATGCCAAACTGCGTTAAATTTTTCAAAGAACTGCTTTCAAACAAAGAGAAATTAAGAGAGATAGTTAGCTTGCCCTTAAGTGAAGAATGCTCGTTAGTACTACAGCATGGAATTCCTCCTAAGTTAGGAGATACATGAAGATTTACGGTACCTTGCTACCTGCAAGATGTCCAAATTAGCAATGCGTTAGCATACTTAGGAGCCAGTGTAAACCTAATGCCCTATTCATTATTCAAGAAGCTGGGATTAAACGACTTAAGGCCAACCAGAATGACTATCCAACTCGTGGACAGATCAGTTAAAATCCCTAGGGGTATAGCTGAAGATGTCCTAGTTAGAGTGGATAAGTTTGCATTTCCCGTTGATTTTGTCATTATGGATATTGAGGAAGACACGAAGTTCCCACTCATTCTTGGCAGACCATTCCTAAATACTGCCAAGGCCGTAATTGACGTTCACGATAAATCATTGAAATTAAGGGTTGGAGGAGAAGAAATCACATTCAATGTTGATCGCCTCATTAACCATCCTACGGAAGAGGATGTGAATCTCTCTGATTCTTTTCAAGAACTCGTCAACAAATACCTGGAAGAGACTATGGCTATTTGCAGTCAAGATCAAATTTCTAAGGATCCATTCTTTACACCTCCTGAAGGAAATCTCGACAACCATTCAGCCATAGACCTTAGTCATCCCACATCTCCCCTCTCTGAAAGTAACCTTCTTGGCCATAGTATTCAAATAGCACCGCTAGGACAAGGCATTCCTTTACCTCTACTAAGGAGAAGACCGAATGAAGAAACAGATTTCATTCCGGTATATCAGGAACCCCAGTCAAGGGAAGACTGTGAGGAGTTTCCCGAACCTACCTTCGAAACTAAAGAAGAAGTTTCTGAAGAGGAAGCATTAAGAAAGACAATTTCCAGAAATGAAGAACAGATAGCATCAGTGACTGCTACTGAAGAATCAGAATTCCAGGAGAGGTACGACTCGTTAGACCGTAAGGAGATAGCTAGAATGAAGCCATCTATTGAGGAGCCTCCGGAATTAGAATTGAAGAAGTTACCCGACAATCTAGAGTATGCATTCTTAGAAGGAGAATCGCAACTCCCTGTGATCATATCGAAAGACCTCACGTCACAAGAGAAGGCGAAATTGATTCAAGTGCTGAAATCACATAAGAAGGCAATTGCTTGGAAGATCTACGACATCAAAGGGATCAACCCCAACTATTGCACCCATAAGATCTTCATGGAAGATGATTTCAAGCCATCAGTTCAGAGGTAAAGAAGGTCAATCCTATGATTCAAGAAGTTGTCAAGAAAGAAGTAATCAAACTTCTGGACGTCGGTCTGATCTATCCAATATCTGATTCACCATGGGTCAGTCCTGTTCAAGTGGTACCCAAAAAGGGATGGACGATTGTAATTCAAAATGAGAATAATGAACTTATTCCAACTCGGGAAGTCACCGGTTGGAGGGTTTACATAGACTATCGTAAACCAAACGATGTAACCCGGAAGGATCATTTTCCATTACCTTTCATTGATCAAATGTTGGAACGTCTATCACGAAATGAGTACTATTGTTTCCTAGACGGTTTTTTGGCTACTTTTAAATTCCCCTCGATCCAAAGGACCAAGAGAAAACAACCTTCACCTGTCCTTATGGAACATTTACCTATCGACATATGCCCTTTGGGTTATGCAATGCACCAGCTACATTTCAGCGATGCATGGTAGCAATATTCCACAACATGATTAAATGTTTTATGGAAGTCTTCATGGACGACTTCTCAGTCTTTGGTAGTACCTTTGATTCGTGCCTATTAAACCTTGACAAGATGCTCACTCGGTGTGAAGAGTCAAATTTAGTTCTTAATTGGCAAAAATGTCACTTCATGGTAAAAGAAGGGATAGTTTTAGGACATAAGATCTCTAAAGCAGGAATAGAAGTTGATAAGGCTAAAATTGAGACCATCACTAAACTTCCAGAACCTACCATAGTAAGAGCGGTAAGAAGTTTCCTAGGACACGCCACTTTCTACCGATGCTTCATTAAGGATTTTTCAAAGGTCACACGGCCTCTCACTCATCTCTTAGGAAAGGAAGTCCCATTTGTCTTCGATGAAGAATGTCGAAAAACGTTCAACTATCTGAAAGAACAGCTAACACATGCACCGATCATGATAGCTCCTGATTGGAGTCTACCATTTGAAATCACGTGTGATGCGAGTGATTTTGCAGTTGGATCAGTGCTTGGACAACGGATAGATAAACACTTTCATCCAATCTATTACGCAAGCAAAACCATAACCGGAGCTCAAGAGAATTACACTACCACGGAGAAGGAGCTGCTAGCCATAGTATTCGCCTTTGACAAATTCCGTTCCTATCTTATTCTGTCCAAAACTACGGTCTATACAGATCATTCAGCCCTCAAATATCTATTCACAAAGCAAGACGCGAAGCCAAGACTCCTACGATGGATCTTACTCCTTCAAGAATTCGACATCGAGATTAAAGACAAGAAAGGAGCAGAGAACGTCGCAGCAGATCATCTTAGTCGTTTGGAAAATCCAACGATGGAAAAACTTGCAGTACAAGATATCAGAGATAAATTTCTGGAAGAACAGCTTATGAGTTTAGGGCAAACTCACATAGGATCACAGTTTACTGACACTCCTTGGTATGCTGACATGGCCAACTACCTAGTTGCCGGAGTAGTACAAAAGGGCATGAGTACCTCCCGAAGAAGGAAGTTCTTCAGGGATGCCAAGTACTACTAATGGGAAGATGCTTACCTGTTTAGAATTTGCCCTGATTTGATAATCAGGAGGTGCGTAGATGAAAAGCAAGCAGCAGGAATTCTTCACCAATGTCACCATGGACCAACTGGAGGTCATCATGGAGCAAATTTAACCGTAAGGAAAGTCTACGAATCAGGATTCTACTGGCCATCTATATTTCGAGATGCGCAAGAGCTTGTAAAGCGTTGCGACGCATGCCAAAGACAAGGCAATATCTCTATGAAGGACGAGATGCCTCGGACTAATATCCAAGCTTGCGAGATCTTTGATATATGGGGACTAGACTTCATGGGCCCATTCCCAAAGTCTAACGGGAAAGAATATGTCCTCGTAGCAGTAGATTACGTCTCCAGAAGGGTCGAAGCTCAAGCATTTCCAACTAATGATGCCAAAGTCATCACAAAGTTCCTGAAGAGACTATTCTGCAGATTTGGAGCTCCCCGTGCGATAATAAGTGATAGAGGCACACACTTCTGTAACACTCAGTTTATGAAGGTGATGCAACAATACGGAGTTACCCACAAGATGTCCATTGCCTATCATCCGCAGACCAACGGACAAGCAGAGGTCACGAACAGAGCACTAAAAAGAATCTTAGAATGCACTGTCGGCCATCATGGAAATAAATGGGCCGAGAAGCTAGATGATGCTCTGTGGGTATTCCGGACTGCTTACAAGAATCCTCTAGGAACTGCACCCTACCGAATGATTTATGGAAAAGCTTGTCACCTTCCGTTAGAACTCGAATACAAAGCTCTCTGGGTGCTGAAGACCTGCAACCTCGATCCCTCAGTTACCGGAAGACATAGGAAAATGCAAATGAACGAACTCGCCGAATTGAGAGACCAAGCATATGAAGCGTCATACATCTACAAGGAACGAACGAAACTTACGCTTGATGCAAAATTAATCCCTACAAAGTTCGCCCCTGGAGATAAAGTTCTTCTCTTCAATTCTCGGTTCAAGAAGTTCGCGGGAAAATTTAGATCAAGATGGAGTGGCCCATACAAAATTGTACACGCTTTTCCACATGGAGCCGTGGAATTGGAAGGACCTACTGGTAATTTCAAAGTCAATGGCCACCGGTTGAAAGCCTATTTAGAAGACCACGATAAGGAGGAGCACCTCTTCTCCTTTGATCCATTCTGAAGATCTGACAAGGAAAAGTCGAGCTGTAACGACTTGATAAACAAAGCGCTCTTGGGAGGCACCCCTTGCTTATCCTTTTTATTTTATTTTCTTTTTAAATTATTTTCAGTCTTAAGATATTATTTCTGTACTAACAACTAAGCGTCATACTTTCGCTTAGTGCTTACAAGTTTGTTGAATGTGTTTAGGCGCAATGCCAAGTTCAGGAGCATCAACTTACATTCCCGTTCGCAGGAGGAGAACTCCTGTAGTCTACTCATCCGGAAGCAGTGCTGATCAAAACATGCCATCAACAGGGCAATTAGGCCCAAGGAGATTAGTATTAGAGAGTATTGAGGAAGACATCGGCACAGCACCGCCATCTCCCCCAGTCCGACGATCTAGACGTCTAGCCAGGAGACCGGTCGAGCATACACAGTTGCCAGATATGCATGAGCCACAGATGGTGATCCATTATGGAGCTACTTTGAGTGACCCTGATGTTTCATGGGCGCTACTCAGAGATCATTAGAGCCTTTACAAAGCTCTAAGAGCATACCTGTAACGACCCTACTTTTTTTCGTTATCTTTTACTGTTAATTATTTAACGACCGTTAACTATTATTCGTGCCACGTCATTTATATGACCTATATTATTATTTTTGTAATAATATATTAATTATTATGTGTTATATGAATATTTGTATTCATATCTTTAATTGTACGTTTCTACGTGTCGCGGATTTCTATCCGGCGAATCTTTTCGGTTTTCAAACCAACGGTCGAACTTTTGGGATTTTTAAGTTCTAATTATTTTAAATATGATATTTTGAAGTCATATGATTAAATATAGTGTTTGTATATTTTATTCGTCGCATATTTATTATATCTCCGAAAAATCAATCGCGTAGCGGCATTTTCGCGTTTCGGGTTTCGTTCGGGCGTTCGGGCCACTAGGATTTTGTTATTTATCAAATTGGGCCACTATGGGGTCCACCCCATTCAGTTTTTGGCCGAAATTGTCAAGGGGAGAGGGAAAAGTTGTCAAACTCTCATTCTTGTGATCTTAATCCATAACCTCCTCATTTCACTTTCATTTTAACCTAAACCAAATTATTTTCTCTCCTCCTTTTTCTTCTTTTGGCCGTCACCCATCACTAGCACCATCATCATCATCTCACAAAATATTACATGGATCAAGAAGCTTTAATCATCATCGCGTTCATCTCTTCGAGCTCTACACGCCTATATTAATCAATTCTTGATTAGGGTATAAACCCTAACCCTAGAACTTTTGATTTTTCTTTATTTTACTGTATTTGATGTCTATTTTAATCGTATGATGACTATTGGTTGTTGTAATGATGCTGGTATGCATAGATTTACTCGAATACATATGTTTTCGGTTTGATATAATTGGGACAGCAGCTAATTCGTGTCTTTCTGTTATTGTGACTGTTATAAAAGTTAAAATAAAGTATCTAGATGAGTTCCTCTCATCAATACATTAATTTTAGACTCCGGATTCATGCCGTATCGATTCCCGAAACCCTAATTATGATCAAAGTGGTATTTTGTTAAGATTGAAATGTGATTTTGGTATGAACCAGGTTTGGTCTGACTTTGTGACCATATTTGGTGACTTTAGGGTGTGTTAGTGTGTTAGGACTGATGGTGGGGCGAACTTTCATGTTCGGGTCATCTCAATCCGAGCCACGAATCACCCGTTACGTCTAAAACACGTTTTTGATTGAATAGAAGTTCCAAGTAGTGTATTGGCTGTATATCACGACTTGTGGGCTGTTCTTGGTGTGTTCTTGGGTGTACCAAAGTGTCGGGTGGTTTGCTTAGGCGGAGATATATGTAAGGCTCGCCGAAAACCGACACCCGGGGCTCAAGATACGACCCGATGAACTTTTGATTAAAACTTATGGTTAATTATTAAACTTAGGATAAAAATAATGACTTTCATTATTAATTAATTACTTATGATATAAGAAGTAATTATTATTATTTAAGACTTATGATATGTATATTTATTATATCATTTAATTATTACTTATGATTTAATTAAACTTTTAATTAAACTTACGATTAATAATACTTTTATTATTAATGGAAAATACTTATGATAAGTACTAAACTTATATTATGAGATTATTATTATAAGACTTATAATAAGGATTAAATAATTATTTAATTATTATAAGACTTAGTTAGTATTTAATTATGATTTAATTATTAAATACTTATGGTTTAATAATTTTAATTAGAAACTTATGATATGATTAATAATTCATTATTAATTAATAATACCTATGATATAATTTAAAATTTATTATTAATTAATAATACTTATATTATGACTAATATTTAATTAATTAATTAAATACTTATGTTATATTAATTATATCATTTAAAATTATATTAACTTTAATAATTCATTTTAATTTAATTAAACTTATGTTATGACATAATTAGACATAATTAACTTTTATTAACATTATAACTTACATTATTATTATAACTTACACTTTTAAATTAATGTTGACTATGTTTGACCAAGGTTGACTTTTGAGTTGACTTTCGGTTGACTTTGACTTTCAGTTGACTTTTGTTGACTTTCTAATTAAGGAAACTTTCCTAACTTATAAACTTTCCTAAAATAGCAACTATCTAAATTTGGAAACTTTCCAAAAATAGAAACTTTTCAAAAATGGAAACTTTCCAAAAATGGAAACTTTCCAAAAAGAGAAACTTTCCAAAAATAGAAACTTTCCAAAAATAGAAACTTTCCAAAAATAGAAACCTGCTAAAAATAGAAACTTTCTAAAAATAGAAAGTGTGTGTCCGTAAGCTGTTCCGATCAAACCGATGCATAGTGAGTATTGTTCTATGACTACTTGCAACATGTACAATAGCTATCATACTAAGACTTGACCTAAGTTAGTTATTTATATCGACCTGCTTTATTTATAGGTCGGCGTTGTGATCATTCCTGATCACTTTACTTCATTTGCCGTTCGCATATTTGTGTGGTTACTTCGTTTGCTATTAAGGTGAATTATAGTCCCATTTTTCTATTTAAATCTTTTGGGATGAGAATACATGCATTATATTTTTACGTATTGGACACAAGTGGAAGTTGGTTTAAATTATTCATTGTGAGTTGAACAAAAATATTCCCTAGTCTGGTAACTGTAATCACTGGTTTCTACTGGTGAACGCGAATCCTATGGATAGATCTATCGGGTTTGACAACCCCATTTCGAGCTAGTCGCGCTAGCAATTTATAATCAGAATGTTTAGTACTTCGTATTTTGTTGTAGATACACTTGTTCGGTGTATATTATTTATTGTGTTTGGCAAGGGTAAATAAATGGTTAAGTGGTTACCAGGTGGCTCACGATAAATGGAATAATGTTATTATATGTTTTCTAGCATATAATTTGGTGGTCCAAAAAGGAGTTTTTATGTTTTCAAACATAAATTTTTGTTGTTTAAATTAAATATTGTTTGCAATATTAAACCTATAATTCACTCAACATTTTTATTGACAGTTACTCGCATGTTTTATTCTCAGGTTCATGATTGATTGCTTCCGCTGTGCTTAGTGAGTCTGCATATTTATGATGGCAGCTTTTGTTAAACATTAACTTGCATTCTATTTTGATACATTTAATAGTGAATGTCGTTGACTTGTTTTGGTCAACTTTTGACTAAGTATTCATGTATAGGTTTTCTAAACTTATACATTTTGGTAGGTTTCCTTTATAGGGAATTATTTTTAAATAAAGAATGCAAGGTTGTTTTATTAAATTCATATAGAGTTTCGATCAAGCTGTGGGACCAAGATAACGATGGTCGTCAAGTGTACTTTGACGGGTCGTTAAAGTTGGTATCAGAGCTCTGGTTGTAGGGAATTAGGCTGCATTGATGTCGTTACCCGAGTCAATAGGGTGCATTAGTGAGTCTAGTCTACAGCCCAACCTATTATATATTATTATATGTGATTATTGGTATCATATTGGTATGTATATTGTTATCATACATACATATCTGTTATGTTCTGAATCTGGGAGGAACTCCCATTCCGATTTAAACGTATTCTTCGACTCATGCGAACTTATCCTTATAAGAATACCTCGGGTAGTGAAACCGAGGGATGTCATTCTTGACTTCTGAAATTCTCGACATTTCTATGTCATCTATTATGATTATGTATATAACGCTTGAGTTATATTACGTGAGATGTTATTCTTGACTTCTAAATGCTCGGCATTTCAATGTCAGCTATTATGTTTATGTATATAACATTCTTGTTATATTAAGTGTCCTTGTGTCGTTGTTCCTATGTGCTTTGGTTTTTGAACCGAAAAACGTCATTCTTGACTTTTAGAGATTCTTGGTACTTCGAAGACATTTTTATGTCATCGTTATTCCTATTCATTACTTTTGTATATTTTGACTCTTGTGCTATCCTTAGCACATTGTTTAAGAAATCATTTTAGGGAAATTGTGTGGAAATTCGAAGTTGATCGCGTGTCCTGACCTCATGTAGTGCTATTGGAATGGAACTATGAATTAGTGAAATATAATGGCGTCAGGCCAACGTGATTATATTACATTAATTCATAAAGAAGTCCCAATATTGTGACATGAGGAATAGAAAAAGAGTCAAAGAAAATTTTTACACTAATCATTCAGAAATTCCGATGTATTACATGGGTAGGGAAAATATTCATTATCTTATTTGTTGATATACGAGAAGCTCGTTTTAACCAGATTATCTATCTCATGCTCTATCCTTCATAACTCGCTTGTTAGCAACAGCTTCGCTTGGGATAATAGTCAAAAACAACATTTAACTCATTGGTTTTCATGACCACGTAACATTTGTTGGTCAAAGGTCGCACAACGAATCAAGTCATTTACTCGATCTTTCACGATCTTACTTCAACTTGTAACCTCTGAATTACAGATACTCTGTTTATCATCGGGAGTTTTACACATTTATTTAATTGGGCGGTTCTCACGAGATTTATGGGCGAATAGAAGTAATGAAATATTTTGTCATGTATACAATTTATAAAATCATATATATATGTATGGATTCAAGTGAATAAATTTACCCTTACCTATTTTGGCTAGTATATACTAAATCATACCTTCAAAATTATTTTAAGACCACTCATTTATTGAGCTGTTTGACTAAGTCAATTTGTTTTATATAAAATGGTACACGTTGTACATACTTCTAAATTTACTAAGAACTTTGTTCCGTTTATGTTGTCACATCAAACGTTTAAAGGTTTTTCAAAACTCCTTTGATTGATTTTATCAAAATTTTCGCATTACTCTACCGAGTGTTTGGATCACAGTTCTTCTCATCCTCCGTTTAAGGATGAAACTTACCATTAAGTTCATTGATAGAAACTCTTACACCACTTTGGATTCCGGTTTTATAAAATTTGTTGGAAAGTCTTTGCGCTCATAAAAATTTCTCTCTTATGGTTGGACATGGCCAAAATACGGACCGATAAACCAATCTTCTGATGTACCCTCGGTGGTCACCCTATTGTAGAAAAGGCGCTAGGTGGGTTTCTACCCTAACTGTTGTTATAGTGGGTATCATGGATATATATTACACTAGACCGTTTGAGGAGTTTCTACTCTCAATATTTGCTGTCAACCGCAACACCCTCGTAAACATCAATCCTAGGATTCAATACTTTGAGGTACACTTATTTTTGGAGATTCATCTCACCTGGAGCCAGCCATTCTTTATAACCCGTGATTCACGTTCTTTTCATCCGCACATAAATTTAAGAATATGGATGAATCCTAGATTTCCTCGCTCATTGTACAAGGAAGTACACTCTCGTTGAAATATCACACCTTTCGTACATCTTCCTTTTGGAAATGTAATGAAAATTTACTTTGAAGTCCATGATCCTCGTTATCTCCTTTGAGAGAATTGCCTTAAATATCCATGCCACTTATGTGACTACTCCATATATTTCTTCCTTCATTGTTGCAACTATATTTCATTCGTTCCAGTTCGTCCCCTTGGGGAGCTCCTGTTTTGTTTATTAAGAAGAAAGATGGTTCGTTCCGATGGTGTATTGATTATCGTGAATTGAGCAAGCTTACTGTTAAAAACCGTTACCCTCTTCCAAGAATTGATGATCTATTCAATCAGCTTCAAGGTTCGTCTGTTTATTCTAAAATCAATATTCGTTCCGGCTATCATCAGTTGCGTGTTAAAGAATCTGATGTTCCGAAAACTGCTTTTCGCACCCGTTATGATCACTTAGAATTTCTTGTTATGTCGTTCTGATTAACCAACGCACCTGCTGTGTTCATGGACCTCATGAACCGTATGTGTATACCCTATCTGGAAAAATTCGTTATTATTTTCATCGACGACATCCTTATTTATTCCAAGAGTGATGAAGAGCACGAGGAACATTTGAAGTTAGTGCTTGATTTATTGAGAAAAGAAGAGTTGTACGCTAAATTCTCTAAGTGTACTTTCTGGTTAAGAGAAGTTCAATTCCTTGGACATATGGTTAGTAAACAGGGAATACAAGTTGATCCTACTAAGATTGAGGCGATTAAGAAATGGGAGATTCCGAAAACTCCTACTCAGATTCGTCAGTTCCTAGGTTTGACAAGCTATTATAGAAGGTTCATTCAAGATTTTTTCACGAGTAGCGAAACCTCTGACTGCTTTAACGCATAAGGGGAAGAAGTACGAGTGGAAGAGTGAACTAGAGTCTGCTTTCCAAACTCTGAAGAAGAAGTTAACTTCTGCACCGACATTATCACTACCTGAGGGTAGTGATGATCTTGTTATCTTTTGTGATGCTCCGTGTCAAGACTTTAGTTGTGTTTTGATGCAACGAAAGAAAGTCATTGTTTACGCGTCACCTCAGTTGAAGATTTATGAACAGAATTATACAACCCATGATGTAGAATTGGGAGCTGTTGTGTTCGCACTCAAGAATTAGAGACATGACTTATATGGGGTCAAAAGTACTGTGTACACTGATCACAAAAGTCTTCAACATATCCTTGATCAGAAACAGTTGAATATGAGGCAACGAAGATGGATTGAGACATTGAATGATTATGATTGTGAACTTTTATATCATCCGAGAAAGGCCAACGTTGTGGCCGATGCGTTAAGTCATAAAGAAAGGGCTGAACCTCGCAGGTTTAGAGCCTTGAATATGACAATTAGAACAAACCTCGCAAGGCAGATTCTTGCAGCTCAAAAGGAAGCCTTGAAGGAGGAGAATTTCGTAACGGGAAGGTCCGAGGCTTGAGTAAACAGTTAGAGGTACAAACCGATGGTACTCGGTATTTTACGGGACGCCTTTGGGTTCCGAAGTTTGGTGATCTACGACAACTTGTTTTAGATGAGGCTCATAAGTCTAGGAACTCTATTCATTCCTGGTACAGGATAGATGTATCATGATCTTAAGGAGCTGTATTGGTGGCCTAATTTGAAAGGTGATGTGGCTACGTATGTGGCTAAGTGTTTCACCTGTGCTAAGGTTAAAGCTGAACATCAGAAACCGTCTGGACTTTTGGTGCAACCTGAGATTCCTGAGTGGAAGTGGGAAGGTATTACGATGGATTTTATTACGAAGTTACCGAGAGTTGTGGGTGGTTATGATACCATTTGGGTGATTGTTGACCGACTCACTAAGTCAACTCATTTCTTACCAATTAAGGAAACAGATTCGATAGAGAAGCTTACTCGTTTGTATTTGAAGGAGATTGTTTAAGGGCATGGTGTTCCTGTACCTATTATTTCAGACCGAGACAGTCGATTTATATCGAGGTTTTGGCAACCCTTACAGGAAGCTTTGGGAATTAAATTGGATATGAGCACCGCTTATCATCCGCAGACGGATGGTCAGAGTGAAAGGACCATTCAAACTTTGGAAGACATGTTACGAGTATGCGTGATTGATTTTGGTAATGGGTGGGATAGATACTTGCCATTGGCTGAATTTTCTTATAATAACAGTTATCATGGAAGTATTGAAGTCGCACCGTTTGAAGCTCTGTATGGTAGAAAGTGTAGGTCTCCTATCTGTTGGAATGAGGTTGGGGATGCTCAACTCATAGGCCCAGAAGTTATTCATGAGACTACCGATAAAATCGTACAGATTAAAGAAAGATTGAGAACCGCCAGAAATCGGCAAAAGAGTTATGCCAATAAGTGAAGGAACGATATTGAATTTCAGGTCAGTAACCGTGTTATGTTAAAGGTTTCACCTTGGAAGGGTGTGATACGTTTTGGTAAAAGGGGAAAGTTGAGTCCTCGTTTTGTTGGACCTTTTGAGATTATTGAGAGAGTTGGACCGGCGGCTTATCGTTTGAAGTTTCCACAAGAACATAGTGCTGTTCACGATGTTTTTCATGTATCGAATTTGAAGAAGTATTTGGCCGAGGCTGATGAAACTATTCCTCTGGAGGAACTTCATGTTGATAAACAACTCCATTTTATTGAGGAACCTGTCGAAACTATGGACCGAGAGGTTAAGACTCTCAAGCAGAGCAAAATTCCTATTGTTGAGTTAGGTGGAACGCCAGACGCGGTCCCAAGTTCACTTGGGAGCGTGGAGGTCAGATGAGGCAGAAGTACCCGCATTGTTCCCAGATGCCGAGTCAACCCCTGCACCTGCTTAAATTTCGGGACGAAATTTCCGTAACGGGAAGGTACTGTAACGACCCTACTTTTTTCGTTATCTTTTACCGTTAATTATTTAACGACCGTTAACTATTATTCGTGCCACGTCATTTATATGACCTATATTATTATTTTTGTAATAATATATTAATTATTATGTGTTATATGAATATTTGTATTCATATCTGTAATTGTACGTTTCTACGTGTCGCGGATTTCTATCCGGCGAATCTTTTCGGTTTTCAAACCAACGGTCGAACTTTTGGGATTTTTAAGTTCTAATTATTTTAAATATGATATTTTGATGTCATATGATTAAATATAGTGTTTGTATATTTTATTCGTCGCGTATTTATTATATCTCCGAAAAATCAATCGCGTAGCGGCATTTTCGCGTTTCGGGTTTCGTTCGGGCGTTCGGGCCACTAGGATTTTGTTATTTATCAAATTGGGCAACTATGGGGCCCACCCCATTCAGTTTTTGGCCGAAATTGTCAAGGGGAGGGGGAAAAGTTGTCAAACTCTCATTCTTGTGATCTTAATCCATAACCTCCTCATTTCACTTTCATTTTAACCTAAACCAAATTATTTTCTCTCCTCCTTTTTCTTCTTTTGGCCGTCACCCATCACTAGCACCATCATCATCATCTCACAAAATATTACATGGATCAAGAAGCTTTAATCATCATCGCTTTCATCTCTTCGAGCTCTACACGCCTATATTAATCAATTCTTGATTAGGGTATAAACCCTAACCCTAGAACTTTTGATTTTTCTTTATTTTACTATATTTGATGTCTATTTTAATCGTATGATGACTATTGGTTGTTGTAATGATGTTGGTATGCGTAGATTTACTCGAATACATATGTTTTCGGTTTGATATAATTGGGACAGCAGCTAATTCGTGTCTTTCTGTTATTGTGACTGTTATAAAAGTTAAAATAAAGTATCTAGATGAGTTCCTCTCATCAATACATTAATTTTAGACTCCGGATTCATGCCGTATCGATTCCCGGAACCCTAATTATGATCAAAGTGGTATTTTGTTAAGATTGAAATGTGATTTTGGTATGAACCAGGTTTGGTCTGACTTTGTGACCATATTTGGTTACTTTAGGGTGTGTTAGTGTGTTAGGACTGATGGTGGGGCGAACTTTCATGTTCGGGTCATCTCAATCCGAGCCACGAATCACCCGTTACGTCTAAAACACGTTTTTGATTGAATAGAAGTTCCAAGTAGTGTATTGGCTGTATATCACGACTTGTGGGCTGTTCTTGGTGTGTTCTTGGGTGTACCAAAGTGTCGGGTGGTTTGCTTAGGCGGAGATATATGTAAGGCTCGCCGAAAACCGACACCCGGGGCTCAAGATACGACCCGATGAACTTTTGATTAAAACTTATGGTTAATTATTAAACTTAGGATAAAAATAATGACTTTCATTATTAATTAATTACTTATGATATAAGAAGTAATTATTATTATTTAAGACTTATGATATGTATATTTATTATATCATTTAATTATTACTTATGATTTAATTAAACTTTTAATTAAACTTACGATTAATAATACTTTTATTATTAATGGAAAATACTTATGATAAGTACTAAACTTATATTATGAGATTATTATTATAAGACTTATAATAAGGATTAAATAATTATTTAATTATTATAAGACTTAGTTAGTATTTAATTATGATTTAATTATTAAATACTTATGGTTTAATAATTTTAATTAGAAACTTATGATATGATTAATAATTCATTATTAATTAATAATACCTATGATATAATTTAAAATTTATTATTAATTAATAATACTTATATTATGACTAATATTTAATTAATTAATTAAATACTTATGTTATATTAATTATATCATTTAAACTTATATTAACTTTAATAATTCATTTTAATTTAATTAAACTTATGTTATGACATAATTAGACATAATTAACTTTTATTAACATTATAACTTACATTATTATTATAACTTACACTTTTAAATTAATGTTGACTATGTTTGACCAAGGTTGACTTTTGAGTTGACTTTCGGTTGACTTTGACTTTCAGTTGACTTTTGTTGACTTTCTAATTAAGGAAACTTTCCTAACTTATAAACTTTCCTAAAATAGCAACTATCTAAATTTGGAAACTTTCCAAAAATAGAAACTTTTCAAAAATGGAAACTTTCCAAAAATGGAAACTTTCCAAAAATAGAAACTTTCCAAAAATAGAAACCTGCTAAAAATAGAAACTTTCTAAAAATAGAAAGTGTGTGTCCGTAAGCTGTTCCGATCAAACCGATGCATAGTGAGTATTGTTCTATGACTACTTGCAACATGTACAATAGCTATCATACTAAGACTTGACCTAAGTTAGTTATTTATATCGACCTGCTTTATTTATAGGTCGGCGTTGTGATCATTCCTGATCACTTTACTTCATTTGCTGTTCGCATATTTGTGTGGTTACTTCGTTTGCTATTAAGGTGAGTTATAGTCCCATTTTTCTATTTAAATCTTTTGGGATGAGAATACATGCATTATATTTTTACGTATTGGACACAAGTGGAAGTTGGTTTAAATTATTCATTGTGAGTTGAACAAAAATATTCCCTAGTCTGGTAACTGTAATCACTGGTTTCTACTGGTGAACGCGAATCCTATGGATAGATCTATCGGGTTTGACAACCCCATTTCGAGCTAGTCGCGCTAGCAATTTATAATCGGAATGTTTAGTACTTCGTATTTTGTTGTAGATACACTTGTTCGGTGTATATTATTTATTGTGTTTGGCAAGGGTAAATAAATGGTTAAGTGGTTACCAGGTGGCTCACGATAAATGGAATAATGTTATTATATGTTTTCTAGCATATAATTTGGTGGTCCAAAAAGGAGTTTTTATGTTTTCAAACATAAATTTTTGTTGTTTAAATTAAATATTGTTTGCAATATTAAACCTATAATTCACTCAACATTTTTGTTGACAGTTACTCGCATGTTTTATTCTCAGGTTCATGATTGATTGCTTCCGCTGTGCTTAGTGAGTCTGCATATTTATGATGGCAGCTTTTGTTAAACATTAACTTGCATTCTATTTTGATACATTTAATAGTGAATGTCGTTGACTTGTTTTGGTCAACTTTTGACTAAGTATTCATGTATAGGTTTTCTAAACTTATACATTTTGGTAGGTTTCCTTTATAGGGAATTATTTTTAAATAAAGAATGCAAGGTTGTTTTATTAAATTCATATAGAGTTTCGATCAAGCTGTGGGACCAAGATAACGATGGTCATAAAGTGTACTTTGACGGGTCGTTAAAATACCTCCGGCGTGAGGGGATGTCATGTACTCTGGGCCCATCTTCATTTAGGCTAGCACGCCGTGTTCAGCCGACATGACAGTCTACACCCGGGCATTCCACACCAGCTTCAGTTCCCTCTGTTGCCATGCATGCACACGCTACTCCTACTCCCATCGTGCCGCCTGCCCCAGTTACAGAGCCAGTTCCAGTTACTGTGTTGCTAGAGGGTTGTCATTTAGTCACTATTCCTATTTCAGTGGAGCCGCCAACGGCCCAGGCATTTGAGATCACTGGGAGCATACCTGACGAGGAGCTCTTCCCAGACTTATCCCACCTGGAGATACCGGCAGACTTATGTCTAGCTTCTTTACTAGGCCCTGAGATGGATATAAGACTTTCGAGCACATGCCGAACCTGGAGGATGACGTCTTCAGATACCTTGCAGAGCCGACACACATTGACCAGGATAGTATCCCATAGACTACTTTATCTTTATTTTATGTTTTAGTTTTTATCTTTTTGAAGCATTGTATAAAAAGTTATATATAGTGAAAATGCTGCCTTTCTCTTTTTGTTCTTCATGTAGAAATTTTATTAAAAGAGACTGGTATGTAGGAGATTGAACGTAGGAAGGCCCATCACTAGGAAAGTAACACGACCATAGGGAAGTAACCATTCCTCAAACCTATTTCAATTATAACGCACTAAAATCTCTAAGTGTGGGGTAACCCCCGCAACCAACTTAGAATTTTAGAAGTCATGTCCTTAATTTATAAAGTCTTAAAATATTCTTCCTAGAGAACATTAGGGACAATGTTCTTCTAAGTGTGGGGTAATGGGTAAGGTTTTTTAGGTCGAAGTTTTTAAGTCAAGTAACCATTAAACGCCAGGTTTTGAAAAATTCTTTTGTCCAAAAGTAATTAAGCAATGGATATTGGGTAATTTTGAAAAATTCTTACTTTGCTTTTGCCCAAAAGATCTAATAAAATTGCTAGAAATCGGTTTTCGGAACATTTATTAGAATGGAACGATTACGCTAAAACTAATGTTTTGTGTCAAAAGATTTCTTTTAAGAAAATATGTTAAAGGCTACGCATGATCAAGCACGAACCCTACTCTAAAAAGTGAGGAATATTGGACCCAAAGTATCTGTATGACCCATCAAATCTACAGTACTTTGTTATTTCAATTGATGAGCGTGCCGGTGTACGGTTCAAGTTAGAACTTGGTTCAGTCATACGTTTCAAGGCCAATGGTTAGTGACCGCCATACGTGGTGCAGGTGCGATACTCCTTCCAAAATCATTCCGAATAGAGAAGACAAAAAGCCATCCGTTTCCGTTTCCACTCCACGTAATTTTAACCCGACCAACTCACATAAGAGTTGATGAATCAGAAATATTCACCCCAAATTCACTCCCAAAATACAACATTCACATTACATTCCCCGTTCCATTCACCAAAGATCCAGAGATCAATGAAGAGATAGATCGATCAAATTCGCTTCAAAAGCACTAGTCAAAAGATTCCGAACCCCTGATTATTTTTGATAGGTCAAAGACCTATTTTCAGTGGATTTCACTTCCTCTCTGGGCACCAGGAACGAAAGACAAAAGCTATGAAGAAAGGGTATGCCAAAAAAAAAAAAATAAATTATGAAAGAACAAAGTCTCTAAGAGAAAAGTCTCAAATAAGGCAAAAAAAAAACCAAGGAGATGCCCTGAAGAAGAATGATGGAAGAGCAAAAGAAAATTTTAGACAAAGTCTTAACAAAATCCGCCTCTTCCAAAGACAACCTTTACAGAATTCTCAGCCATTATCTATCCAAAATGGATACTCTGAAGAATCAAAGTCTATCAATTCTCTCAAAAGATCTGGATACCTTCCACCAAAACTCATAAATTTCCAACCAAACCCTATAACCCGTCTTCCTCTTGAAAGAATGTTTAGGAAGAAGATCAGTGCCGTCCTTACTTAACAGGTGGAGATATCGATGCTTTACCAAGCCTATGATGAGAACTGTTACACGACTGGCTTCTGAGCGACAATACAATTAGAATAGGACACCCTAAACACTTGAGTGATATGAGTGATCCGTCAGTGATGAGCTTGATCATGTATACTCTACATCTGAGAGTTGGGAAGTATGCCTTTTCCACTATGGACGCAATTGAAATCTAGCGACCAAACCATCAAAGTTCGAAACTTTTTCTAATACTTTCAAAAGATGTAACCACTTCTGATGAAGGCATAATAAAAAGATCTATGGGTGGGGCAAGGAAGAATCTATTAAGAAGATCCCGATATTCCCGGTTTCTTGCTTGAGGATAAGCAAAGCTAAGTGTGGGGTATTTGATATCGGGCAAAAAGTCACGTTTTTACCCCTTAAATCAGGCCCTAAAACAATAAAGATTAAAACTTTGTCAGAAAATTTATCGATTTTTCGGTTGATTTTGTATATTAAGTAATTACAAAGGCGATGCAAAAAGAATCAAGTAAAACGGAGCTAAAACGGAGATTCTAGAGCGAAAACGGTGAAAGACAAGAAATCAAGTTACGATCCAGTGAATCAGGCCCTGATCAGCAAGCCATACGGCCTGCCATACGGCCTGCACTATGGAAACGGCCTGCCATATACGTGCCACCACACGAGCCACCAAACGGCCTGCCAAATACGGCCTGCCATACGGCCTGCCAAACGGCCTGCCAGGCGTATTTGGCAAATTCCAAGTCTATTTAAAGGTCCTTTCTCCATCCATTTCAACACACACTCAACTTGCAATACAATTTATATTTTCAATATTTTTAGTAGTTTTTAGTAGTAGTTAGCTTAGCTTTAATTTTCCGGAGGATATCCCGGCGAGTCCCTGCGATCCCGGGCAGATTAGTTCGGCTTTTTCAGGTTTTATTCGAAACGCATGTCTTTTGTATTAAACATGTATTCTTACTCTTTATGTTTAATAATGCGTTCCAATATTGCCATGATAGCTTAATTTATCTGTATGTTGCCATGATAGAAGTTTGGGTTAGCGTAATTATGTTAATTTAGTACGATTACTGTTATAATACTGAACTAGGAAGTCTGATAGATTTGTATGCTAGCATCTTAAGGATTGACCAAATTAGGTAGTGATCAGGACTTGTCCACCTATATGAAATTAGCTACTTCATAGGATTAAGACCCCTGGTTATACTGTATCTGAAGATTCTATGAACTCGGTATGGCCGGAGTTCCCGAGAGGCATCTAATGCACTTTTAGGACACGGAACCTAGGAATTGAGACATGAATGACCTAGTATGCCTATTGGCTATTCCGAAGAGACCTCTTAGGAGCTGTTAAGATCTAGTTAGTGCCTTCACTGTATGAACCAAGCCTATTGCATGTTCTTGTCTGATTGTTGCCCTAGGTTATTAGTCATATCAACTGTTTAGGTACTTATTAGGTTTCTATCTGCTTTACTATCAGTATGTCAACCGTAATGCTATATAATGTTTGATTTGTTGTGATATCACTAGTATGATGAAATGGTTGTTAGTTTTCAATTAAGGTTTTGCCAACTTAAACCGACGGACTTCTTCCGTTTGTGATCAGTGTTCAATCAACACGGCACGTTGTTATTCAGTTATCTAAACTGATAACGAGGGTTAGGATTAGTGCTTAACTCACTAATAAACCTAGTAATCTACTGAGGATAACCTCCGAGGTATTGTTACACTTTAGTTATCCGACCAAGTGACATACTTCTCACTGCTCAAAGAGAACTCCGAGAGTTCAGAGATAAGTAGGTCTGTGTAATTGGCTCATTCAACCAGATCAACATCAATCCAAGCATAGTCTTAACATAAGCATAATTACCTTTCCCTAACCCAATACTGATATCTTGGTCAACATTTCCCTGATCTGCATACTCCGGATATCCTCCCACTTTATTTACCTTTTTCTGCATTTAGGACCTTTAGCTAAAATCAACTACTATCTTTTATCCAGGTAATTTAACTAAAAGACAATTATCCACTTGATCTTCAATTCTTTAATCAGCATAAAATTCGACACTAGATTAACTTGCACCTTCTACACCTTAGAAAGTAAAAGTAATTTAGGCCCCGCAAAATATAAATAAATGAAGACACTGTGTGCCGCCGAATCGGACACCCTGTGACCTAACGACACCGCAAAAATAAAACCGTCCGTTAGTGGCATATCAGGACTTCTGAGCAGGAAGCTGCATTTCAATTATTGAAGAAGAAGTTGACTACATCGCCCTATCGTTACCCGAAGGAAACGATGATTTTGTAATTTATTGTGACGCTTCGCGACAAGGTTTTGGTTATGTTCTCATGTAACGAAAGAAAGTTATTGCATATGCATCCCGACAACTAAAGATTCATGAACAAAATTATACGACTCATGATCTAGAATTGGGAGCAGTAGTGTTTGCATTAAAGATTTAGAGAAACTACTTGTATGGGGTTAAATGTACTTTGTATACATGCTTTAAGCAGGAAGGAAAGAGAGCCGATTCGGGTACGAGCAATGAATATGAAGATTTGTACGAACTTCACTACCCAAATTAAGGAGGCTCAACAAGGAGCTCTTTCTGAAGAAAACTTTGGAAATGAGATGCTTAAAGGGTTAGATAAACAGCTTGTTACACGGGAAGACGGAACCCGATACTTCGCTGGATGCATTTGGGTATCGAAGTTTAAAGGGTTAAGAAAACTGGTTTTGGATGAGGCACATAAGACGAGATACTCGATACATCCCGGAGCTGGAAAGATGTATCAAGATCTTAAAGCACACTTTTTGTAGCCAAATTTTAAAGCTGGTATTACAACGTACATCGGAGAATGTTTGACTTGCTCCAAAGTCAAGGCGGAACATCAGAAACCGTCAGGTCTGCTTCAACAACCAGAAATCCCAGAATGGAAATGGGAATGTATTACTATGGATTTCATCACGAAACTACCAAAGACTGCATGAGGTTATGACACCATTTGGGTAATTGTCGATCGTCTCACCAAATCTGCACATTTCCTACATATGAAGGAAATGGATAAGATGGAGAAATTGGTACGACTATACATGAAGGAAGTTGTTTCAAGACATGGAGTACCTATCTCCATTATATCTGATCGCGACAGTAGGTTTACGTCAAGGTTTTGGCAATAACTACATGAAGCTCTAGGGACTCATCTGGATATGAGCACTGCATATTATCCTCAGACTGATAGGCAAAGTGAAAGGACCATTCAGACTCTTGAAGACATGCTTAGAACATGTGTGATCGATTTTGAAAACGGATGGGATAAATATTTATCATTGGCAGAATTCTCGTATAACAACAGTTATCATACGAGTATTAATGCTGCATCATTCGAAGCAATTTATGGAAGAAAGTGTAGATCCCCTATCTGTTGGAACGAAGTAGGTGACAGATAACTGACTGGTCCCGAGATCATACAGGAGACTACTGAAAAGATTGTACAAATCAAGGAGAGATTGAAGACAGCCCAAAGTCGTCAAAAGAGCTATGCTGATGTTCGAAGAAAGCCGTCAGAATTTCAGGTTGATGACATGGTTATGTTAAAGGTGTCACCATGGAAAGGTGTGATACGCTTTGGTAAGAGGGGTAAATTGAACCCAAGATACGTAGGACCATTCAAGATCATCGAACGTATTGGACCGGTGGCTTATCGACTTAAGCTTCCACAACAACTTGCTGGAGTACACAATACCTTTCACGTCTCGAACTTAAGGAAATGCCTTGCAAAAGAAGACCTCATTGTTCCTCTTGAAGAAATCTAAATCGACGAGAAACTGCATTTTATAGAAAAGCCTGTCGAAATCATGGATCGTGAAGTTAAATTGCTCAAGCAAAGCAACATACCTATAGTTAGGGTTCGTTGGAATGCTCGAAGAGGTCCTGAGTTCACTTGGGAAACAGAGGACCAGATGAAACAGAAATATCCACAGCTGTTTACAAACACCACCCATTGAATAGGTATTACTTCAAATTTCGGGACGAAATTTCTTTAACGGGTAGGTACTGTCCTGGCCCGGATTTTTTCAAGATTATATATTGAACGATATTAATATTTACATGATTAAATGTTTCCAGCATGTTAAGCAATCAAACTTTTTAAGACTTGATTAATTGAAACGAATTTTATGTAAACGTGTGACCACCCAATTTGTCCGATGATTCACGAACGTTATAACTTGTATATAACATGATAATATATATATGAACTTATATATATATTTAACATGATGAAATGATAATTAAGTATCTCATTAAGTATATTAACAATGAACTATATACATAAAATGAGACTACTAACTTAAGGATTTCGAAACGATATATATACGTAACGATTATCGTTGTAATAACGTCTTAATATTTATATATCGTATTAAGATATATTAACACATTATGTTATCATGATAATATAACAATTTAACATCCCATTAGATATAATAACAATGGGATTAAATACATTTAACAAGGTCGTTAACTTAAAGGTTTCGAAACAACACTTACATGTAACGACTAACAATGATTTAACGACTCAGTTAAAATGTATATATATAGTGTATTAAGATGTATTAATACACATTTGAAGGACTTCAATACTTATATCAAAACACTCTTACTTAACAAAAATAGTCACAATTGTATTCCCATTTGTTTTCATCAAGAATTCTACTCGTATTCGCTCGGTAATTGCACTCGTATTATACCCAGCTTCTAGATGTATTTACTATTGGTATATACCAATAAAAATCTGCTCCTTAGCAGCCTTAAATGATTAAGGAATATGTGGAACCAACCATTTGTCAAGTAGCATGAATTATTTAGCAAGAAAACAAAATTAGGAATCTTTTCTTTATTTATAAACTAAAAACGTTTTTATGCATGCACACCATTTCTTCATTCCATTTTCTCATACTTACACTCCCATTTCTCTCTCAAAATACTCCTAACTTCATACTTGATCATCTCCAAGCATTTTCCCCATCATTTAGTTTCAATTACAAGCTTTAATCATCATAAAAACAACCTAGAATCAAGAAGTTGCAAGATTACTTCCAATTTTTTTAATCCAATCCAACAACTCATCAAAGATCAAGAACTTCCATCTAATCTCAGTAACTTTTCATTCATAATCAAGGTAAAATACTTATCAAAATCCTTGTTCAATTCCTTGTATAGTTGCTATCTTATTATACTTATAAAACTTGTAAAAACTAGAACTTGTTTTGGTGAACACCAAGCTTATTTGAAAAACCAATCTAATCTTTCTAACTTAACTCTAATAACACTTATTTATATGTATTATGATGTTATATTAAGTTAATATAAGAACTTATAACTTGTACATATAAAGAACACTTTGAAACTTAACATATATCCTTTAATCTCCATTCTATAAAAAGCGGGCTGTTTTGGGTTGAGAATTAAAAACCTATCTTAGACTTTGAGTTCGAGGTTAAGACTTTGGAAATATGTTAATATATGTAAATAGGACTTCCAGTATTTTTTTCACGATTTTAGACAAAGTGGAAGTATTTTATCAAAAATCATATATTGGATGGATGCCGGGATTTTTCCAAATCTGTCTACCGACAAAAAAAAGGGTAAAACTCTAACAATTACTACTTGGGATGAAATTTTTGAATTGGTTTTGTAAAATTTACTTCTTAAGGAATCCATAGCAATTTGATTCACTTTAAACGGAGTTGTAACGAATATTTGGCGAGCAAAACAAAATCTGCTAAAATTAACGTTGTATGGACGAAATTTATATTATAAAGGCTATATTAACCATATCCTTGTTAACTTTTCCTATATCCTATATATATTTGGACATGTTATCAGTAGTATAACAAAATATTATAATCTTGGTTAATTCTGTGATTGTATATATGTATAATAATATTCTTGGTACGTCCTAACACAATAAATATACAATACGTTTTGATAAATCCTAAGACAACACGTACACAATACGTCTTAGTTAATTCTAAGACAATACGTATACAATACGTCTCTGGGTTGATGCAAAGACAATACGTATACAATATGTCGTGGGGTAATTCTAAGATTATATATATACCGATTATTGGACTGTTGGACATTTCGGACTATTTTGGACTACAAACAAAGGACTACTAACATAAAAATGTTAAAAATTAATTCTATGAACTTGTTTTATTTTATTCACATGTCGTATTATTATCTGAATTATTATTATTGTTATAGGTTCGTGAATCCAAGGACGACGGCCATATTTTTAATAAGCTGAAAACTTATTATTAATATACTTTTACTACCGTGAGTATATAGTCCCATTTTTAAACTCTACAAATATTTTGGGATGAGAATACATGCATTTTATGTTTTACGCCATAGACACAAGTACTTAAAATATATTCTACATTGAGTTGTACCACTTTGCATATCTTCTCTAATAACTTGGTAACTAATATTTACATGTTGTAAGAACATGTATACGCGAATCCTATTGATAGATCTATCGGGTTTGACAACCCCAACCGGACTAGTCGCTCTAGTATCGTAAACGGTTGCATAGTACTTCGTTGTTACTACACTTGGTACAGTGTAGGGAGATTTCATAATAAAGGGAATATGCTACATTTATAGTTAAGTATGGTTACCGAAGCGCTCAACAACTTATAGAATATCTTTATTGAAATATTTATAACTATGAAATCTTGTGGTCTATATTTATATCGATGCTAGCTTTAAACCTATATATCTCACCAACCTTTGTGTTGACTGTTTAAGCATGTTTATTCTCAGGTCCTTAAGAAAGTCTTCCGCTATTGCATTATCTGAGCAAGCTGAGCATGCAGTCTCATGCTTTTGTTTAAATAAAGTGTTGCATTCAATAAAATCTTTGTCATATATTATATTCGACTGTTATGTCACGTGTGTAGTATTTGGAAACCGATGTATTATGAGGATTATTTCTTAAATAATCGTCCACTTGTTTAAAACATACATTATGTATAATAATAGTGTGCTTTTTATGAAACGAATGCAATATTTTCTAAAACGTATCATATAGAGGTCAAATACCTCGCTATGGGACCAATGAATAACGTACCACGTTTATAGTAATATGGACGAGTCGTTTCAGTTTGTAACAGTGTAGGAAAAAAGGAAAACCTAAAACTCTAAATTGATTTACTACGTAGTATAGTTAGGAGGGCTAGAGGTAGTAACATTTGAGTGTGTTTGGTGTTAATATGAATTGCGGAATAGAACAAGAATTGAAACGAATTAGATCGTATTCATTGAACAATTGATCAAAATTACAAGCTTCACCTTCATACAAGATGAACAAACCGTACAGTGTATTAACTAACCAACTAACTATAATCTAACCTATTAATAACAGATTAGGGCAATATTTACACTTGACACCCTCATAGTTTCATAAATTACAAAACAAGATAAAACTTCTATTTATAAATAAATATATTCCATAGTTAAATCGGGCATGTTGTATTTATAATTTAGAACATATAAAGAGTTTTACCGTAAAATTTAAAGTCTAGAACAAAGGTGATTATTATCATTTGGATTGTGAATGCATCAAATTTTGCATTGTAGAAGGACCAAAGTCTGTTTTAGATTTTCTTCATATGCAAACAAATGAAATACAAGATAATATAAAGAGTAGGCGCAATAAAATCTTCCATCTCTTGGAAGAGATACCAACTTTTAAGTTTAGAAGCATTTATTATACTGTTTAAGTAAATAGATCTGTTTGTATTTGTTGTTTGCAGGTTTGAGCTATACGTTTGGGTTTCTTTTTGACAACTCTGAATTAGGTTAACATTGGCCTGCTGTCATACTGACATCAATGGGTAAGATCAGAATTCAGTTTTAATGGGTTATTATCATACACGTTTATTTTCATTCAAAATCTGTAGAGCTTTATGTATTGGATGAAATATAAAGATTATAGGTCAATTTGCATCATGTTGTAGATATAATACATATATCGTATTGGTGAATCCCACATTAACTGAATTATATAGTGCTACAAAGAAAGTTTAATTGTGTTAGTTATATTATATTATTATATTATATTATACCTATATACTATTAGTGATCCGCTTTTGTTTCGTTTTATAAACTTTCCACAGCTGCTTCATTCATGTTTACTGTAGGTCATATATATATATATGTATTGGCATTGTGTAAGTGGTAGTGTTTGCCAGTTGAGTGGTTAGTGAGACAAAAGCTGTAGTAACATATCCATGTTCGAATCTCATTGCTTCTTTTCATATATTTTTTTAGATTATAAATAAACAATGTTACACATACGCGTTTATGTGAACTTCATTCTCTTGACGGTGTTGTTCGTTTTGACTCCTATATGCGTTATTGGCTTCTTGCATGCTTATCTTCGTCACTATTATCATCCGATTTTCATTCTTTATCTTATTATGAGTTTATTGGTAAGCATATAAACAGCATACACCTCACCACCATCCGCTTCACCAACAAAGACGAATGAACCAACAACAAAACGAGCACTGTTGAACAACAAGGTAACCTATATATACAAAAAACACTGCATTATACCAATATTTATAATAACAAAACCATGCATCTCTTTCATTCAGGTGTACAACATCCAACGACTCCAAAAAGGAAAAAGGAGTGACTAAGCTTCATGGAGAAGTAACAAAGTAAAAGGATGACTAAGCTTCATGAAGGAACATAATCTTTGGTAATAGCTGAAAATATAGCCCTTTGGTGTTCAATTCCGAAGGTATACTTCAAGTTCCAACAATAACTCCACCTCTCACATTCTACATTTTAGGACATGATGTATATTTGTTACTACTGTCTTTGACGATTACCTTCCTTTCAATTCTATCTCATGTGTGTTTGTTCCTAGTGCTTGTGTTACTCGCAACTTCATTAGGTATATATCTGTTTGTAATTATTTGTGTTAGATTACTAGCCCTAAATAGTACAACATAGGATAAAAATGTGTTGATCTACCATCTGTTCTGTACTAAAAAACACATAACATCTATATTATTCAAGCAGTAGCTGTAGTGTAGTGATCTTCTCTCCACAGCTAATTATTATTAATACTCTGTATTATTTAATGTTTCAGGAAGAGCCAAATAACTCCACTCGATGACCTAAATCTTCGCGATATAGGATAAGTGATTGAGCCAAAAGTTTATCACGTATGGATAACAAACCAGGGCTTTCAGGATTGCCAGCGGCACACTGCTATCTGTGCTATTCGAATCCAGACATCCTTCGTAAAGTTATGTGAATCAGTCGCTAATATAATCATTTCATAACTAGTTTCATAAACAGGCCGCCGCAACGCGGCTAGCCACACGCTTGTTTACTTTATTGACATATTGGTCTAATTAAATTAGGGTCTACGTCTAAATAATCCAGTATGCATATCTAAAAAATTTCCATTAGCAAAAAGCCATTTGCTACCTTGAAATTTCTTATATTAGTTAAAGATAATTATCGTTAGATTACTTATTTATCATTTTGCACTATCTAGAAATTTAGAGTTTATTTTTAAAGTTTTACACTTACTTTAGGTCGATAATTTTAGTTTATATAAATCATGTATTGTCTATTTTGTGCATTTATACATATAAATAGAAATTGGTTAGAAGGTAATTTGATTATTTTTATATTTGTATTTAATTATAGTTTGTCAATAATTTTTTTAAATTGGCAGTGATAGAAACTACTCACTCGATCATTTTTCATGTACGCACGCTTTTTCGGTAGGAAATCCGAACCGCGTTGCACGAATCCAATTCATCAATCCATACAGACATGTGAACTGTAATTGAATCCTGAACTGATTTGGAAAACCCCCTTAGGGAAGGTTCGAACTTGCGATCACTTACTCCTCCTCCAATGCAAACAATTCAGGCACAAGTGTTGATGGTGGTTCAGTAAAAATTTTAGAACTTAATACATTTCATTGTTATTTATGATACCATCCATTCAAAAGGGGAGTGATATGTACACAACTCCAATTTATTATGTACAAAATCAGAATGTTTTACAGTGTTGTATTATACAACACTATGAAACATGATGGTTGTGTACATAACAAAAATAGGTTATGTACATGTATCACACCATTCAAAATGCTTGCTTCGCCACTACATGTGTTTACATGTCTCCTTTCTTTTAATCAAATGGCCTTTTGTATTTACCATTAAACACCCCTCAATATTTAATTTGTCACAAATTACAGTATAGTGATATTGTGATAGTAATGAAGAAGTGCCGAGAATAAATAAATAAATATACTACGTATTTAATAGATAAATATACGTGAATATGTTACTAGTTAATAAGTTGAATCCCAGCAAATAGTGGTAGATCTGACGTTGTCGCCCCGTATATAGTTTTATCGAGTTTGACAAATAAAAAAAATAACGTTGACTTAAGAAAGCGTATAAAGCGAGTCCAGTTGCCCCCTTCTCCGGTGTGGCGACTCCTTGTATAATATCCTATCATACGATTTAATATTACCATAATCGGTTCTATCTTGAATGAAATATTATTTTAAAACCGATATAGTGGGGTAGGCGTAAACAAACAGGTGTAGATATTATGTTCACCGTCAGTCCATCTCAATTTTCTTTTAATTAATAATTAAAATTAAAATTAATTATTCATCATTATCATTATAAGCCAATATAGATTAGTAATTTATTTTTACACTAGCAATATAAAAATGTTCACTAATTTTGATAAATTACTACGTATTACTCATAACTTTTCGAATAATATGATAGTGCATGATATGTCCACAATCAAATCTTGTAAATTTGCCTTGGTTTTTTAAGTCTTTATTACTTTAATAAAAGATTAAAAGACAAAAGATAAAAAAAAAAAAAAAAAAAAAATGAAACTACCCCAAGTTATTTTGGAAAAAATTACAAGTATGCGATATTTATATATTAGTCAATCAGGCAAGCTAGAATTTTCGGATAGGTGCAGCATTTTTTTTAAAAGAATTAAAAAATATTATATCATTCGTATATAAGAGATTTTTAATAAGAATAAAAAAAAATATAAATAACTAAACTATGTGTGAGAGAAAGACTTCTAGAGAGAGAAACAATTGGGAGAGCAAGTCTGCGTTTAATCACACTTCAAGAGGGGATGACGACGGCAAGAATGGATGGGAGAAACAACGAGGGGCACGCAGAGGAAACTACTACAGAGATCGCCCAACGAGTGTCAATCAAGCTTCGATTACATCTTTCATGTTTTATAATTTTCCGGAAACCTGGGGGGTTTCAAATCTTTGGAAGGCATTCAACAAATGGGGAATGGTAAACGACGTATACATCGCGAGAAAACGGCTGCTAAATGGCCACCGATTTGGCTTTGTTCGCTACGAAGATGTTAAAAATACAGATTCTTTATTGTATCAACTCAATAGAATGCAACTATTGGGATGGGGATTGAAAGCCTTCAAAGCCAGAGAAAGAAACGAAAGGTCTGCAAGCAATCGCTTCGGTGCCTACAACAACCAGTTCAGATCGAACCCAAAGGTAAAGAAGGATGAAGTTATCTGGAGAATGAATGTATCCAAAGAAACAAAAAATAACCCTAAGACCTGGAAAGAAATTCCCAAAACACAGGAAAATCTCCATCATAAAATAAACCCAGATTCTAACCCTACACCTTCTAACCCTACACCTGCTGAAGCTTACCCTATGAACAAAAACCCCCACACTTTTCCTATGAACACAAATCATCACTCCAAAAAACACAACACCAACGAGAATACAACCAAACCAACATCGTCCAACAAATTCCCGAATACAGAAAACAACAATAATCATGTCAAGGAAGATAAAGAGGATAAGTGGTTTCGTTCATTCACAATTGAAAACAACGGGAATAATTTTAATTCTCTCGCATTTGCATTGGTTGGTGAAGCTGTTAATTTCGGTATTCTACAACAGGTTAAACGGTTATGCGAAGTTGAGGGATTAGGCGAAGTAAAGATCAAATACATTGGTGGTCTACAGGTTTTGCTGATACTGGACAATGAAGCATCGTGTAACAACATTCTCATGAATGAACACCACAGCATAAAAAGATGGATCCAAAACCTAAGAAGATGGAACAACTCTTACTGTTACCCTGGGAGATTAACTTGGATCGAAATTTATGGTGTTCCTGTTCCAATTTGGAATGAAAACACGTTTAAGAAGATTGGTTGTTTATGGGGATCAGTTTTGGAGTTGGATAATTGCCACTTTGACGGTTCTCAAAATTTAACTGCAGGCAAAGTTCTACTACACGTTGATCAACCGGAACCAATCAATGATTCGGTACTTATTCATCATGGGGACATTGATTTCTTTGTTCATGCATTTGAAGATGTTCGTAATATTATCAAAATGGATCTAGATGAGGAAAAGAATGCAGAAGATGATATTAAGTCCACAAAATCGTACGGGTCAGACAACATGGATGAGGATGATCAATACTCCTCGGACGAGGATGACATACCGGAAAAAATACCGGTGAATGGCCTGGGTGGTTCGTCGGAGAAATCAACAGATTCAAAAAAGGTGAAAACTGAGGGGTCATTCTCTCGAGATACTACAAACGATTCGATTCCCAAAAACCCTAGCGTTAATATCTCCAAACCAAGTAATACCTCGAGCACACACATTCAGGATACGCATGACAGAAGCATTAATTATGTGGACCCCAACCCAATAAACACGGAGTCCAACCAGCGAGGTAAAATAAATGGGCCATTAGATGGGCCCAAATCCGACTACATGTGCAACCCAGCTACTAAAGTTTTCATGTAAGGTATTGATAATGGACTCAAAATGTTTGGGCCACAAAAAGATGGGCCATCTGTTAATTTATGGGAAAAAGAAATAGAAGGGAGCGCAATGCAAATATCAAACCTGGTTAACGGATTGAAGTCTTCTATTGTGGTGGGTTTTCCCAATGTAAACAGAACACGTATCTCACCCACATCTTCAAAAGCAAACGACGATAGAAACAAGAAGAACACCTCCTGGCATAAAATTCGCAAATGGCA
Source organism: Rutidosis leptorrhynchoides (assembly GCF_046630445.1). Taxonomy (NCBI): domain Eukaryota; kingdom Viridiplantae; phylum Streptophyta; class Magnoliopsida; order Asterales; family Asteraceae; genus Rutidosis; species Rutidosis leptorrhynchoides. The sequence continues at coordinate 381,459,868 of NC_092339.1, forward strand.
GGAATCCTCACGAATCAATTACGCCAAAAAAATTGCTAGGGAAAAGAAAAGGTCAGCGGCAAGGGGCACTTGTGGCTCGAAAAGACCTCGTTCACCATCAATTGAAGAATTAATCCATTCAAAATCAAAAAAAGTTGTTCACAATGAAGTTTCAAGTCAAGGTTATTCAGAAGCCAGTGTCAACCTATGCGATTTTGCTAAACTTCTTGGTTTCAACACGAATCAAGAAACATAGAAAACCAATACAGTGTTCGTGTTCGAGTTACAAAATTCCATCAATGAATATTCTAACCGTCAACATTCGTGGTTTTAATCAAGACGGGAAACATGGATGGTTCAAACAATTAGTTCATAAGTCCAACCCAATTATTGCTGCAGTTCAAGAAACAAAACGAAGAAAGTTCAATGACTCTTGGATAGAAAATATTTGGGGGTCACATCATGCAAGATATGCGGTCAAAGAGTGCACTGGTAGATCTGGGGGTCTATTATTGGTATGGGATGACAGCGTTTTCAAGGTTGATGGTGCAGTGGAAGGCGAATTTTTCTTGGCAATTAAAGGTAAACTTTCTAACTATGACTCTGAAATTGTGGTTGTTAATGTTTACGGGCCTCATAGTGATGCGAAAAAAAAGAGATTTTGGGAAAGTTTAAACGAACTTCTGTCATATGACAATGCGGCATAGGTCTTTTGTGGTGATTTTAACGAAGTGAGGAGCATAGACGAGAGAGAAAATACCAATTTTATACCAAGCCGAGCAGCAAGATTTAACAACTTTATCAACAGTAATGGCTTGATCGAAATACCTCTATCGGGACGAAAATTCACTAGAATTAGCGATGACGGACTTCAATTCAGCAAGTTAGATCATTTCCTTGTTTGTAATAAGTTTGCTATGATATGGAACGATCTATCTACTCATGCGTTAGACAGGACACTTTCTGACCATACTCCGTTACTTCTCAAGAACGGTCAGCCTGATTTTGGGCCCAAACCCACTCGAGTGTTTGATGCCTGGATTGATACTGAAGGGGCAAAAGAAATCGTAAAGAATTCATGGGCTCAACCAACCGGCCCATGTCGGCCAGATACTGCATTCAGGTATAAGTTAAAAAATGTTAAAAATAATCTCAGAACCTGGTTCAACAATTCGAATGGAAAAATTGAGGCTGAACTAAAGCAACTAGGTGACCTTTGCAATTGGTGGGATTCGGAGGCAGAGAAAAGAAGTATCACGGAGAATGAAAGAATAGAATGGTTAAATAGCAGGAACAATTGGGCGGAGAAAGATCGAATAAAACGAAACATGTTGAAGCAAAAAGCTAGAATGAAATGGGCGGTCGATGGTGATGAAAATTCGAAATACTTTCACTCAATTATCAAAAGGAAAAACAACAAAAATAATATCCGTGGGTTACATATTAATGGGGAATGGCAAGAGAATCCAATTGACATAAAGAATGAAGTGTTCAGACACTTCAAATCCTTTTATGAAGAACCGAATGTTGAGGGTTTTGACTTTGGAGGTTTTGACACTTCGGTTATTTCTCAAGAAGACACAACAGCATTGGAACTTCCATTCAGTGAAGATGAAGTTTGGGCGGCTATTAAAGATTGCAATATTTCAAAGGCACCCGGCCCTGACGGTTTCAATTTTTACTTTTATCATAAATTTTGGGGGGTGATCAAAGATGACTTGTTGAAGGCGATACAATGGTTCTGGTCCAGAGTTGACATATCACTTGGTTGTAACGCATCTTTCATTGCACTCATTCCGAAGAAAAACGACCCAATCAACCTACGTGATTATAGACCAATAAGTCTAATAGGGAGTTACTATAAAATCATCTCAAAGCTACTTGCAAATAGGATACGAATCGTGATTGATAAACTCATTGGAAACGAACAAAGTGCCTTCATCCGAGGAAGATCAATCCTAGATAGCATTTTAATTGCAAACGAGTTGATTGGTGATGTTAAAAACAACAAATCTAAATGCTTCATTTTTAAAGCGGACTTCGAAAAAGCATTTGATAGCGTACGATGGTGCTTCCTATTTGACATTATGAAGAAGATGGGTTTCGGGTCTAAGTGGGTAAAGTGGATCGGGTCGTGCTTTAAATCTGCATCCATTTCGGTCCTTGTTAACGGGTCACCAACAAAAAAATTTCACCTTCAAAGAGGGATTCGACAAGGGGACCCCCTATCCCCTACCTATTCATCATTGCAAGTGAAGGACTAAACATTTTAGCAAAGATTGCGGTTAGCAAGAAAATTATAAGGGGGATAGAAATCGACCAAGATAAGATCAATATTTCCCACCTACAATTCGCGGACGATACGATATTTTTTGGAGATTGGAACAAAAGGAACATCATCAATGTTCATAAAACCCTTGAGTGCTATGAAAAGGTTTCGGGGCTTAAGATAAATATGCTTAAAAGCCATATATATGGCATTGGTGTTTCTAGGGAAGAAATCGAAAGCATGGCTAACAGATTGGGATGCACTCTGGGATCTTTTCCTTTCACATATCTTGGGATGCCGATAGGTGATAGACTAAACAAGAAAGAAGCATGGAAACCTATAGTCGATAAATTTAGCAAATGGTTATCGGATTGGAAAGCAAGAATGATGTCATTCGGGGGAAGGTTGACACTTGTTAAGGCGGTCCTCAATAGTCTCCCTCTATACTTCTTTTCGTTGTTTCGCGCTCCTTCTTGCATCATCAATCTTCTTGAAGGTATGAGACGCAAATTTTTTTTGGGGGGGTCGGGGAATGATTGTAAACTTTCATGGATTAAATGGGAAACAATTCTTTTACCTTACAATGAGGGGGGTTTAAATATTGGGAGTCTCAAAGCAAAAAATTGGTCCCTACTTATCAAATGGTGGTGGCGTTTTTATACCGAAAACGATTCTTTATGGACCAAAATGATTAAAAGCATCTATGGGCGGGATGGGGGGTTGGGTTCTAATCGGTTTTGTGGCAATGTCAAGCAGAATACAGTGTGGCGTAATATAATTAAAGTGGGTGATGAGTTGTGCAAGATCGACATCAACATGAAAGATTTAATAAAAAGAGAGATTGGCGACGGCAATGGGGTCAGCTTTTGGTTCGATCAGTGGGCAGGTCCTTTACTGTTAAAAGACGCGTACCAGCGGCTGTTTAGACTCGAGAAGCAGCCTTCAGTTTGCATCAGCAGCAGGGTCACATACGAAGACAATACATGGGTTTTCAACTGGGATTGGACACGTGCACTTACAGGCAGGTTACACGGGGAAATAAATGGCATGATCGATCTCATTAAATCAGTTTCATTGTCTGGAAGCGGACCAAATAAATGGAAATATGTGGGTGACAAAAGTGGATCGTTTACTACAAAATCAATGAGTAAATTAATAGACGACAAACTTATTCCACGAGAGGTCAATCCAACGACAATCATCAAGAATAATCTCATTCCGTTAAAGATTGGAATTTTCATATGGAGGGTACTAAGGAAAAGAATTGCGACAAAAGAAGAGCTTGATAAGAGGGGAATCGACTTGGACACATTATTATGCCCTATGTGTAATGATGTGGTTGAGTCAGTAGATCACGCCATCTATTCATGCAAATCCGCTAAAGAAATATGGATTGGTATTTTTAAATGGTGGAATCTTTCCCTCTCATCGGGTTTCACATTAGAAGATTTGATTAAAGGTTCGGGCTCACTAGTTGTACATTCGAGCGTGAAGAAAATTTGGCAAGCGGTCGTGTGAGTCACATGTTATTTGATATGGAAGAATAGGAACCTCAAAGTTTTCAAAAATGACGCTTGGGCCACTCCGAAGATCATTAGTGAAATTCAAGTGAAATCTTTCGAATGGATTAGTAATCGCTCGCGGAATAGCTTCTCATCTTGGCATCAATGGCTTGTGTGTCCAACAAATGGGTTGGGCATCATCCATGATCTGGGTTGAGTAGATTTGGATAGATTGTAATGAAATCGTATCGTGTACTTTGTTTTCTCGTGTTTCATGTAATTGTAATTCTCGTGTCCGGTGCAAGTAGCTAGTTCGGCTACCTCACCATTTGTACAGTTTTCATATATATATATATATATATATATATATATATATATATATATATATATATATATATATATATATATATATATATATATAGATAATTTGCTTTTAAAAAAAAAAGAATTTTTAATAAGAGATATTGAGTATTGATTTAGATTTTTTAATACATTATAATAGACATATTTAAAGATTTAGCGCCGATAAAGAATTCACATGCATATCATGTCCTTCCCTCTACCTTTAAATTTAAATTCATTCGGTCATATTAAAATGTATATATATATATATATATATATATATATATATATATATATATATATATATATATATATATATATATATATATATATATATATGTGTTATAATGTTATATGTATTTATGAAAGAGCGCTAATAATAATAATAATAATAATAATAATAATAATAATAATAATAATAATAATAATAATAATAATAATAATAATAATAATAATAATAATAATAATAATAATAATAATAATAATAAAACAAAATCGGTAATATATAGTAGGTCAACGAGCAGGAAAGTACCAATGCGTTGTTGCGAAAATGATTTCGCTTTATACCTTAAACACAATTTTAGTAGCTTATAACCGCACATTAACAATGCGAGACATAACACAATTGGCGACATATAAATAGTAGTCTGTATATGAGTAGTGTACAACCGTGAAATGATATTCTAGTATGTTAAAAGAATATATTGAACGGGCCATTTATGAATAAGTCAAAACATTAATATTGTTATGATAATTAAAATAATTATGCATATATGGATAGTCAAATTTGTACAAACTTTTAGTCAATTTTGTACCACTTGCATAGTATTTCTTAGTAGTATAAATACACCATGATGATATGCTTGTAAACTTTCACCATTTCATAGAATTATATGAAATACACACTTATTCTCTCTTTACTAATATTTCATAAACAAATATAATTGTATTTGGTAGTTATAAGTTGAAAATTATAACACGTTATCAGCACGAAGTGCTCCGTATAATTAAGGTTTATCTAAGCAAGCACACGTCACTAATCAAGGTAAGAAATTGTTTAACTTTTATTAACTTCACTAACATTTATATTTATGTTATTTAAGTTATATATGGTCGGTTATACCGCCTGAATTATATTTATGTAATCTAATTTTTATTAACTTCACTAACATTTATATTTATGTTATTTAAGTTATATATGGTCGGTTATACCGCCTGAATTATATTTATGTAATCTAACTTTTATTAACTTCACTAACATTTATATTTATGTTATTTAAGTTATATATGGTCGGTTATACCGCCTGAATTATATATCTGTAATCTAACTCTTATTAACTTCACTAACATTTATCTTTATGTTATCTAACATTTATGATTACTTATGCAATTAATCATTATCTATTTCATACATACTAATGTTTATTCTTAAAAATTTATTATTTATGCATAATATGTTTATTCTCTTAATCTTCATATTTATACTAAACTTATTTATACTAAATATATTTATAGTAATCGTATTTGTACTAATAAAATTCTTTTATTAAAAATTATTATTAATACAACGAGTACATAACAGTCGTTAACGTCAACTAACGACGTTACAACGGTCATATATACACAACGGTTGTTAACGTCAACTGGCGACGTTACAACGACTATATTTTTCAAATATAAAATAAACATCTCCGTTCTCACATTTTCACAAATCAATCTTCATTTTCTCAGATTACCACCATCAAAAAAAAAAAAAAATTAAAGATGATTCACACAAGGATGATTTTTCCTATTGTATTGGTCATACTAACTATCATCATTGTTGATAATATACCACCGGGTGAACCTATATTCTATCCTGCTCTTGTGGTTTTATCATTTGTAATCATGCCATTATTCTGTTGTTTGCTACTTATGAATTTAAAATGATTCTAAATTCATTTTATTATTTGTATATGATTAGAAATTGATTATGATTATGATTTATGTTGTTCATCTTTTTGATAATAGAAAATGTCGAATTTGAAAAGGCTTAAATTTGCTCCTTTAAAATCAAGTGGGAACAACTACTTAACATGGGTTATGAATGTAGAAAAATATCTCGAATCAATCGGTATTTTAGAAACCCTGAATGAAAATAACAATTGTTCCGAACAAGAGAAAGCAATAGCAAGTATTTTTCTTAGCAAACATATTGACGAGTCCTTAGAATCTACATATTATATGATCGAAGATCCAAGTGTATTATGGAAAATACTCAAAGATAGATACGATATTAATTATCAAGAAATAACGGTGATCTATGAAAGAATAAAATTGATGATGTTAGTAGACGCTCTTATAAGAATCTCGGAGATTCTTATTAATGATCTAGTAACGTGGATCATCAGTCTAGTATTTCTTGAATACATGAACATCTTGTTTAGCTCTACAAATAAGTCCCAAAAGAAAAGAAAACGAGAGTGAATCTGTTGAAAAATCTTGATTAAATAAACCCTGAGCTACCTTGAGACTTGAATGGTTTAAATTTTCTAAGATGCCTAGCTTGTTATGTATCACTCATAAATAAATGGTTTTAGACCATAACGCATATGTTTATTAAGTGTTATCTTTTATGTAATTCAGATTGTAACTTGTTTGCAGGTAATATAATTTGATTATCTTGCTAAAATATAACTCATTATTTGCTTATCTTATTTGAAGTTGTAGTATGAATCATGCTGAAATACAACATCAATTAAATGGTAAAGACCTATGTATTGCAGATAGTAGTAACATACACACTATGATCAAATCTAAGAAATATTTCATTGATTTAAATCAAATGAAGGAATTATAAATACTATATCAGATCTTGCAAACTTGATATAAGGAATGAAAAAGGCAAAAATTCATATTACCAAATGGTACGAATTTTCTGATAAACAATGTTTTGTTTTCTCCCAAATCAAAGAGAAATTTGTTAAGTTTCTCTGATATATATCATAATGGATATGATTATCAGTCAATGATAACCGGAAATGAGAAATACCTATGTAGCACCGAAAAGCGCATATGATGAAAATTGCAGCGTATATGATTAAAAGCGCATATGATAAAAAGCGCGTATGATGAAAAGTGCATATAATGAAAAGCACAGCGCATATGATTAAAAGCGCAGAGCATATGATTAAAAGCGCATATGATGAAAAACGCATATGATGAAAAATGCATATGATGAAAAGCGCAGCGCATATGATTAAAAGCGCATATGGTGAAAAGGATATATGATGAAAAGCGCATATGGTGATTAATGAAAAAGCACATATGGTGTTTAATGAAAAGCACATATGGTGATTAATGAAAAACACATATGGTGATTAATAAAAAGAATATTGAGAAAAAATCACCAACGTTTCTTGAAAGAATTCAAGGTTATATATATGGACCAATTCATCCATCATGTGGACCAGTTTGATATTTCATGGTTCTAATAGACGCATCTAGCGGATGGTCTCATGTTTGTGTGTTATCAAGCCGTAATATGGCATTTGCAAAGTTTCTTGCACAAATTATTAAATTGAGAACACATTATTCTGATTACACCATTAAAAGGATGAGACTTGATAATGTTGGTGAGGTAACATCTCAAGCATTTAATGATTATTATATGTCTACAGGGATTGTTGTTGAACATCCAGTTGCTCATGTGCATACATAAAATTGGTTTAGCTGAATCAATAGATAAACACTTGCAGCTAATAACTAGACAATTGATAAAGAGTACAAAACTCTCAATATTTATATGGGGACATGTAAATTTACATGATGCAACATTAATTCGCATTAAACTAAGTGCAAGTCATAAATATTCTCCATTACCAACTTAATTTTGGTCCAGACCAAATATTTTCCATCTTAGAACATTTGGTTGTGCAGTGTATTTTTAATTGCACCACCAAAACAAATGGTTCCTCAAAGAAGGATTGAAATATATGTTGGATATGAAACATCTTCAATCATAAGATATATTGAATCCATGACGGATGATGTTTTTTACAGCACATTTTGCTGATTGTCATTATAATGAAAATTTATTCCCTATATTAGGGGGAGAAATGAAAAATAAAGAAAAAGATGTTTCATGATGTGAACATAAATTAATGTATCTTGATCATCGCACAAAAGAATGCAAAAAGAAAGTTCAAAAATAATACATATGCAAGAACTTGCAAATAAATTGCCTGATGTATTTACATATACAAAAAGGAGCGACTAAGCCATATATACTAGCAGTAAATGCTTCAGCTAGAATTGAAATTCTAAAAGCTGGCAATAATATCATTCATGAGTCTTCGTCACGCCAGAAACGTGGAAGACCAATTGGTTCCAAAGATAAAAATCCTCGAAAAGAAAATCAGCTGATAATGAGGTAAAAGAAAGTGTTCAAGAAGAACCACAAATCAATATTCCTTCTGCAGAGGATATTGATAAATGTAAATACATAAATTGCAATAAATTATGCAATAATATAGAACCGAAATGGAATGACAAAATATTGACGAGAATTTTTCATATAATCTTACAATGACATCATGAATAAAGATGATGATCTGGAACCAAAATCTGTCATTGCATGTCAAAATAGACATGATTGGACTCAATGGATAGGAGCAATACGAGCTGAATTAGAATCGCTCAATAAAAGAAAAGTTTTCGGATCAATCATTATCACTTTTAAAGATGTGAAACGTATGAGATAAAAAAATGAATTTTTATCCGAAAAAAGAAATGAGAAAAATGAAGTTACAAGATAAAGCTAGACTTGTAACTCAAGATTTCTCTCAAAGACCATGAATGGATTATGAGGAAAACTTATTCTTCTGTTATGGATACTGTAGTGACCCGAACTTTTCCATGTTTATATATATTAATTGAGATTGATATTTACATGATTAAATGTTTCCAACATGTTAAGCAATCAAACTTGTTAAGACTTGATTAATTGAAATATGTTTCATATAGACAATTGACCACCCAAGTTGACCGGTGATTCACGAACGTTAAAACTTGTAAAAAACTATATGATGACATATATATGGTTATATATATAGTTAACATGATATTATGATAAGTAAACATATCATTAATTATATTAACAATGAACTACATATGAAAAAACAAGACTACTAACTTAATGATTTTGAAACGAGACATATATGTAACGTTTATCGTTGTAAAGACATTTAATGTATATATATCATATTAAGAGATATTCATACATGATAATATCATGATAATATAATAATTTAAAATCTCATTTGATATTATAAACATTGGGTTAACAACATTTAACAAGATCGTTAACCTAAAGGTTTCAAAACAACATTTACATGTAACGACTAACGATGACTTAACGACTCAGTTAAAATGTATATACATGTAGTGTTTTAATATGTATTCATACACTTTTTAAAGACTTCAATACACTTATCAAAATACTTCTACTTAACAAAAATGCTTACAATTAGATCCTCGTTCAGTTTCATCAACAATTCTACTCGTATGCACCCGTATTCGTACTCGTACAATACACAGCTTTTAGATGTATGTACTATTGGTATATACACTCCAATGATCAGCTCTTAGTAGCCCATGTGAGTCACCTAACACATGTGCAAACCATCATTTGGCAACTAGCATGAAATATCTCATAAAATTACAAAAATATGAGTAATCATTCATGACTTATTTACATGAAAACAAAATAACATATCCTTTATATCTAATCCATACACCAACGACCAAAAACACCTACAAACACTTTCATTCTTCAATTTTCTTCATCTAATTGATCTCTCTCAAGTTCTATCTTCAAGTTCTAAGTGTTCTTCATAAATTCTAAAAGTTCTAGTTTCATAAAATCAAGAATACTTTCAAGTTTGCTAGCTCACTTCCAATCTTGTAAGGTGATCATCCAACCTCAAGAAATCTTTGTTTCTTACAGTAGGTTATCATTCTAATACAAGGTAATAATCATATTCAAACTTTGGTTCAATTTCTATAACTATAACAATCTTATTTCAAGTGATGATCTTACTTGAACTTGTTTTTGTGTCATGATTCTGCTTCAAGAACTTCGAGCCATCCAAGGATCCATTGAAGCTAGATCCATTTTTCTCTTTTCCAGTAGGTTTATCCAAGGAACTTAAGGTAGTAATGATGTTCATAACATCATTCGATTCATACATATAAAGCTATCTTATTCGAAGGTTTAAACTTGTAATCACTAGAACATAGTTTAGTTAATTCTAAACTTGTTCGCAAACAAAAGTTAATCCTTCTAACTTGACTTTTAAAATCAACTAAACACATGTTCTATATCTATATGATATGCTAACTTAATGATTTAAAACCTGGAAACACGAAAAACACCGTAAAACCGGATTTACGCCGTCGTAGTAACACCGCGGGCTGTTTTGGGTTAGTTAATTAAAAACTATTATAAACTTTGATTTAAAAGTTGTTATTCTGAGAAAATGATTTTTATTATGAACATGAAACTATATCCAAAAATTATGGTTAAACTCAAAGTGAGAGTATGTTTTCTAAAATGGTCATCTAGACGTCGTTCTTTCGACTGAAATGACTACCTTTACAAAAACGACTTGTAACTTATTTTTCTAACTAAAAACCTATACTTTTTTTGTTTAGATTCATAAAATAGAGTTCAATATGAAACCATAGCAATTTGATTCACTCAAAACGGATTTAAAATGAAGAAGTTATGGGTAAAACAAGATTGGATAATTTTTCTCATTTTAGCTACGTGAAAATTGGTAACAAATCTATTCCAACCATAACTTAATCAACTTGTATTATATATTATGTAATCTTGAGATACCATAGACACGTATACAATGTTTCGACCTATCATGTCGACACATCTATATATATTTCGGAACAACCATAGACACTCTATATGTGAATGTTGGAGTTAGCTATACAGGGTTGAGGTTGATTCCAAAATATATAAAGTTTGAGTTGTGATCAATACTGAGATACGTATACACTGGGGTGTGGATTGATTCAAGATAATATTTATCGATTTATTTCTGTACATCTAACTGTGGACAACTAGTTGTAGGTTACAAACGAGGACAGCTGACTTAATAAACTTAAAACATCAAAATATATTAAAAGTGTTGTAAATATATTTTGAACATACTTTGATATAAATGTATATATTGTTATAGGTTCGTGAATCAACCAGTGGCCAAGTCTTACTTCCCGACGAAGTAAAAATCTGTGAAAATGAGTTATAGTCCCACTTTTAAAATCTAATATTTTTGGGATGAGAATACATGCAGGTTTTATAAATGATTTACAAAATAGACACAAGTACGTGAAACTACATTCTATGGTTGAATTATCGAAATCGAATATGCCCCTTTTTATTAAGTCTGGTAATCTAAGAATTAGGGAACAGACACCCTAATTGACGCAAATCCTAAAGATAGATCTATTGGGCCTAACAAACCCCATCCAAAGTACCGGATGCTTTAGTACTTCAAAATTTATATCATATCCGAAGGGTGTCCCGGAATGATGGGGATATTCTTATATATGCATCTTGTCATTTTCGGTTACCAGGTGTTCCCCATATGAATGATTTTTATCTCTATGTATGGGATGTATATTGAAATATGAAATCTTGTGGTCTATTATTATGATTTGATATATATAGGTTAAACCTATAACTCACCAACATTTTTGTTGACGTTTTAAGCATGTTTATTCTCAGGTGATTATTAAGAGCTTCCGCTGTCGCATACTTAAATAAGGACGAGAATTGGAGTCCATGCTTGTATGATATTGTGTAAAAACTGCATTCAAGAAACTTATTTTGTTGTAACATATTTGTATTGTAAACCATTATGTAATGGTCGTGTGTAAACAGGATATTTTAGATTATCATTATTTGATAATCTACGTAAAGCTTTTTAAACCTTTATTGATGAAATAAAGGTTATGGTTTGTTTTAAAATGAATGCAGTCTTTGAAAAACGTCTCATATAGAGGTCAAAACCTCGCAACGAAATCAATTAAAATGGAACGTTTTTAATCAATAAGAACGGGACATTTCAGTTGGTATCCGAGCGTTGGTCTTAGAGAACCAGAAAATTTGCATTAGTGTGTCTTATCGAGTTTGTTAGGATGCATTAGTGAGTCTGGACTTCGACCGTGTTTTCTTTAAAAATGATTGCTTAACATTTTTGTTGGAAACTATATATTTTTAACATATGAATATTATGTGATATATTAATCTCTTATCGTGTTTGATATTATGTGATAGATGTCTACCTCTAGAACAAGTCCCATTGACTCACCTAATAATAATGAAGAGTTAAATGTAAATTGGAATGATTCGTGGACTGATTCACAAGTTCCCGAAGAGGAACCGGAAGAAGAGTCGGAACCGGAAGAAGAATCGGAACCGGAAGAAGAAATAGAATCGGTGGGGGAAATAATAAAACGGTTAAGTAAAAGAGAATCCTCAACCAACCGACCAAGGTTAATCATGGTCAATGGTGTTTCCGCCAAGGAAGCAAAATATTGGGAGGATTACCAATTCTCCGATGAATCGGATTCCGACGAGAATTCCGATGATGTTATAGAAATTACGCCAACTGAATTTAAAAAGGCAAAAGAAAATAATAAGGGAAAGGGCATAAAAATAGAGAAATCTAATTCCAACCCCGATGAACTTTATATGTATCGTCAACCCCCGAAGTCCTTAAGTTGTAACAATGAGCCGGGAACCTCTAAACCACCAGGTTTTTCTAAACCAATGTGGATAACGACGGCTCGTATTAGGGGAACATCATATATCCCTAGAAACTTGGCAAAACGAACCAAAACCGAAGAAGAAGAAACAAGCGAGTCGGAATAAGATAGTTGTATTCGTGTGGTGTAATATATGTAATATAGTGTGCTTATGCTTTATGATATATGTAAAAATTGCTTGTATTAATAAGTATTTTTTTTTATGAATCTAACTCTTGTCTATTTTACAGTATAAAAACACAAAATGGATAGACAACCCAATATTTTAAGAGACCTACCCGGAGACATGATTGATGAAATCTTGTCTAGAGTCGGTCAGAATTCTTCGGCACAACTATTTAAGGCGAGATCAGTTTGTAAGACATTCGAAGAACGTTCCAAGAATGCCTTGGTTTATAAAAGGCTTTCGTTCGGAAGATGGGGAATATCACATTGGGAAATCCATAAGTTACGATGTGTTTACTTTGATGCATATATTGCGGGGAACCCAAATGCTATTTTACGCAACGGGTTAAGAAATTATTTTGACTCAGTATATCCGAATATAGGACTTCGTGATTTAGAAAAAGCGGCTAACATGCAACATAAAGAAGCATGTTATGCTTACGGGTTAGTAATGTTCGCTTCTCACCAAAGTGAGAACAAGAACATCGGGCTACAACTATTAAACAAAACGTTCCCACAAGTGACGGAGTCGGTAATTGGGGTAAGAAATGAGGTTTTTAGGTTATTACGAGACTGTTGGTCATTACGTAACCCTCGTCCCTTTGATGACGTTACAACACGCTGTCTTATCAATGGCCATAACGGTTATGTTCCACAAGACCAAGGATGGGAAGTAGTCCTAGTAAAACCAGAATGCATGACTTGTTTCTGGACGTATGAATTACGTGTCTTTATTGCCTTTGCTGAACGACTTGTGTACTAGCTAGAATTATCTTCACAACTATCTTGTATCGAAGTTATTGTGTGCTATATTTCATGCTTTATGTAAAATAAGCGGTATTGTAAGTTTGTAAAATATTGTATAAAAGTTTGAACGCGAAATATTATTATAATCAGTTTTTCATATAGAATTGTAGTAGTTGAATTGTATATTAGCTACTAAGTATGAACTTAATGGGTAGGTACTACCCGAATTTAAACTTATAAAACGCTAATATGAAGAAAAAGCTTTTATAAATGAGTTCATATTATGCTACGAAATACTATTAACTACTCTTAATATTCTGTATGATTAACTTGTTCCATTTAACTATTTTGAAGGAAATGGCACCGACTACTCGACACACCGTGAATATGAATGAAGAGGAATTCCGTACTTTTCTAGCTTCAAACATAGCCGCAGTACAGGCTGCGCTACATACCAACAATAACCTTGGATCTAGCAGTACAGGAAATCGTGTAGGATGCACCTACAAAGAATTCACTGCCTGCAAACCTTTGGAATTTGATGGAACCGAAGGACCGATCGGATTGAAACGGTGGACCGAGAAGGTCGAATCGGTGTTTGCCATAAGTAAGTGTACTGAAGAGGACAAAGTAAAGTACGCTACGCATACCTTCACAGGTTCTGCGTTAACATGGTGGAATACCTATCTAGAGCAAGTGGGACAAGACGATGCGTACGCACTACCGTGGTCAGCATTCAAGCACTTGATGAACGAGAAGTACCGTCCCAGAACCGAGGTCAATAAGCTCAAGACAGAACTTAGAGGGTTACGAACCCAAGGATTTGATATTACCACGTACGAAAGACGATTCACAGAATTGTGCCTATTGTGTCCGGGAGCATTCGAAGATGAGGAAGAGAAGATCGACGCGTTTGTGAAAGGATTACCGGAAAGAATCCAAGAAGATATAAGTTCACACGAGCCCGCCTCCATACAACAGGCATGTAGAATGGCTCACAAACTCGTGAACCAGATTGAAGAAAGAATTAAAGAACAGACTGCTGAAGAGGCCAATGTGAAGCAAGTCAAAAGAAAGTGGGAGGAAAACGGTGATAAGAATCACCAATACAACAACAACAGCAAATACAACAATAATCGCAACAATTATCCCAACAATCGCAACATCAATCGCAACTACAACAAACGGCCCAACAACAACAACAACAACAACAACAACAACAACAGCAACTACAACAATCATCCCAACAACAATAATAACCGCAACAACAACAACAACAATCAGAAGCAGCTATGCCAAAGGTGTGAAAAGAATCACTCGGGGTTCTGCACCAAATTTTGCAACAAGTGTAAAAGAAATGGTCATAGCGCGGCGAAGTGTGAGGTCTACGGACCAGGGGTTAATAAAACGAAAGGAACAAATGGTGTCGGAACGAGTAATGGCGGAGCAAGTAGTGTCAGAGCAAGTTATGCCAATGTAGTTTGTTATAAATGTGGAAAACCGGGCCACATTATTAGAAATTGCCCGAACCAGGAGAACACGAATGGACAAGGCCGTGGAAGAGTTTTCAATATTAATGCGGCAGAGGCACAGGAAGACCCGCAGCTTGTTACGGGTACGTTTCTTATTGACAATAAATCTGCTTACGTTTTATTTGATTCGGGTGCGGATAGAAGCTATATGAGTAGAGATTTTTGTGCTAAATTAAGTTGTCCATTGACGCCTTTGGATAGTAAATTTTTACTCGAATTAGCAAATGGTAAATTAATTTCAGCAGATAATATATGTCGGAATCGAGAAATTAAACTGGTTAGCGAAACATTTAAGATTGATTTGATACCAGTAGAGTTAGGGAGTTTTGATGTGATAATCGGTATGGACTGGTTGAAAGAAGTGAAAGCGGAGATCGTTTGTTACAAAAATGCAATTCGCATTATACGAGAAAAAGGAAAACCCTTAATGGTGTACGGAGAAAAGGGCAACACGAAGCTACATCTTATTAGTAATTTGAAGGCACAAAAACTAATAAGAAAAGGTTGCTATGCTGTTCTAGCACACGTCGAGAAAGTACAAACTGAAGAAAAGAGCATCAATGATGTTCCCATTGCAAAAGAATTTCCCGATGTATTTCCGAAAGAATTACCGGGATTACCCCCACATCGATCCGTTGAATTTCAAATAGATCTTGTACCAGGAGCTGCACCAATAGCTCGTGCTCCTTACAGACTCGCACCCAGCGAGATGAAAGAACTGCAAAGCCAATTACAAGAACTTTTAGAGCGTGGTTTCATTCGACCAAGCACATCACCGTGGGGAGCTCCTGTTTTGTTTGTCAAGAAGAAAGATGGTACATTCAGGTTGTGTATCGACTACCGAGAGTTGAACAAACTTACCATCAAGAACCGCTACCCACTACCGAGAATCGACGACTTATTTGATCAACTACAAGGCTCGTCTGTTTATTCAAAGATTGACTTACGTTCCGGGTATCATCAAATGCGGGTGAAAGAAGATGATATTCCAAAGACTGCTTTCAGAACACGTTACGGTCATTATGAGTTTATGGTCATGCCGTTTGGTTTAACTAATGCACCAGCTGTGTTCATGGACCTTATGAACCGAGTGTGTGGACCATACCTTGACAAGTTTGTCATTGTTTTCATTGATGACATACTTATTTACTCAAAGAATGACCAAGAACACGGTGAACATTTGAGAAAGGTGTTAGAAGTATTGAGGAAGGAAAAATTGTACGCTAAGTTTTCAAAGTGTGCATTTTGGTTGGAAGAAGTTCAATTCCTCGGTCACATAGTGAACAAAGAAGGTATTAAGGTGGATCCGGCAAAGATAGAAACTGTTGAAAAGTGGGAAACCCCGAAAACTCCGAAACACATACGCCAGTTTTTAGGACTAGCTGGTTACTACAGAAGGTTCTTCCAAGACTTTTCCAGAATAGCAAAACCCTTGACTGCATTAACGCATAAAGGGAAGAAATTTGAATGGAATGATGAACAAGAGAAAGCGTTTCAGTTATTGAAGAAAAAGCTAACTACGGCACCTATATTGTCATTGCCTGAAGGGAATGATGATTTTGTGATTTATTGTGACGCATCATAGCAAGGTCTCGGTTGTGTATTAATGCAACGAACGAAGGTGATTGCTTATGCGTCTAGACAATTGAAGATTCACGAACAAAATTATACGACGCATGATTTGGAATTAGGCGCGGTTGTTTTTGCATTAAAGACTTGGAGGCACTACTTATATGGGGTCAAAAGTATTATATATACCGACCACAAAAGTCTTCAACACATATTTAATCAGAAACAACTGAATATGAGGCAGCGTAGGTGGATTGAATTGTTGAATGATTACGACTTTGAGATTCGTTACCACTCGGGGAAGGCAAATGTGGTAGCCGATGCCTTGAGCAGGAAGGACAGAGAACCCATTCGAGTAAAATCTATGAATATAATGATTCATAATAACCTTACTACTCAAATAAAGGAGGCACAACAAGGAGTTTTAAAAGAGGGAAATTTAAAGGATGAAATACCCAAAGGATCGCAGAAGCATCTTAATATTCGGGAAGACGGAACCCGGTATAGGGCTGAAAGGATTTGGGTACCAAAATTTGGAGATATGAGAGAAATGGTACTTAGAGAAGCTCATAAAACCAGATACTCAATACATCCTGGAACGGGGAAGATGTACAAGGATCTCAAGAAACATTTTTGGTGGCCGGGTATGAAAGCCGATGTTGCTAAATACGTAGGAGAATGTTTGACGTGTTCTAAGGTCAAAGCTGAGCATCAGAAACCATCAGGTCTACTTCAACAACCCGAAATCCCGGAATGGAAATGGGAAAACATTACCATGGATTTCATCACTAAATTGCCAAGGACTGCAAGTGGTTTTGATACTATTTGGGTAATAGTTGATCGTCTCACCAAATCAGCACACTTCCTGCCAATAAGAGAAGATGACAAGATGGAGAAGTTAGCACGACTGTATTTGAAGGAAGTCATCTCCAGACATGGAATACCAATCTCTATTATCTCTGATAGGGATGGCAGATTTATTTCAAGATTCTGGCAGACATTACAGCAAGCATTAGGAACTCGTCTAGACATGAGTACTGCCTATCATCCACAAACTGATGGGCAGAGCGAAAGGACGATACAAACGCTTGAAGACATGCTACGAGCATGTGTTATTGATTTCGGAAACAGTTGGGATCGACATCTACCATTAGCAGAATTTTCCTACAACAACAGCTACCATTCAAGCATTGAGATGGCGCCGTTTGAAGCACTTTATGGTAGAAAGTGCAGGTCTCCGATTTGTTGGAGTGAAGTGGGGGATAGACAGATTACGGGTCCGGAGATTATACAAGAAACTACCGAGAAGATCATCCAAATTCAACAACGGTTGAAAACCGCCCAAAGTTGAAAAAAGAGCTACGCTGACATTAAAAGAAAAGATATAGAATTTGAAATTGGAGAGATGGTCATGCTTAAAGTTGCACCTTGGAAAGGCGTTGTTCGATTTGGTAAACGAGGGAAATTAAATCCAAGGTATATTGGACCATTCAAGATTATTGATCGTGTCGGACCAGTAGCTTACCGACTAGAGTTACCTCAACAACTCGCGGCTGTACATAACACTTTCCACGTTTCGAATTTGAAGAAATGTTTTGCTAAAGAAGATCTCACTATTCCGTTAGATGAAATCCAAATCAACGAAAAACTTCAATTCATCGAAGAACCCGTCGAAATAATGGATCGTGAGGTTAAAAGACTTAAGCAAAACAAGATACCAATTGTTAAGGTTCGATGGAATGCTCGTAGAGGACTCGAGTTCACCTGGGAGCGTGAAGATCAGATGAAGAAGAAATACCCTCATCTATTTCCAGAAGATTCGTTAACACCATCAACAGCTTAAAATTTCGGGACGAAATTTATTTAACGGGTAGGTACTGTAGTGACCCGAACTTTTCCATGTTTATATATATTAATTGAGATTGATATTTACATGATTAAATGTTTCCAACATGTTAAGCAATCAAACTTGTTAAGACTTGATTAATTGAAATATGTTTCATATAGACAATTGACCACCCAAGTTGACCGGTGATTCACGAACGTTAAAACTTGTAAAAAACTATATGATGACATATATATGGTTATATATATAGTTAACATGATATTATGATAAGTAAACATATCATTAATTATATTAACAATGAACTACATATGTAAAAACAAGACTACTAACTTAATGATTTTGAAACGAGACATATATGTAACGTTTATCGTTGTAAAGACATTTAATGTATATATATCATATTAAGAGATATTCATACATGATAATATCATGATAATATAATAATTTAAAATCTCATTTGATATTATAAACATTGGGTTAACAACATTTAACAAGATCGTTAACCTAAAGGTTTCAAAACAACATTTACATGTAACGACTAACGATGACTTAACGACTCAGTTAAAATGTATATACATGTAGTGTTTTAATATGTATTCATACACTTTTGAAAGACTTCAAGACACTTATCAAAATACTTCTACTTAACAAAAATGCTTACAATTAGATCCTCGTTCAGTTTCATCAACAATTCTACTCGTATGCACCCGTATTCGTACTCGTACAATACACAGCTTTTAGATGTATGTACTATTGGTATATACACTCCAATGATCAGCTCTTAGCAGCCCATGTGAGTCACCTAACACATGTGCGAACCATCATTTGGCAACTAGCATGAAATATCTCATAAAATTACAAAAATATGAGTAATCATTCATGACTTATTTACATGAAAACAAAATAACATATCCTTTATATCTAAACCATACACCAACGACCAAAAACACCTACAAAGACTTTCATTCTTCAATTTTCTTCATCTAATTGATCTCTCTCAAGTTCTATCTTCAAGTTCTAAGTGTTCTTCATAAATTCTAAAAGTTCTAGTTTCATAAAATCAAGAATACTTTCAAGTTTGCTAGCTCACTTCCAATCTTGTAAGGTGATCATCCAACCTCAAGAAATCTTTGTTTCTTACAGTAGGTTATCATTCTAATACAAGGTAATAATCATATTCAAACTTTGGTTCAATTTCTATAACTATAACAATCTTATTTCAAGTGATGATCTTACTTGAACTTGTTTTCGTGTCATGATTCTGCTTCAAGAACTTCGAGCCATCCAAGGATCCATTGAAGCTAGATCCATTTTTCTCTTTTCCAGTAGGTTTATCCAAGGAACTTAAGGTAGTAATGATGTTCATAACATCATTCGATTCATACATATAAAGCTATCTTATTCGAAGGTTTAAACTTGTAATCACTAGAACATAGTTTAGTTAATTCTAAACTTGTTCGCAAACAAAAGTTAATCCTTCTAACTTGACTTTTAAAATCAACTAAACACATGTTCTATATCTATATGATATGCTAACTTAATGATTTAAAACCTGGAAACACAAAAAACACCGTAAAACCGGATTTACGCCGTCGTAGTAACACCGCGGGCTGTTTTGGGTTAGTTAATTAAAAACTATGATAAACTTTGATTTAAAAGTTGTTATTCTGAGAAAATGATTTTTATTATGAACATGAAACTATATCCAAAAATTATGGTTAAACTCAAAGTGGAAGTATGTTTTCTAAAATGGTCATCTAGACGTCGTTCTTTCGACTGAAATGACTACCTTTACAAAAACGACTTGTAACTTATTTTTCTAACTAGAAACCTATACTTTTTTTGTTTAGATTCATAAAATAGAGTTCAATATGAAACCATAGCAATTTGATTCACTCAAAACGGATTTAAAATGAAGAAGTTATGGGTAAAACAAGATTGGATAATTTTTCTCATTTTAGCTACGTGAAAATTGGTAACAAATCTATTCCAACCATAACTTAATCAACTTGTATTATATATTATGTAATCTTGAGATACCATAGACACGTATACAATGTTTCGACCTATCATGTCGACACATCTATATATATTTCGGAACAACCATAGACACTCTATATGTGAATGTTGGAGTTAGCTATACAGGGTTGAGGTTGATTCCAAAATATATAAAGTTTGAGTTGTGATCAATACTGAGATACGTATACACTGGGGCGTGGATTGATTCAAGATAATATTTATCGATTTATTTCTGTACATCTAACTGTGGACAACTAGTTGTAGGTTACTAACGAGGACAGCTGACTTAATAAACTTAAAACATCAAAATATATTAAAAGTGTTGTAAATATATTTTGAACATACTTTGATATAAATGTATATATTGTTATAGGTTCGTGAATCAACCAGTGGCCAAGTCTTACTTCCCGACGAAGTAAAAATCTGTGAAAGTGAGTTATAGTCCCACTTTTAAAATCTAATATTTTTGGGATGAGAATACATGCAGGTTTTATAAATGATTTACAAAATAGACACAAGTACGTGAAACTACATTCTATGGTTGAATTATCGAAATCGAATATGCCCCTTTTTATTAAGTCTGGTAATCTAAGAATTAGGGAACAGACACCCTAATTGACGCGAATCCTAAAGATAGATCTATTGGGCCTAACAAACCCCATCCAAAGTACCGGATGCTTTAGTACTTCGAAATTTATATCATATCCGAAGGGTGTCCCGGAATGATGGGGATATTCTTATATATGCATCTTGTCATTGTCGGTTACCAGGTGTTCCCCATATGAATGATTTTTATCTCTATGTATGGGATGTATATTGAAATATGAAATCTTGTGGTCTATTATTATGATTTGATATATATAGGTTAAACCTATAACTCACCAACATTTTTGTTGACGTTTTAAGCATGTTTATTCTCAGGTGATTATTAAGAGCTTCCGCTGTCGCATACTTAAATAAGGACGAGAATTGGAGTCCATGCTTGTATGATATTGTGTAAAAACTGCATTCAAGAAACTTATTTTGTTGTAACATATTTGTATTGTAAACCATTATGTAATGGTCGTGTGTAAACAGGATATTTTAGATTATCATTATTTGATAATCTACGTAAAGCTTTTTAAACCTTTATTGATGAAATAAAGGTTATGGTTTGTTTTAAAATGAATGCAGTCTTTGAAAAACGTCTCATATAGAGGTCAAAACCTCGCAACGAAATCAATTAATATGGAACGTTTTTAATCAATAAGAACGGGACATTTCAGATACAATTACTTTTAGATACTTAATCAGCCTAATAGTTTCTAAAAATTTAGAAATGCATCTCATGGATGTTATTACTACTTATTTAAATGAATCACTTGATAGTGATATATACATGAATATCCATGAAGGGTTTAAGGTATCAGAAGCATCAAATGCAAAACACAAAGAAATGTACTCAATTAAACTAAAAAAGGTCTTTATATGGGTTGAAACAATCGGATCGCATATGGTATACACGATTAAGTGATTATTTGATAAGAAAAGGGGTATACAAATAATATTATTTGCACATGTGTTCTTATTAAGAAAACAATGTCCGAATATATGATTGTAAGTTGTTTATGTCAATGATCATAACATCATATGAACAAATAAAGAGATCAGTATTGACTTGGATTGCAAATTGAGCATGTGCCTAATGATTTACTTGTACATCAAACAACTTATACAGAAAAGATTTTAAAACATTCTTTAATATAAAACCATTGGTTGATATATCACTCAATATTGACACTAATCCATTTCATCTCTGTGAAGATCATAAAGATCTTTACGGATCAGAAGTTCCATATCTTAGTGCAATTGGGGTTATTATGTATTTTACAAATTGTACAAGACCTGACATTTTTTTTGCAGTTAATTTGTTGACAAGGTTCAGCTCAACTCCGACAAAAAGACATTGAAATGGGATCAAGCAGATATTTTGATACCCTTGAGGAACTGCTGATTTAAAATTATTTTATTCTAACGCTTCAAAACAAAATTTGGTTGATTATGTATATGCAGGTCATTCATTAAATCCTCATAAAGATAAATCTCAAACTCGATATGTATTCCTAAATGGAGGAACCACAAAATCATGGCGTTCTTAAAACAAACATTTGTTGCAACATCATCAAATCATGACGAAGTGATTGCATTATATGAAACTACTCGAAAATGTGTTTGGTTGAGATCAATGACACAAATCATTATTGATTCTTGTGGACTAGAACGCTATAAAAGACCAACAACTATCTTCACCAACAACTATATATGAAGATAATGCAGCTTGCATAATACAAATGAAAGAAGAGTATCAAAAGTGACAGAACAAAATATAAATGCTGACGAGGCGCCAAAGTCATAGACGGTCTTAACGGTCATAAGTTTAATGGAAAAGAATGGTTTGTTGGTAAGGCTCAGAAAAGACTAAAAGGGAATAGGAATTGAAACAAGGGTTTGAGCAAACCATGAAGGAGACTGTAGACAAATCATAGGGGCTAAACTTATACATAAAAGATTTAGATGATACAGTTTCAGATGAAAACCTCAGATTCTTCTCATATACTCAAGATCTCGTAAAAGACAACCAGATTAGAATGAGATACGTTAAATCAACAACTCTGCTGATCTTTATACCAAAGCACTCACAACTGCTATTTTCAGAACACACGTTCACAATATTGGAATAAGACATGTTCAAAAGATGTAAAAGATCAACGATGTCTACTTGAGGGGGAGACAACTCTATATTGCACTCTTTTTCCCTTAGCTAAAGGTTTTTCCCACTGGGTTTTCTTTAGCAAAGGTTTTTAACGAGGCAATAACTTATAGTTGATCTCCAAAACAAAATTTCTATCCAAGGGGGAGTGTTATGATAATTAAAATAATCATGCATATATGGATAGTCAAATTTGTACAAACTTTTAGTCAATTTTGTACTACTTGCATAGTATTTCTTAGTAGTATAAATACACCATGATGATATGCTTGTAAACTTGCACCATTTCATAGAATTATATGAAAAAACACTTATTCTCTCTTTACTAATATTTTATAAACAAATATAATTGTATTTGGTAGTTATAAGTTGAAAATTATAACATATATATATATATATATATATATATATATATATATATATATATATATATATATATATATATATATATATATATATATATATATATATGGTGAGGATCCATGTAGAACCAAAGGTAGTAGAGAACCCATGGAACTCGTGTAGATTCAGTAAATCTGCCTGCAGATCGACATAATTTTTTTTTTTTTTTTTTTTTTGCAGATTTTTTTTTCCCGTGCAGATTTTTTTTTTTTGCAGATTGAGTCAATCTGTGTGCAGATTGACCTTTTTTTCCAGTTTTGTTTTGTTTTTTTTTTTTTTTTGACAGATCGACTTTTTTTCTGTTTTTTTATGCAGATTGAGTCAATCTGCGTGCAGATTAAGTCATCTGCGTTTTTTTTGCAGTTTTTTTTTTTTTTTTGCAGATCGACTTTTTTCTGTGCAGATTGACTTTTTTTTTGCAGATTGAATCAATCTGCGTGCAGATTGACGTTTTTTTGCAGTTGTTTTTTTTTTTTTTTTTGCAGATTCACTTTTTTTTTTCTGTAAAGATTGACTGTTTTTATTTTGCAGATTTTTTTTTTCGGATTGTATTTTTTTTCTTCATAGATTGAAGCTCAATCTCCACATATATTGAAGTTCAATCTATGAGTTCTATGGGTTCTCTACATACTCTAGTTTTCTAGGAATCCTTTCACTATATATATATATATATATATAAAATTAATAGTGGATGATGAAGAGTGTTAGCATAACGTCATCAAAGTTATCACATGTTATCTACAATTAGTATTTATAGAATGTATATATACGAACATCATTTCAATTTACATTTACATTTACATTTACAATAATACCTTTTTAAAAAGCAAAATACTTTATATATAGGTTTCCAACTATCCATTTCCTCCTCCGAACATTATACTTCTTCAACATTATACTATACATTGTCAATCCATCATCCATCAAAGAATTAATTAATTAATTAATGGCATGGAGGAAATCAACTGTAATTTTTGCAGTGTTGTTATTATTGGTCGTTATTGGTGGTGTTGAGATGAATGCTAACCCGACACCAGAGGTCAAGGTAACTAGTCGTAGTAGTAATCGGAATGCGTATGCGACGATGATGTATATGGGGACACCAAGAGATTACGAGTTCTATATTGCAATTCGGGTCATGCTTAGATCTCTATCTATCAAACTTCGGGTCCAAGCAGATCTAGTAGTCATTGCATCTGTCGACGTTCCTCCCTATTGGATTAAAACTCTGTAAGTACTCTTTATACGCTAATTATGTCATCCATATCAACTAATTAAATTAACTTACAAAAATTTGTAGTCATTTTGTTATACCAAGTCAACCAAATCAAAGAGATGGCCGGCAGTAACGTAAATCCATTTTCGTGAAATGCACGATTACCACCCACGCTCACTTGTTAGTTTTGATATTGCCTCTCATTAATATATACATTTTTAATTTTCAATAGTAACAGCTGTTATATATTTATATATATCTCCAGTGGAAGGTTATTATGAAAATTTATATAAACATATTTGTTCGATCTATACTGTGTCATAATACGACATATTCCATGTTCTTATAGTATACGGAGTAATATATATGTATATGTATATGTATATATATGTATATACATTTTTATGTATTTTATATCACAACGTCATAAGTGATTTAGGTGACCAACAATGATATCACTGTCTCCTCAATATTTGTGTTTCAAAAGATTGAAAAGACAAATAAAAATATCCAAGACTGAGGAGATACTAAACTATTTGTTAAAAAAAAAAATAACAATATAATTATTTGTTAACTTAGTTAGTGGTGGTGATTACATGAATAATACAAATGTTTAAAGTCTGCTAACGACATTCTTAATAAAATTCTATCAATAATTATTATTATTAATTCACTTTTGTATTTGTTGGTGTCAGTTATATTTTTGTATTTAATAAATAAAATAAATATTTTAAATATCAAAGACTATTAATTCATTAGTGTTGTAAACTATCAGTTAATTGAAAAGACTATTAAAGATATCAAAGACTTAGAGTGCTCCTAATGGAGGAACTTCTCCATCCTTAGTCCAGGGTGTCACATTAGCGCCACATCAGCACTTTCTTTCCAGGACTAAACCCAGAACTAAACATTCCTAACCATGACACTCCTTCCACACAATAATTGAGACCCACGTTTAATTATTTTAACTAAATTAAGAATGCTTTTATTATTAAAAGAATTATTAATTATCAAATTACATTTAATTAAAAACTTAAAAATTAATTTAATTAGATTCAATAAAATAAAAATCTACTTAAACAAATATAAAATAAAATTAAAATAAAAATAAAAAGTAAAATTAAATTAAAAGTTAAAATTAAAACCCATGTACTGCAAAACAATTTTAGCCACATAATTGTGAGACCAACAATTAAAATATCACTTTTTATTACTCTATCTTCATCTTCAACCCCCAACATCCTCCATACATCTACATCTTCAACCTAATAAAAGAAAAGTAAATACATAAAAGCCTTCAGATTTGCTTCAAATAAATATATAAATTCGAAAAAAAACAAATAACTCGTCCTCACGTCCTGAAATATGACAAGAATGCACGAAGAGGGAGACGGGGTGCTGGGCGGCTTCCTGGGCTGAGTCGTGGGCGCGGTGCTGCCAACGGCGCCCAGGTGGGCGGCGGCCTGGGCGGGTGTGTGGACGGCAACGTTGGGAGCAACCTTAGGGGATACTAAACTACTGTAGTATTTTGCTAACAATAACCCACAGACTAGGATTAATTACTTGTTAATTTAGTGATGGTGGTTACATGAATATACAACTTTTTAAAACAATCTCTTAACATAATTCTAATAATAATAAAAATTAATTCATTTTTGTATTTGTTGGTGTCAATTATATTCTTATATTTAAAATAAATATTTAAAAACGAACATTATGAATACTGTTTACGATGATAGTGTCATTGTGATGATTGGATAACAAGGTGTCAAGAACGTTATAATATTTTGTTTGAATAAATAATATCAGCAACTAATGTAACCTAAAAATTGGATTATTTTGTTAAAATATAAATTGTACTATACTAACTACTTTTATTCTATAAATGCATTTGTCAAATTTTGTGGACGTGGCTGCCAGTCATAACAGTTTTGAATTGCCAAAATACTCCGTATTGTCTGGTACTGAAATTTTACTTGATTTTATTGTTAATAAAATGTACTCCGTAAATTGCATTATAATATACTTTTTTATAAATTCATTTGTCAAATTTTCTAGACGTGGCTGCCACATCTTGATGTAAGACTACTCCTAACGCCACGTTACGTTAGTCACCTTATGTGGCTGTATTTGACGGTAATTGACGCCGTTAACCCGCGTCAGATTTTAACACCTAATGACGTTAGTTGGATTTTTGACTCCTGCAACTTTGAGCGTGAAATCAGACATGCTCCAATCACATATTTGGCCATTTTATATTTATTATTTAATTTATGTTTTTTTCACTCAATTTCTAATCAGATTTTACCACCTCATCTTTTAAATATTTGACACAAAAATTTGACATTTTGATTAACGGGGTCAAGTAAAATCATAGTTAAAAATTCACTTTTTACCAAAAAGTGCACAATCTGACTCTAAAATCACAGTTAGGGTTGGAAACAGTCTAATCAATATAGTTCTGAATTCCAATTATCTAGTCTTTAAAATATCATTTTATTTTGTTTTTAACTACTCAACTTGATCCGCGCTTCGCTTCGATATACAACCACTGCACAAAAAAGACATAAATCTTGATAAAATAGAAGATCATTGACACTTGCTTGATTATATAACATAATTTTTGTTAAATAATTTAACTTATAGTTTAACACTTTAACAAATGGACAAATCCTGATACGATTGGTTGATGACACTTGATTATAGCATTTTTTTGTTAGATAATTTAATTTAGTTTAACAATTTGACAAAAAGGGAAAAACTAAAAGTTAGGATAAAAAGAAAGGTAGAAAATAGAAATTTCTTAAAATATAATATAAAAAAAACCATAAAAGATGAAAAAGTGCATCATTCATAAAAAAAAAAAAAGGAAACTAAATAAATAAATATAAATATACTCATGACAACAAAATGCAAAACACAAAAAATAATAATAAAAATAAAAATGTGAAAACATCATTTAGATCAAATTTTAGGAGTTTTAGTCCGTGAGTTGTAATCACTTGCATTCATTAATTTGCTTGAAATTTAAGGAATCAATGAGAGCGCGACATATGGCCCGAAAATCACATGTGATTGAAAAAAAATTAAAAAAAATATATATTTCGATTTTTTTTTTTTAAATTTCTTTTTAATTTTTTTTACAATCAAATGTGATTCTGCATGTCAATCACATGTGATTATGCATGTCAAATCCAATTACATGTGATTGTACAATTCAATCATATGTAATTGTGCAGGTAAATCATATGTGACTGTAAAAAAAAATTCGAAAAAAAAATAAAAAAAAAATTTATTTTCAAATTTTTTTTTTCAATCACATGTGATTTTAACGCTACATGTCGCGTTCTCATTGGTCCCTTAGATCTCAACTTAATTTATGAATTCAAATGAATATTCCTCTTTAGTCTGTAGGCAAAAATAAAAGATACAATTTAACGGTTCGGGTCATTTAGCAATTTGATTTGAACAGTGACAAGTTGCCATTTGAACCAATCAAAGCTAGTATCCATTTAGGTTAATTAGAGATATAGATAATGTGAAAACATCATTTAGATCAAATTTTAGGAGTTTTAGTCCGTAGGCAAAGTTAAAAGATACAATTCAACTAATCGGGTCATTTAACAATTTGGTTTGAACAGTGACAAGCTTAGTATCCATTTAGGTTAATTAGAGATATAGATAATGTGAAAACATCATTTAGATCAAATTTTAGGAGTTTTAGTCCGTAGGCAAAGTTAAAAGATACAATTCAACTAATCGGGTCATTTAACAATTTGGTTTGAACAGTGACAAGCTACCATTTGAACCAATCAAAGCTAGTATCCATTTACGTTAATTAGAGATATATATAATATATAATGAATACTAACAATACTGTGGATTTTAGTATATTTATAAATAAATACAAATATGTTCAAACTCTGTTAAGTTTAAGTGAAAAACAACTTTTACTTTTTAATAAGTTAGAGCTCGAGAAATCTTGTGACATTTACACTTAACCACGATACACATTCATATAAAGTGAGACTTGAAATAACACATTGGTTGATATGTTATCATTATCATCATACTAATGTAATAAACTTTAATGGTACTAATTAAGGATATATCGTTGTTGATTCTAATAACAGGGAAGTGGAAGATGGGGCAAAGGTGGTGAGAGTTGAGAACCTAAAAAACCCTTACATAAGCGAAAAGAATCATGATAGATTCAGATTAACCCTAAACAAGCTCTATGCATGGAGCTTAGTCGAATACGATAGGGTTATTATGCTTGATGCCGATAATTTGTTCCTTCAAAATACAGATGAACTATTTCAATGCGGCCAATTCTGTGCAGTCTTCATCAACCCTTGCATCTTTCATACTGGCCTATTCGTGTTGCAGGTGTTTAATATATACCTTATACACATATGCAATAATTAATTGTTGTTACTTATAATGAATTTCTTATGTTCATAATATTTTCCAGTTAATATATCTTTAAACCCTCATAAGATTGGTTGGGTTTTGATATGTGAGATCGATATCCTCACATGAGGTTCAAATTAGCCCTACTAAACAACCGTTACATGGTAAGTGAAGAGAACCACGTATAGTACCTGAAAAGAGAAAACCTTATATGTTTATTGTTAATTTGACGTTAACAGCTAATTAATTGTGATTGCAGCCATCTACCAAGGTATTTAAGAATATGCTACATGACATAGATATTGGTAGAGATAATTCTGATGGAGCTGATCAAGGTTTTATTGGAGGCTTCTTCCCCGATCTTCTAAATCAACCATTATTCCATCCACCACCTAATGGCACCACACTTGATGGTACTTACAGACTCCCTTTGGGCTATCAAATGGACGCTTCCTATTATTGTAAGTGATGCATATTACATTTACAATTTATTCTTTCTTAATTAAAATTGTTAAATCGATCGACTGATATGTACGTGCAGATCTTAGATTAAGGTGGAGTGTACCATGCGGACCAAACAGTGTCATAACATTTCCTGGTGCATCATGGTTAAAGCCATGGTACTGGTGGTCATGGCCTGTTCTACCTCTTGGCCTCCAATGGCATGAACAACGTAGAGAGATTCTCGGGTACTCATAGCATAGCCAATATATATATTATTTACACGTACCATTTGATAAATGATTCTTGAAAAATAATGTCTCGCCGCATGCTAGCCATATAAATCTATCTTTGTGATATACGTGTTTACTGATTTGATTTTCGATTTTCTTTATTTATTCGGTGCGTTTGTTTGGTTTTAAAATTATTGAGAGCGAACCCGAAAGCCAATCTATACATTCAAATTTGAATCGGTTCGATTTTAGTTAAATCTGAAAAGAAAAAGAAAACATAATTTAATCAAAACAATCATAAAAGATTTAATTTAATTTGACTTTACGTTTTAAATACTATTTACGTAGTATAGTTTAATACGGAGTAGTTAAGTATATTATTAGTTGAATTTTGTTTTGTATTTCGGTTTGATTCTATGTTTAACCGATTTTAAAAAGGTAAACCGAAAATCAAATTTTGTAAACCGGACAAATTCGATCAATTTCCTGAATTGAGCAATACTAATGTAAACATGAGTGCGGTAACTCCTATTCACTACGTTCTGTCTAAAAATTTCTATATTTGACAGGTACCAATTAGAGATGCCTTTTGTAATAATCCAAGCCGTTATCTACCTCGGAATTATAGGAATGACTCGTTTGACTCACCCAAGTTTGACCAAATTATGCCATCGCAGTGCAGACAGAAATATGACCATCCTTCAAACAAGCCTTAAAGCTATAGCCATATTATCCATTCTCATATCGTACATACTCCCCTTCATATTAGTTCCTCATACGATCCACCCGATTTTAGGTTGGACCTTATACTTACTAGGGTCCTTCGCGCTCTCATGTATAGCGACTAATGTCTTTCTTCTTCCTATGCTACATGTCTTGATACCTTGGTTTGGTATTATAGGAGTCCTATTTGTAATGGCTTATCCATGGTATAATGATGGCGTTGTCAGAGCGTTGTCTGTTTTCGCATACGCCTTTTGTGCTGCACCAGTTTTGTGGGTTTCATTAATGAAAATCGGATCAGTGTTGCATACTTCATTTGAAAGAGAAGCTTTGTTTCCAAGTAAACTCACTGACTCGATACAACCTGGTTTCAATAAGTTATACTGACTTAGCAATGTAAATTAAGAGTACGTAGAGAATGAACAAATTTATGATCATATTTTGTCAATGCTTTTTCAGGAGTCTTGTTTTAGCATTTGTGACATTGTTTATAGATATAGTAAAATACGAACATTTTAATGAAAACGAGAGGGTGAATAGACAGGTTGAGTTGAATGGTTTGTTGATTTAATGACTAGTAAGCACGTTTTCTTTACATCTTTATGAGCGAAAACGTAAAGTACAATTATCCTTTCTTATTACTAGTATCTTTTACTTTAATCTTTTATTTATTAACTAGTGAAATGACTCGTGGAACCTCGAGTTTATTTAAACGAAATAGTTTAATAATATGTTTTAGATATTAAGTGAACGTAAAGTCATTTAGTTTACTGACTGATGGAAGAGATTCTGACTAAAAAATTTGTTGTTGTTTTTTACAAACATATTGATATAGTGTACTTAACTTGGTCAGAATAAATGAACTATATTTATTCTCCTACGATCTTCTTCTAATTTTCATCACAATTAATATTTTACTTGTCATAAAAACCTACATTACAACATTTTATTCAGACATGTATTTCGCATCCATATGTAACGTAATTAATCCCGTAAAGAGGACCCTTATTTGAATAATAATATAATAATAAAAAATTTTGATCTAAAATTGAGTATTTATATTTGTAATAATAATTATTAGTAATAACAGATGTCTCTTTAATTTTTTTTTGTAAATGTAAAATATCATTATTATATGAAAGTTGACAATATGCTTCAAAGTTTGTACATGTGTTCATAGGATGTTTTTTAAAAGATTGTATAATTTGTTTTAAAATTTGTACATATGATTATGGGGATGTTTTGTCATAAAGTTTGTACATAATGTTTCGAATATTGTACATATGTTAATGAAAGCGTTCTACCATAAAGTTGTATATAATGCTTCAAATATTGTACATATGGTCACGAGGGTATTTTATAATAAGATTATACATAACGCCTAACCCTTTTTGTTCTTGCTCTATACATAGCAACACAAAAAAAACAAAAAAAAAACCCTTTTAATTTGTTGACATCTTGTGTGTTCAACAAGAAAAAATAAACTAAATCAGCCCATTTCATTAAACACAAAAATTGGTTACATTTAATTGTGGTAGGATATCAATTACCAAAGGCAACTTGAAAAACATTTTTATTTGTAACATAAAAATAAGCCATTCAAATATTTTATTGTATAATGGCTCATTGAACATTTATAATTTTATTAAATCATATTTAATTAAATTATACTTTTCGAACTATATATTATAATTATATATCGACAATATATAATAATTGGTGTCTAAGTGCTAAAGTGTATGACCTCATAAACCGGTATATAAGCGGTAGTATAGATATTTTTGTTATCACGTGCACATTAAGTCAACAAAATCCAGCTTGTGTGTACCATAAGTAACACCTAGAAATAATACACACCTATATTGGCGTATATCAACACATCAATGCGCCCAAGAATATACAAGTATTTGTTTCAGCTAAACGAACTATCATTATTATTTACTGTCCCTTTAGTGCTGATACCATGTTGACATGAGACATAGATCTAGTCATTCTCATTTGTCAATAAATTCTGTTTCATGATATAGAAAATAAAATATCCAGTTCATATTGATTATAAACGTTCCATATTAATTGATTTCGTTGCGAGGTTTTGACCTCTATATGAGACGTTTTTCAAAGACTGCATTCATTTTTAAAACAACCATAACCTTTATTTTATCAATAAAGGTTTCAAAAGCATTACGTAGATTATCAAATAATGATAATCTAAAATATACTGTTTACACACGACCATTACATAATGGTTTACAATAGAAATATATTACATCGACATATATTTCTTGAATGCAGTTTTTACATAATATCATACAAACATGGACTCCAAATCTTGTCCTTATTTTAGTATGCAACAGCGGAAGCTCTTAGTATTCATCTGAGAATAAACATGCTTTAAACGTCAACAAAAATGTTGGTGAGTTAAAGGTTTAACCTATATATATCAAATCGTAACAATAGACCACAAGATTTCATATTTCAATATACATCCCATACATAGAGATAAAAATCATTCATATGGTGAACACCTGGTAACCGACATTAACAAGATGCATATATAAGAATATCCCCATCATTCCGGGACACCCTTCGGATATGATATAAATTTCGAAGTACTAAAGCATCCGGTACTTTGGATGGAGTTTGTTATGCCCAATAGATCTATCTTTAAGATTCGCGTCAATTAGGGTGTCTGTTCCCTAATTCTTAGATTATCAGGCTTTAATAAAAAGGGGCATATTCGATTTCGATAATTCAACCATAGAATGTAGTTTCAAGTACTTGTGTCTATTTTGTAAATCATTTATAAAACCTGCATGTATTCTCATCCCAAAAATATTAGATTTTATAAGTGGGACTATAACTCACTTTCACAGATTTTTACTTCGTCGGGAAGTAAGACTTGGCCACTAATCGATTCACGAACCTATAACAAATATGTACATATATATCAAAGTATGTTCAAAATATATTTACAACACTTTTAATACCTTTTGATGTTTTAAGTTTATTAAGTCAGCTGTCCTCGTTAGTAACCTACAACTAGTTGTCCAACGTTAGATGTACAGAAAAAAAATTGATATATATTATCTTGAATCAATCCATGACCCAGTGTATACACGTCTCAGGCTAGATCACAACTCAAAATATATATATTTTTGGAATCAACCTCAACCCTGTATAGCTAACTCCCACATTACTGCATATAGAATGTCTATGGTTGTTCCAAATAATATATACACATGGGTCGATATGATATGTCAAAACATTTGCATACGTGTCTATGGTATCCCAAGATTACATAATATATTAGAATACATGTATAATACAATATAAGTTAGCTAGGATATGATTAATATAGATTTGTTACCAATTTTCACGTTGCTACAAAAAGAAAAATTATCCAATCTTGTTTTACCCATAACTTCTTCATTTTAAATCCGTTTTGAGTGAATCAAAATGCTATGGTTTCATATTGAACTCTATTTTATGAATCTAAACAGAAAAAGTATAGGTTTATAGTCGAAAATATAAGTTACAAGTCGTTTTTGTAAAGGTAGTCATTTCAGTCGAAAGAACGACATCTAGATGACCGTTTTAGAAAACATACTTCCACTTTGAGTTTAACCATGATTTTTGGATATAGTTTCATGTTCATAAGAAAAATAATTTTTCCAGAAGAACAACTTTTAAATCAAAGTTTATCATAGTTTTTAATTAACTAACCCAAAACAGCTCGCGGTGTTACTACGACGGCGTATGTCCGGTTTTACAGTGTTCTTCGTGTTTCCAGGTTTTAAATCATTAAGTTAGCATATCATATAGATATGGAACATGTGTTTAGTTGATTTTAAAAGTCAAGTTAGAAGGATTAACTTTTGTTTGCGAACAAGTTTAGAATTAACTAAACTATGTTCTAGTGATTACAAGTTTAAACCTTCGAATAAGATAGCTTTATATGTATGAATCGAATGATGTTATAAACATTATTACTACCTCAAGTTTTCTGGATAAAGCTACTGGAAATGAGAAAAATGGATCTAGCTTCAAAGGATCCTTGGATGGCTTGAAAGTTCTTGAAGCAGAATCATGACACGAAAACAAGTTCAAGTAAGATTTCCACTCGAAATAAGATTGTTATAGTTATATAAATTAAATCAAAGTTTGAATATGGGTATTACCTTGTATTAGAAAGATATCTTACTGTAAATAAGAAAGATTTCTTGAGGTTGGATGATCACTCTACAAGATTGGAAGTAAGCTAGCAAACTTGGAAGTATTCTTGATTTTATGAAACTAGAACTTGTAGAATTTATGAAGAACACTTAGAAATTGAAGATAGAACTTGAGAGAGATCAATTAGATGAAGAAAATTGAAGAATGAAAGTGTTTGTAGGTATTTTTGGTCGTTGGTGTATGGATTAGATATAAAGGATATGTAATTTTGTTTTCATGTAAATAAGTCATGAATGATTACTCATATTTTTGTAATTTTATGAGATATTTCATGCTAGTTTCCAAATGATAGTTCCCACATGTGTTAGGTGACTCACATGGGCTGCTAAGAGCTAATCATTGGAGTGTATATACCAATAGTACATACATCTAAAAGCTGTGTATTGTACGAGTACGAATACGGGTGCATACGAGTAGAATTGTTGATGAAACTGAACGAGGATGTAATTGTAAGCATTTTTGTTAAGTAGAAGTATTTTGATAAGTGTCTTGAAGTCTTTCAAAAGTGTATGAATACATATTAAAACACTACATGCATATACATTTTAACTGAGTCGTTAAGTTATCGTTAGTCGTTACATGTAAGTGTTGTTTTGAAACCTTTAGGTTAACGATCTTGTTAAATGTTGTTAACCCAATGTTTATAATATCAAATGAGATTTTAAATTATTATATTATCATGATATTATGATGTATGAATATCTCTTAATATGATATATATATACGTTAAATGTCGTTACAACGATAATCGTTACATATATGTCTCGTTTCAAAATCATTAAGTTAATAGTCTTGCTTTTACATATGTAGTTCATTGTTAATATACTTAATGATATGTTTACTTATCATAATATCATGTTAACTATATATATATATATATATCCATATATATGTCATCATATAGTTTTTTACAAGTTTTAACGTTCGTGAATCACCGGTCAACTTGGGTGGTCAATTGTCTATATGAAACCTATTTCAATTAATCAATTCTTAACAAGTTTGATTGCTTAACATGTTGGAAACACTCAATCATGTAAATAATAATTTCATTTAATATATATATATAAACATGGAAAGTTCGGGTCACTATAGTACCTACCCGTTAAATAAATTTCGTCCCGAAATTTTAAGCAGTTGGAGGTGTTGACGTATCTTCTGGAAATAAATGCGGGTATTTCTTCTTCATCTGATCTTCTCATTCCCAGTTGAACTCAGGTCCTCTACGAGCATTCCATCGAACTTTAACAATTGGTATCTTATTTTGCTTAAGTCTTTTAACCTCACGATCCATTATTTCAACGGGTTCTTCGATGAATTGAAGTTTTTCGTTGATTTGGATTTCATCTAACGGAATAGTGAGATCTTCTTTAGCAAAACATTTCTTCAAATTCGAGACGTGGAAAGTGTTATGTACAGCCGCGAGTTGTTGAGGTAACTCAAGTCGGTAAGCTACTGGTCCGACACGATCAATAATCTTGAATGGTCCAATATACCTTGGATTTAATTTCCCTCGTTTACCAAATCGAACAACGCCTTTCCAAGGTGCAACTTTAAGCATGACTATCTCTCCAATTTCAAATTCTATATCTTTTCTTTTAATGTCAGCGTAGCTCTTTTTTCGACTTTGGGCGGTTTTCAACCGTTGTTGAATTTGGATGATCTTCTCGGTAGTTTCTTGTATAATCTCCGGACCCGTAATCTGTCTATCCCCCACTTCACTCCAACAAATCGGAGACCTGCACTTTCTACCATAAAGTGCTTCAAACGGAGCCATCTCAATGCATGAATGGTAGCTATTGTTGTAGGAAAATTCTGCTAACGGTAGATGTCGATCCCAACTATTTCCGAAATCAATAACACATGCTCGTAGCATGTCTTCAAGCGTTTGTATCGTACTTTCGCTCTGCCATCAGTTTGTGGATGATAGGCAGTACTCATGTCTAGACGAGTTCCTAATGCTTGCTGTAATGTCTGCCAGAATCTTGAAATAAATCTGCCATCCCTATAAGAGATAATAGAGATTGGTATTCCATGTCTGGAGACGACTTCCTTCAAATACAGTCGTGCTAACTTCTCCATCTTGTCATCTTCTCTTATTGGCAGGAAGTGTGCTGATTTGGTGAGACGATCAACTATTACCCAAATTGTATCAAAACCACTTGCAGTCCTTGGCAATTTAGTGATGAAATCCATGGTAATGTTTGAAATGTCCCGTTCTTATTGATTAAAAACGTTCCATCTTAATTGATTTCGTTGCGAGGTTTTGACCTCTATATGAGACGTTTTTCAAAGACTGCATTCATTTTAAAACAAACCATAACCTTTATTTCATCAATAAAGGTTTAAAAAACTTTACGTAGATTATCAAATAATGATAATCTAAAATATCCTGTTTACACACGACCATTACATAGTGGTTTACAATACAAATATGTTACAACAAAATAAGTTTCTTGAATGCAGTTTTTACACAATATCATACAAGCATGGACTCCAAATCTCGTCCTTATTTAAGTATGTGACAGCGGAAGCTCTTAATAATCACCTGAGAATAATCATGCTTAAAAC
Organism: Rutidosis leptorrhynchoides; assembly: GCF_046630445.1. Lineage (NCBI taxonomy): Eukaryota > Viridiplantae > Streptophyta > Magnoliopsida > Asterales > Asteraceae > Rutidosis > Rutidosis leptorrhynchoides. Next base: position 381,497,642 of record NC_092339.1, read on the forward strand.
GTCAACAAAAATGTTGGTGAGTTATAGGTTTAACCTATATATATCAAATCATAATAATAGACCACAAGATTTCATATTTCAATACACATCCCATACATAGAGATAAAAATCATTCATATGGTGAACACCTGGTAACCGACATTAACAAGATGCATATATAAGAATATCCCCATCATTCCGGGACACCCTTCGGATATGATATAAATTTCGAAGTACTAAAGCATCCGGTACTTTGGATGGGGTTTGTTAGGCCCAATAGATCTATCTTTAGGATTCGCGTCAATTAGGGTGTCTGTTCCCTAATTCTTAGATTACCAGACTTAATAAAAAGGGGCATATTCGATTTCCATAATTCAACCATAGAATGTAGTTTCACGTACTTGTGTCTATTTTGTAAATCATTTATAAAACCTGCATGTATTCTCATCCCAAAAATATTAGATTTTAAAAGTGGGACTATAACTCACTTTCACATATTTTTACTTCGTCGGGAAGTAAGACTTGGCCGCTGGTTGATTCACGAACATATAACAATATATACATATATATATCAAAGTATGTTCAAAATATATTTACAACACTTTTAATATATTTTGATGTTTTAAGTTTATTAAGTCAGATGTCCTCGTTAGTAACCTACAACTAGTTGTCCACAGTTAGATGTACAGAAATAAATCGATAAATATTATCTTGAATCAATCCACGACCCAGTGTATACGTATCTCAGTATTGATCACAACTCAAACTATATATATTTTGGAATCAACCTCAACCCTGTATAGCTAACTCCAACATTCACATATAGAGTGTCTATGGTTGTTCCGAAATATATATAGATGTGTCGACATGATAGGTCGAAACATTGTATACGTGTCTATGGTATCTCAAGATTACATAATATACAATACAAGTTGATTAAGTTATGGTTGGAATAGATTTGTTACCAATTTTCACGTAGCTAAAATGAGAAAAATTATCTAATCTTGTTTTACCCATAACTTCTTCATTTTAAATCCGTTTTGAGTGAATCAAATTGCTATGGTTTCATATTGAACTCTATTTTATGAATCTAAAAAGAAAAAGTATAGGTTTATAGTCGGAAAAATAAGTTACAAGTCGTTTTTGTAAAGGTAGTCATTTCAGTCGAAAGAACGACGTCTAGATGACCATTTTAGAAAACATACTTCCACTTTGAGTTTAACCATAATTTTTGGATATAGTTTCATGTTCATAATAAAAATCATTTTCTCAGAATAAAAACTTTTAAATCAAAGTTTATCATAGTTATTAATTAACTAACCCAAAACAGCCCGCGGTGTTACTACGACGGCGTAAATCCGGTTTTACGGTGTTTTTCGTGTTTCCAGGTTTTAAATCATTAAGTTAGAATATCATATAGATATAGAACATGTGTTTAGTTGATTTTAAAAGTCAAGTTAGAAGGATTAACTTTTGTTTGCGAATAAGTTTAGAATTAACTAAACTATGTTCTAGTGATTACAAGTTTAAACCTTCGAATAAGATAGCTTTATATGTATGAATCGAATGATGTTATGAACATCATTACTACCTTAAGTTCCTTGGATAAACCTACTGGAAAAGAGAAATATGGATCTAGCTTCAACGGATCCTTGGATGGCTCGAAGTTCTTGATGCAGAATCATGACACGAAAACAAGTTCAAGTAAGATCATCACTTGAAATAAGATTGTTATAGTTATAGAAATTGAACCAAAGTTTGAATATGATTATTACCTTGTATTAGAATGATAACCTACTGTAAGAAACAAATATTTCTTGAGGTTGGATGATCACCTTACAAGATTGGAAATGAGCTAGCAAACTTGAAAGTATTCTTGATTTTATGTAACTAGAACTTGTAGAATATATGAAGAACACTTAGAACTTGAAGATAGAACTTGGGAGAGATCAATTAGATGAATAAAATTGAAGAATGAAAGTATTTGTAGGTATTTTTGGTCATTGGTGTATGGATTAGATATAAAGGATATGTACTTTTGTTTTCATGTAAATAAGTCATGAATGATTACTCATATTTTTGTAATTTTATGAGATATTTCATACTAGTTGCCAAATGATGTTCCCACATGTGTTAGGTGACTCACATGGGCTACTAAGAGCTGATCATTGGAGTGTATATACCAATAGTACATACATCTAAAAGCTGTGTATTGTACGAGTACGAATACGGGTGCATACGAGTATAATTGTTGATGAAACTGAACGAGGATGTAATTGTAAGAATTTTTGTTAAGTAGAAGTATTTTGATAAGTATATTGAAGTCTTTCAAAAGTGTATAAATACATATTAAAACACTACATGTATATACATTTTAACTGAGTCGTTAAGTCATCGTTAGTCGTTACATGTAAGTGTTGTTTTGAAACCTTTAGGTTAACGATCTTGTTAAATGTTGTTAACCCAATGTTTAGAATACCAAATGAGATTTTAAATTATTATATTATCATGATATTATCATGTATGAATATCTCTTAATATGATATATATACATTAAATGTCTTTACAACGATAATCGTTACATATATGTCTCGTTTAAAAATCATTAAGTTAGTAGTCTTGTTTTTACATATGTAGTTCATTGTTAATATACTTAATGATATGTTTACTTATCATAGTATCATGTTAACTATATATATATCCATATATATGTCATCATATAGTTTTTACAAGTTTTAACGTTCGTGAATCACCGGTCAACTTGGGTGGTCAATTGTCTATATGAAACATATTTCAATTAATCAAGTCTTAACAAGTTTGATTGCTTAACATGTTGGAAACATTTAATCATGTAAATATCAATCTCAATTAATATATATAAACATGGAAAAGTTCGGGTCACTACAGTACCTACCCGTTAAATAAATTTCGTCCCGAAATTTTAAGCTGTTGAAGGTGTTGACGAATCTTCTGGAAATAGATGCGGGTATTTCTTCTTCATCTGATCTTCACGCTCCCAGGTGAACTCGGGTCCTCTACGAGCATTCCATCGAACCTTAACAATTGGTATCTTGTTTTGCTTAAGTCTTTTAACCTCACGATCCATTATTTCGACGGGTTCTTCGATGAATTGAAGTTTTTCGTTGATTTGGATTTCATCTAACGGAATAGTGAGATCTTCTTTAGCAAAACATTTCTTCAAATTCGAGACGTGGAAAGTGTTATGTACAGACGCGAGTTGTTGAGGTAACTCAAGTCGGTAAGCTACTGGTCCGACACGATCAATAATCTTGAATGGTCCAATATACCTTGGATTTAATTTCCCTCGTTTACCAAATCGAACAACGCCTTTCCAAGGTGCAACTTTAAGCATGACCATCTCTCCAATTTCAAATTCTATATCTTTTCTTTTAATGTCAGCGTAGCTCTTTTTTCGACTTTGGGCGGTTTTCAACCGTTGTTGAATTTGGATGATCTTCTCGGTAGTTTCTTGTATAATCTCCGGACCCGTAATCTGTCTATCCCCCACTTCACTCCAACAAATCGGAGACCTGCACTTTCTACCATAAAGTGCTTCAAACGGCGCCATCTCAATGCTTGAATGGTAGCTGTTGTTGTAGGAAAATTCTGCTAACGGTAGATGTCGATCCTAACTGTTTCCGAAATCAATAACACATGCTCGTAGCATGTCTTCAAGCGTTTGTATCGTCCTTTCACTCTGTCCATCAGTTTGTGGATGATAGGCAGTACTCATGTCTAGACGAGTTCCTAATGCTTGCTGTAATGTCTGCCAGAATCTTGAAATAAATCTGCCATCCCTATCAGAGATAATAGAGATTGGTATTCCATGTCTGGAGACGACTTCTTTCAAATACAGTCGTGCTAACTTCTCCATCTTGTCATCTTCTCTTATTGGCAGGAAGTGTGCTGATTTGGTGAGACGATCAACTATTACCCAAATAGTATCAAAACCACTTGCAGTCCTTGGCAATTTAGTGATGAAATCCATGGTAATGTTTTCCCATTTCCATTCCGGGATTTCGGGTTGTTGAAGTAGACCTGATGGTTTCTGATGCTCAGCTTTGACCTTAGAACACGTCAAACATTCTCCTACGTATTTAGCAACATCGGCTTTCATACCCGGCCACCAAAAATGTTTCTTGAGATCCTTGTACATCTTCCCCGTTCCAGGATGTATTGAGTATCTGGTTTTATGAGCTTCTCTAAGTACCATTTCTCTCATATCTCCAAATTTTGGTACCCAAATCCTTTCAGCCCTATACCGGGTTCTGTCTTCCCGAATATTAAGATGCTTCTCCGATCCTTTGGGTATTTCATCTTTTAAATTTCCCTCTTTTAAAACTCCTTGTTGCGCCTCCTTTATTTGAGTAGTAAGGTTATTATGAATAATTATATTCATAGATTTTACTCGAATGGGTTCTCTGTCCTTCCTGCTCAAGGCATCGGCTACCACATTTGCCTTCCCCGGGTGGTAACGAATCTCAAAGTCGTAATCATTCAATAATTCAATCCACCTACGCTGCCTCATATTCAGTTGTTTTTGATTAAATATGTGTTGAAGACTTTTGTGGTCGGTATATATAATACTTTTGACCCCATATAAGTAGTGCCTCCAAGTCTTTAATGCAAAAACAACCGTGCCTAATTCCAAATCATGCGTCGTATAATTTTGTTCGTGAATCTTCAATTATCAAGACGCATAAGCAATCACCTTCGTTCGTTGCATTAATACACAACCGAGACCTTGCTTTGATGCATCACAATAAATCACAAAATCATCATTCCCTTCAGGCAATGACAATATAGGTGCCGTAGTTAGCTTTTTCTTCAATAACTGAAACGCTTTCTCTTGTTCATCATTCCATTCAAATTTCTTCCCTTTATGCGTTAATGCAGTCAAGGGTTTTGCTATTCTGGAAAAGTCTTGGATGAACCTTCTGTAGTAACCAGCTAGTCCTAAAAACTGGCGTATGTGTTTCGGAGTTTTTGGGGTTTCCCACTTTTCAACAGTTTCTATCTTTGCCGGATCCACCTTAATAGCTTCTTTGTTCACTATGTGACCGAGGAATTGAAATTCTTCCAACCAAAATGCACACTTTGAAAACTTCGCGTACAATTCTTCCTTCCTCAATACTTCTAACACCTTTCTCAAATGTTCACCGTGTTCTTGGTCATTCTTTGAGTAAATAAGTATGTCATCAAAGAAAACAATGACAAACTTGTCAAGGTATGGTCCACACACTCGGTTCATAAGGTCCATGAACACAGCTGGTGCAATAGTTAAACCAAACGGCATGACCATAAACTCGTAATGATCGTAACGTGTTCTGAAAGCAGTCTTTGGAATATCATCTTCTTTCACCCGCATTTGATGATACCCGGAATGTAAGTCCATCTTTGAATAAACAGACGAGCCTTGTAGTTGATCAAATAAGTCGTCGATTCTCAGTAGTGGGTAGCGGTTCTTAATGGTAAGTTTGTTCAACTCTCGGTAGTCGATACACAACCTGAATGTACCATCTTTCTTCTTGACAAACAAAATAGGAGCTCCCCACGGTGATGTGCTTGGTCGAATGAAACCACGTTCTAATAGTTCTTGCAGTTGGCTTTGCAGTTCTTTCATCTCACTGGGTGCGAGTCTATAAGAAGCGCGAGCTATTGGTGCAGCTCCCGGTACAAGATCTATTTGAAATTCAACAGATCGATGTGGAGGTAGTCCAGGTAATTCTTTCGGAAATACATCGGGAAATTCTTTTGCGACGGGAACATCATTGATGCTCTTTTCTTCAGTTTGTACTTTCTCGACGTGTGCTAGAACAGCATAGCAACCTTTTCTTATTAGTTTTTGTGCCTTCAAATTACTAATAAGATGTAGCTTCATGTTGCCCTTTTCTCCGTACACCATTAAGGGTTCTCCTTCTTCTCGTACAATGCGAATTGCATTTTTATAACATACGATTTCTGCTTTCACCTTCTTCAGCCAGTCCATGCCAACTATTACATCAAAACTCCCTAACTCTACTGGTATCAAATCAATCTTAAATGTTTCGCTAACCAGTTTAATTTCTCGATTCCGACATATATTATCTGCTGAAATTAATTTACCATTTGCTAATTCGAGTAAAAATTTACTATCCAAAGGCGTCAATGGGCAACTTAATTTAGCACAAAAATCTCTACTCATATAGCTTCTATCCGCACCCGAATCAAATAAAACGTAAGCAGATTTATTGTCAACAAGAAACGTACCCGTAACAAGCTCCGGGTCTTCCTGTGCCTCTGCCGCATTAATATTGAAAACTCTTCCGCGGCCTTGTCCATTCGTGTTCTCCTGTTTCGGGCAATTTCTAATAATGTGGCCCGGTTTTCCACATTTATAACAAACTACATTGGCATAACTTGCTCCGACACTACTTGCTCCGCCATTACTCGTTCCGACACCATTTGTTCCTTTCGTTCTATTAACCCCTGGTCCGTAGACCTCACACTTCGCCGCGCTATGACCATTTCTTTTACACTTGTTGCAAAATTTGGTGCAGAACCCCGAGTGATACTTTTCACACCTTTGGCATAGCTGCTTCTGATTGTTGTTGTTGTTGTTGCGGTTGTTATTGTTGTTGGGATGATTGTTGTAGTTGCTGTTGTTGTTGTTGTTTTTGTTGTTGTTGTTGTTGTTGTTGTTGTTGTTGGGCCGTTTGTTGTAGTTGCGATTGATGTTGCGATTGTTGGGATAATTGTTGCGATTATTATTGTAATTGCTGTTGTTGTTGTATTGGTGATTCTTATCACCGTTTTCCTCCCACTTTCTTTTGACTTGCTTCACATTGGCCTCTTCAGCCGTCTGTTCTTTAATTCTTTCCTCAATCTGGTTCACTAGTTTATGAGCCATTCTACATGCCTGTTGTATGGAGGCGGGCTCGTGTGAACTTATATCTTCTTGGATTCTTTCCGGTAATCCTTTCACAAACGCGTCGATCTTCTCTTCCTCATCTTCGAACGCTCCCGGACACAATAGGCACAATTCTGTGAATCGTCTTTCGTACGTGGTAATATCAAATCCTTGGGTTCGTAACCCTCTAAGTTCTGTCTTGAGCTTATTGACCTCGGTTCTGGGACGGTACTTCTCGTTCATCACGTGCTTGAATGCTGACCACGGTAGTGCGTATGCATCGTCTTGTCCCACTTGCTCTAGATAGGTATTCCACCATGTTAACGCAGAACCTGTGAAGGTATGCGTAGCGTACTTCACTTTGTCCTCTTCAGTACACTTACTTATGGCAAACACCGATTCGACCTTCTCGGTCCACCGTTTTAATCCAATCGGTCCTTCGGTTCCATCAAATTCCAAAGATTTGCAGGCAGTGAATTCTTTGTAGGTGCATCCTACACGATTTCCTGTACTGCTAGATCCAAGGTTATTGTTGGTATGTAGCGCAGCCTGTACTACGGCTATGTTTGAATCTAGAAAAGTACGGAATTCCTCTTCATTCATATTCACGGTGTGTTGAGTAGTCGGTGCCATTTCCTTCAAAATAGTCAAATGGAACAAGTTAATCATACAGAATATTAAGAGTAGTTAATAGTATTTCGTAGCATAATATGAACTCATTTATAAAAGCTTTTTCTTCATATTAGCGTTTTATAAGTTTAAATTCGGGTAGTACCTACCCGTCAAGTTCATACTTAGTAGCTAATATACAATTCAACTACTACAATTCTATATGAAAAACTGATTATAATAATATTTTGCGTTCAAACTTTTACACAATATTTTACAAACTTACAATACCGCTTATTTTACATATAGCATGAAATATAGCACACAATAAATTTGATACAAGATGGTTGTGAAGATAATTCTAGCTAGTACACAAGTCATTCAGCAAAGGCAATAAAGACACGTAATTCATACGTCCAGAAACAAGTCATGCATTCTGGTTTTACTAGGATTACTTCCCATCCTTGGTCTTGTGGAACATAACCGTTATGGCCGTTGATAAGACAACGTGTTGTACCATCGTCAAAGGGACGAGGGTTACGTAATGTCCAACAGTCCCGTAACAATCTAAAAACCTCATTTCTTACCCCAATTACCGACTCCGTCACTTGTGGAAATGTTTTGTTTAATAGTTGTAGCCCGATGTTCTTGTTCTCACTTTGGTGAGAAGCGAACATTACTAATCCGTAAGCATAACATGCTTCTTTATGTTGCATGTTAGCCGCTTTTTCTAAATCATGAAGTCCAATATTCAGATATATTGAGTCAAAATAATTTCTTAACCCATTGCGTAAAATAGCATTTGGGTTCCCCGCAATATATGCGTCAAAGTAAACACATCGTAACTTATGAATTTCCCAATGTGATATCCCCCATCTTTCGAACGAAAGCCTTTTATAAACCAAGGCATTCTTGGAACGTTCTTCGAATGTCTTACAAACTGATCTCGCCTTAAATAGTTGTGCCGAAGAATTCTGACCGACTCTAGACAAGATTTCATCAATCATGTCTCCAGGTAGGTCTCTTAAAATATTGGGTTTTCTATCCATTTTGTGGTTTTATACTGTAAAATAGACAAGAGTTAGATTCATAAAAAAAATACTTATTAATACAAGCAATTTTTACATATATCATAAAGCATAAGCACACTATATTACATATATTACATCATACGAATACAACTATCTTATTCCGACTCGCTTGTTTCTTCTTCTTCGGTTTTGGTTTGTTTTGCCAAGTTTCTAGGGATATATGATGTTCTCCTAATACGAGCCGTCGTTTTCCACATTGGTTTAGAAAAACCTGGTGGTTTAGAGGTTCCCGGGTCATTGTTACAACTTAAGGACTTCGGGGGTTGACGATACATATAAAGTTCATCGGGGTTGAAATTAGATTTCTCTATTTTTATGCCCTTTCCCTTATTATTTTCTTTTGCCTTTTTAAATTCAGTTGGGGTAATTTTTATAACATCATCGGAATTCTCGTCGGAATCCGATTCATCGGAGAATTGGTAATCCTCCCAATATTTTGCTTCCTTGGCGAAAACACCATTGATCATAATTAAGCTTGGTCGGTTGGTTGAGGTTTTTCTTTTACTTAACCGTTTTATTATTTCCCCCACCGGTTCTATTTCTTCATCCGGTTCCGATTCTTCTTTCGGTTCCGACTCTTCTTCCGGTTCCGACTCTTCTTCCGGTTCCTCTTCGGGAACTTGTGAATCAGTCCACGAATCATTCCAATTTACATTTGACTCTTCATTATTATTAGGTGAGTCAATGGGACTTGTTCTAGAGGTAGACATCTATCACATAATATCAAACGCGTTAAGAGATTAATATATCACATAATATTCACATGTTAAAAATATATAGTTTCCAACAAAATTTGTTAAGCAATCATTTTTCAAGTAAACAAGGTCGAAGTCCAGACTCACTAATGCATCCTAACAAACTCGATAAGACACACTAATGCAAAATTCTGGTTCTCTAAGACCAACGCTCGGATACCAACTGAAATGTCCCGTTCTTATTGATTAAAAACGTTCCATCTTAATTGATTTCGTTGCGAGATTTTGACCTCTATATGAGACATTTTTCAAAGACTGCATTCATTTTAAAACAAACCATAACCTTTATTTCATCAATAAAGGTTTAAAAAACTTTACGTAGATTATCAAATAATGATAATCTAAAATATCCTGTTTACACACGACCAATACATAATGGTTTACAATACAAATATGTTACAACAAAATAAGTTTCTTGAATGCAGTTTTTACATAATATCATAGAAATATGGACTCCAAATCTTGTCCTTATTTAAGTATGCGACAGCGGAAGCTCTTAGTATTCACCGGAGAATAAACATGCTTAAAACGTCAACAAAAATGTTGGTGAGTTATAGGTTTAACCTATATATATCAAATCGTAACAATAGACCACAAGATTTCATATTTCAATATACATCCCATACATAGAGATAAAAATCATTCATATGGTGAACACCTGGTAACCGACATTAACAAGATGCATATATAAGAATATCCCCATCATTCCGGGACACCCTTCGGATATGATATAAATTTCGAAGTACTAAAGCATCCGGTACTTTGGATGGGGTTTGTTAGGCCCAATAGATCTATCTTTAGGATTCGCGTCAATTAGGGTGTCTGTTCCCTAATTCTTAGATTACCAGACTTAATAAAAAGGGGCATATTCGATTTCGATAATTTAACCATAGAATGTAGTTTCACGTACTTGTGTCTATTTTGTAAATCATTTATAAAACCTGCATGTATTCTCATCCCAAAAATATTAGATTTTAAAAGTGGGACTATAACTCACTTTCACAGATTTTTACTTCGTCGGGAAGTAAGACTTGGCCGCTGGTTGATTCACGAACCTATAACAATATATACATATATATATATCAAAGTATGTTCAAAATATATTTACAACACTTTTAATATATTTTGATGTTTTAAGTTTATTAAGTCAGCTGTCCTCGTTAGTAACCTACAACTAGTTGTCCACAGTTAGATTTACAGAAATAAATCGATAAATATTATCTTGAATCAATCCACGACCCAGTGTATACGTATCTCAGTATTGATCACAACTCAAACTATATATATTTTGGAATCAACCTCAACCCTGTTTAGCTAACTCCAACATTCACATATAGAGTGTCTATGGTTGTTCCGAAATATATATAGATGTGTCGACATGATAGGTCGAAACATTGTATACGTGTCTATGATATCTCAAGATTACATAATATACAATACAAGTTGATTAAGTTATGGTTGGAATAGATTTGTTACCAATTTTCACGTAGCTAAAATGAGAAAAATTATCCAATCTTGTTTTACCCATAACTTCTTCATTTTAAATCCGTTTTGAGTGAATCAAATTGCTATGGTTTCATATTGAACTCTATTTTATGAATCTAAACAGAAAAAGTATAGGTTTATAGTCGGAAAAATAAGTTACAAGTCGTTTTTGTAAAGGTAGTCATTTCAGTCGAAAGAACGACGTCTAGATGACCATTTTAGAAAACATACTTCCACTTTGAGTTTAACCATAATTTTTGGATATAGTTTCATGTTCATAATAAAAATCATTTTCTCAGAATAACAACTTTTAAATCAAAGTTTATCATAGTTTTTAATTAACTAACCCAAAACAGCCCGCGGTGTTACTACGACGGCGTAAATCCGATTTTACGGTGTTTTTCGTGTTTCCAGGTTTTAAATCATTAAGTTAGCATATCATATAGATATAGAACATGTGTTTAGTTGATTTTAAAAGTTAAGTTAGAAGGATTAACTTTTGTTTGCGAACAAGTTTAGAATTAACTAAACTATGTTCTAGTGATTACAAGTTTAAACCTTCGAATAAGATAGCTTTATATGTATGAATCGAATGATGTTATGAACATCATTGAAAGGACCCGTTCATATACATTATAAACGATTCACAATAGTTGATTACATCGCGAGGTATTTGACCTCTATATGATACGTTTTACAAACATTGCATTCGTTTTTAAAAGACAAACTTTCTTTACATCAAAAATTGACAGCATGCATACCATTTCATATTACATCCAACTATAATTGACTTAATATTAATATTGATGAACTCAACGACTCGAATGCAACGTCTTTCAAAGTATGTCTTGAATGACTCCAAGTAATATCCTTAAAATGAGCTAATGCACAGCGGAAGATTTCTTTAATACCTGAGAATAAACATGCTTTAAAGTGTTAACCAAAAGGTTGGTGAGTTCATTAATTTATCATAATCCATCATTTCCGTAATAGTAATAGACCACAAGATTTCAGTTTCTATAAATATCCGTACACTCGCAAGTGTATAAAAGTATTCTATAAGTTGTAGGCACCCGGTAACAAGCCTTAACGTTCACGTTTTACCCTCTGAAGTACACCAGATCAGGTGTGTTTAAAATAGCCTCGAAGTACTAAAGCATCCCATAGTCGGGATGGGGTTTGTCAGGCCCAATAGATCTATCTTTAGGATTCGCGCCTACCGTACATAGACAAGTAGTTTAATGTTACCAAGCTAAGGGTATATTTCTGGTTTAAACCCACATAGAATTAGTTTTAGTACTTGTGCCTATTTCGTAAAACATTTATAAAACATCGCATGTATTCTCAGCCCAAAAATATATATTGCAAAAGCAATTAAAAAGGGAGCAAATGAAACTCACAATACTGTATTTCGTAGCAATTATGTATATGATGGCACTGAACAAGTGCAGGGTTTGTCTTGGATTCACGAACCTATACTAAGTATATATATTTATATGTTGGTCAATATCTGTGTAACAATTTAGGTCAAGTCGTAGTGTATCACAATCCTAATGCTCGAGACCGACATGCAAAAGTCAACAAAAGTCAACTTGACCCAAAATGACTTCCAAAATCTATACATGTTTATTATATAACTTATATATAGTAGTTTTATATATTTAAATATATTTATCAGATCTTATTATACTCAATAATACAAGTCATTTATTAATAAATAAAATTTTATATTAAAATTCATATATGATAAAAATATACTTTTATATATCTCAAGTAATAAAATTTATAAAATTCACTTAATATCATAAAAATATAGTGGTATGTATTATTAATGTAATTACATTACATGTGGTAAAAATATCATTGTACGCATATTTATTTGATAAAATAATATTGATAATAATGATAATGATAAAAATAATAAAATGATAGTTTCAATAAAAATATTAATTTTTAGTAATAAAGATAATTTTAGCAATAACATCAACTGATAACAGTTATAAGAATCGTTTTAATAATAATATTAAAATTAATGATAATTCAGTTGACCATATCTTTTAATCCGTTCATCGAAACCACACGATTTCTAAATGAAAAGTTATTAATTTTTTCTTCAGCTTTTCAACGACATGCATATCATATAACTTATCTCAGTAGCATATGTATCAAATTCGTGATTTATCATAAACTATTTAATGACGAAACTAAGCATACAAACATGCATAATCATATATACTCGAGCACTAGTTAGGGATACACTATTAATATATAAAAGATAAGATATGAATGCTCACGTATCAATATTGTGATTCAATATTGCAGGAAAGTACGTAGACGCAACGAAAATGATAAACGTTAGGTTGACCTCACGAGCAATACCCTCGATCAATACCCATAACCTTCATAGCTATAACCCATAATTTCCTTAGCTCTATCCCATTTGAAAACTTATTTTGAAATCGTCTGAATATAACTCCGTCGTAGTATTTTATGTATACTAATAATATCTTGAAATAATACTAAGTAAATATATATATATATGTAATTCGATTGAGAGAGTTTAGAGAAATATATTTTCAAGTTTCTATGAAATAATGAAACCTATTGAATTCTATTTATAATAGATTTTTGAATTATTAAAGTGAATTATTAAAGTATGGATTATTAAAGTGAATTATTAAAGTATGAATTATTAAAGTGAATTATTAAAGTATGAATTATTAAAGTGAATTATTAAAGTATGAATTATTAAAGTGAATTATTAAAGTATGAATTATTAAAGTGAATTATTAAAGTATGAATTATTAAAGTGAAAGTAAAGTAAAAGTAAAGTAAAGGTAAAGTTAAAGTATAGTAAAAGTATAAAACTATGTACGTATAATACGCGTATAAAAAAATATATATAATATTAATTTAAATCGTTTTATATATTTAATAAAATAAAATATAAATATCGTTATCTTTATCATACTGGTTAAGTATTGAGTTGTCAAAAAGAATAGATTTCTTAAATCACAGTGGACCTCATAACATAGGCCCGTAATCATATCATAATGTATCTGATAATTCAATTATTTGATATTATCTCTTAATTCTGTCGATAAATATATCGAAACAAATATGTTCATGTAAAGTATCATATATCTAATACTTTGTTAATGTTTTCAGTTAATATTATATATTATATATACATATCTATATACACATAATTGTTCGTGAATCGTCGAACACGGTCAAAGGGTAATTGATTACATGAATGTAGTTCCAAACTTTTTGAGATTCAACATTACAAATTCTACTTATCGTGTCGGAAACATATAAAGGTTAAGTTTAAATTTGGTCGGAAATTTCCGGGTCGTCACAGTACCTACCCGTTAAAGAAATTTTGTCCCGAAATTTGATCGAGGTCGTCATGGCTAACTATAAAAATGTTTTCATGACGAATATGAGTTGATAAATAGAGTTTTATCATCATTGAGTAATATAGATAAAACAATTTGATTACGCGAAGAGTATAAGTGAAGCTATCGCAAGAGAGTGAAATGAGTAAACGTATATTCGTTTTAACTGATGACGTAGTTATGATTGATTTTCGGAATTCATGGGATTTAAAGAAAATCTTTGCAATAAGATTTGGTTCTTCGGCGATTAAGGAAATCAGGATCTTCTTTGATTAAATGCGATAATCTGTCTCGATTTCTCTGTCTGATATTTTACTATAATTCCACCCCCTTCGTTTCTTTATTTCCACAGCTCACACCTTCTAGTCTTTCTCCCCAATTCATACTTTAAAGCATTCGTTAATATGCTTCATCCAGTATTGATTCTTGATATACTCTTAACTTTCATATCTGTCATTCTTCTTTTTCATCTACCACCGGAGGAAGTTATTTTCTTCTACCATTACCTTGGGGTTATTGTGTTTTTTATTCTCCCGTGTCTTTATATTGCTATACGCATTGATATACATGGTTTGTAATTTCGGGATTGTTATCGGGCTTTATATTCTCCATTATATTTCGGAGCTTCATGCTTTCGTTTTCTCTTCCTGACCTTAAGTCAAGCGGATAATGGTCCAGAATTCATAGATATGAATTTTTGGATGAACATAGTTAATGTTCCAAGAAGAAAATCTTAATGGCATGATCTTGATTTGGCAAATTACCGGAATATCCGAAAATATAGAGCTATCAAGATGATATGTTCTTAATATGTTTGGAAATTGGGTAGAATGTAAGAGTCGTGTAAACAGTACATGATGACGGTATATTCTGTGAATCATCACGTTCCATTAGAAACTCAGCATGACTTACTATAATATAATCACGTTGATCAAGTGTCATTATATTATACTAACTCATGCTTCAATTCCCAACACTACTTCAAAAACATTCCTATTTTAAATTCAATTTTTTTTTTTTAGAATTTAGAAACTAACAAAGTTTCTTTTTATGTTGTAACGCAGATATTGCGAAGAGATAAAAGATTTCGGATAAGAATAGTTGTGAAAATATCTTCAAGAATATCGAAGATATTATAATAAAAGATACGATAATATGGATGATGAAGAAGATTTATCTGTGAAGGTTTAGAATAAGAAGTAAGTTGTTTGCTAACGATTTCAGTAGACACTGAATCATTTGGATCCTTTGAAGGCAGGTTTAGTCTTTGTGATTTGTCCACAGCCTCCTTCATGGTCTGCTCAATCTGTTTTCCAGTTTCAAACCTTCTCTTTTTCTCAGCTTTACCACCATACTATTCTTTATCATCAAACTTTTGACTGTTAAAGTCGTTTACAGTTTTTGCTGCTTCATCAGCATTTTTCCAATTTTGGAGAACTAGTTCATAGTTTGGGATGTTTTTCAGAAAATTCACATTCGAAGTATGTAAGTCTAGGAGATAGACGTTATATGTATAACTTTTGACGTAAAATTGTCGCGAAATTCAAAATACTGATTGCTAATTCCCAGTAGTTGGTGTGACAATTATTGTTATAGGATGTAGGTGAGTACATGATGGGGTTTTAATGAATAAGTATAGTGGCTTTTCGGAGAGGCTTAAGTCGAAGGTTAATGAAGTTGTTGATAAGTTTACTGCTAATGTGGCGAGATATGAAAGGTTCCCCGGTAACAATGATGAAGGGGTAATTGTTATAATAAGGTTTATTCGTATAAACAAATGAAGGTGATTTGCTGGAGCTGTGACAAAACTGTCTATTTTGGAAAGAGATTGAAAAATTATATTTGGTAATAAATATCAAAGGATCTGACACGGATACGTGTTAAACTATAACTTTGGTTTCGAGAGCTTTCCAGATGCATGACAGTGGGTAATATGTGGTTGGATCATCATCTCGCATGTCTTTAGGAATTTTGAAGTGTTTGAACACATATTGTAATTGTTAATATACACATGATGTTCTAAGATTTTGAATGATACAAATATTTTTTGTGAGTTCCATGAATAGAAATGAGGTTCTAGGACAGTTTTGAAGTCAAAGTATAGTTTTGAAAGATGTAGGAATCTAAGAGTGATGATTTCGGTTATATCTTGAATCGAATTCTGAGATTTCAAAATCAGAATATGTAATTAGATTTTGAATGAGTATGGTTGTTTTGATTTCTATAAAAGAATGTATATTGTTGTGAAAGTATGGAGTATAATGGATGATTTGCTGAATCAGATTCGAAGAATGTAACATATTAATTGTGAATTTATATATCTCTCGGGTATTACCTACCCGTTAAAAAAAATTTCACAATTAATATTTTGTACAAAAGAATTTTATTACAGTCTTTATGGAAATATATATGTGTATATTTCTTCAGATGTAATATTGATTTAATGAGTTAATATTAAATTAAACTCATTTGATTTATGGTTAAGGCTAGGATAGATAATTTCTAAACTTTAGAAATTACATAATCGCCGTAGAATGTTTCCCTAATGAAGTTATGAATCAATACTTCATCGTTGTGGTATTCCTTGGTATCTACATGGCGTATGACGTCGATGCTCGTGGGACAGATTGTGAAGTTGAGGTTTGCGATGCGGTTGTTGTTGGTGGTGGTAATGGTACTGTTGATGTTGTTGATGGTGGTACTGGTTATGCTGCTGGTGCTGCTGCTGTTGTTTGTAACCTTTGCACCATATTCTCCAAAGCCACTACCCGAGCGCGAAGCTCGTTGACTTCTTCTATTACACCGGGGTGATTGTCGGTTCGGACGAGCGGATAAATAAGATCTAGAATTTGGTGTAGTATACAATTATGACGAGATACTCTGGAAATGAGAGAGAAAATGGTGTTTCGGACAAGTTCGCCGGTAAGTGCTTCAGGTTCATTGCCAAGAGGGCAATGTGGTGGATGAAAGGGATCGCCTTCTTCTTGTCTCCAATGGTTAAGTAAATTACGAACCCATCCCAAATTCATCCAGAATCGATGATGGCTAATTGGTTGATCCATTCCGGTCACACTGCTTTCGGAGCTCATGTGGAAATCCATATCGGCATAGCTGTCGGAATTCGAGGAACTCGAACTGGTTGAGGGATCCATCTTGTATGATCAGGGAAAGAATTTTTTTGGTATGATATAGATTGTAGAATTTAGATTTGGTATTCTTCAATACATAATTTACATATGTATATATAATACCAAAATCTCATAAATTACGGAGGAATCTTTGAAAGATGTCAGTCAAAGTTCACAGTAACAGATATGCTAAGATAAGAATTCGTCTATACACTATTATGCAATAAATGTAGGAAAACACATCTAGACTTAAGAATGATAAGCAGGTAATTTCCTAAGGATGGTAAGTAGATGATTTCCGACTAAAAATGATAAGCAAAACTTTTGACATGCAGACACGGTTGAAGTCCAGACTCACTAATGCATCTTAACAACTATCAGTTAGACACACTAATGCAAGATCTGGTTCGCTAAGACCACCGCTCTGATACCAACTGAAAGGACCCGTTCATATACATTATAAACGATTCACAATAGTTGATTACATCGCGAGGTATTTGACCTCTATATGATACGTTTTACAAACATTCCATTCGTTTTTAAAAGACAAACTTTCTTTACATCAAAAATTGACGGCATGCATACCATTTCATATTACATCCAACTATAATTGACTTAATATTAATCTTGATGAACTCAACGACTCGAATGCAACGTCTTTCAAAGTATGTCTTGAATGACTCCAAGTAATATCCTTAAAATGAGCTAATGCACAGCGGAAGATTTCTTTAATACCTGAGAATAAACATGCTTTAAAGTGTCAACCAAAAGGTTGGTGAGTTCATTAATTTATCATAATCCATCATTTCCGTAATAGTAATAGACCACAAGATTTCAGTTTCTATAAATATCCGTACACTCGCAAGTGTATAAAAGTATTCTATAAGTTGTAGGCACCCGGTAACAAGCCTTAACATTCACGTTTTACCCTCTGAAGTACACCAGATCAGGTGTGTTTAAAATAGCCTCGAAGTACTAAAGCATCCCATAGTCGGGATGGGGTTTGTCAGGCCCAATAGATCTATCTTTAGGATTCGCGCCTACCGTACATAGACAAGTAGTTTAATGTTACCAAGCTAAGGGTATATTTCTGGTTTAAACCCACATAGAATTAGTTTTAGTACTTGTGCCTATTTTGTAAAACATTTATAAAACATCGCATGTATTCTCAGCCCAAAAATATATATTGCAAAAGCAATTAAAAAGGGAGCAAATGAAACTCACAATACTGTATTTCGTAGCAATTATGTATATGATGGCACTGAACAAGTGCAGGGTTTGTCTCGGATTCACGAACCTATATTAAGTATATATATTTATATGTTGGTCAATATCTGTGTAACAATTTAGGTCAAGTCGTAGTGTATCACAATCCTAATGCTCGAGACCGACATGCAAAAGTCAACAAAAGTCAACTTGACCCAAAATGACTTCCAAAATCTATACATGTTTATTATATAACTTATATATAGTAGTTTTATATATTTAAATATATTTATCAGATCTTATTATACTAAATAATACAAGTCATTTATTAATAAATAAAATTTTATATTAAAATTCATATATGATAAAAATATACTTTTATATATCTCAAGTAATAAAATTTATAAAATTCACTTAATATCATAAAAATATAGTGGTATGTATTATTAATGTAATTACATTACGTGTGGTAAAAATATCATTGTACGCATATTTATTTGATAAAATAATATTGATAATAATGATAATGATAAAAATAATAAAATGATAGTTTCAATAAAAATATTAATTTTTAGTAATAAAGATAATTTTAGCAATAACATCAACTGATAACAGTTATAAGAATCGTTTTAATAATAATATTAAAATTAATGATAATTCAGTTGACCATATCTTTTAATCCGTTCATCAAAACCACACGATTTCTAAATGAAAAGTTATTAATTTTTTCTTCAGCTTTTCAACGACATGCATATCATATAACTTATCTCAGTAGCATATGTATCAAATTCGTGATTTATCATAAACTATTTAATGACGAAACTAAGCATACAAACATGCATAATCATATATACTCGAGCACTAGTTAGGGATACACTATTAATATATAAAAGATAAGATATGAATGCTCACGTATCAATATTGTGATTCAATATTGCAGGAAAGTACGTAGACGCAACGAAAATGATAAACGTTAGGTTGACCTCACGAGCAATACCCTCGATCAATACCCATAACCTTCATAGCTATAACCCATAATTTCCTTAGCTCTATCCCATTTGAAAACTTATTTTGAAATCGTCTGAATATAACTCCGTCGTAGTATTTTATGTATACTAATAATATCTTGAAATAATACTAAGTAAATATATATATATATGTAATTCGATTGAGAGAGTTTAGAGAAATATATTTTCAAGTTTCTATGAAATAATGAAACCTATTGAATTCTATTTATAATAGATTTTTGAATTATTAAAGTGAATTATTAAAGTATGGATTATTAAAGTGAATTATTAAAGTATGAATTATTAAAGTGAATTATTAAAGTATGAATTATTAAAGTAAATTATTAAAGTATGAATTATTAAAGTGAATTATTAAAGTGAATTATTAAAGTATGAATTATTAAAGTGAATTATTAAAATATGAATTATTAAAGTTAAAGTAAAGTAAAAGTAAAGTAAAGGTAAAGTTAAAGTATAGTAAAAGTATAAAACTATGTACGTATAATACGCGTATAAAAAATATATATAATATTAATTTAAATCGTTTTATATATTTAATAAAATAAAATATAAATATCGTTATCTTTATCATACTGGTTAAGTATTGAGTTGTCAAAAAGAATAGATTTCTTAAATCACAGTGGACCTCATAACATAGGCCCGTAATCATATCATAATGTATCTGATAATTCAATTATTTGATATTATCTCTTAATTCTGTCGATAAATATATCGAAACAAATATGTTCATGTAAAGTATCATATATCTAATACTTTGTTAATGTTTTCAGTTAATATTATATATTATATATACATATCTATATACACATAATTGTTCGTGAATCGTCGAACACGGTCAAAGGGTAATTGATTACATGAATGTAGTTCCAAACTTTTTGAGATTCAACATTACAAATTCTGCTAATCGTGTCGGAAACATATAAAGGTTAAGTTTAAATTTGGTCGGAAATTTCCGGGTCGTCACAATCATTACTTCCTTAAGTTCCTTGGATAAACCTACTGGAAAAGAGAAAAATGGATCTAGCTTCAACGGATCCTTGGATGGCTCGAAGTTCTTGAAGCAGAATCATGACACGAAAACAAGTTCAAGTAAGATCATCACTTGAAATAAGATTGTTATAGTTATAGAAATTGAACCAAAGTTTGAATATGATTATTACCTTGTATTAGAATGATAACCTACTGTAAGAAACAAAGATTTCTTGAGGTTGGATGATCACCTTACAAGATTGGAAGTGAGCTAGCAAACTTGAAAGTATTCTTGATTTTATGTAACTAGAACTTGTAGAATATATGAAGAACACTTAGAACTTGAAGATAGAACTTAGGAGAGATCAATTAGATGAAGAAAATTGAAGAATGAAAGTGTTTGTAGGTATTTTTGGTCGTTGGTGTATGGATTAGATATAAAGGATATGTACTTTTGTTTTCCTGTAAATAAGTCATGAATGATTACTCATATTTTTGTAATTTTATGAGATATTTCATGCTAGTTGCCAAATGATGGTTCCCACATGTGTTAGGTGACTCACATGGGCTGCTAAGAGCTGAATACGGGTGCATACGAGTAGAATTGTTGATGAAACTGAACGAGGATGTAATTGTAAGAATTTTTGTTAAGTAGAAGTATTTTGATAAGTGTATTGAAGTCTTTCAAAAGTGTATAAATACATATTAAAACACTACATGTATATACATTTTAACTGAGTCGTTAAGTCATCGTTAGTCATTACATGTAAGTGTTGTTTTGAAACCTTTAGGTTAACGATCTTGTTAAATGTTGTTAACCCAATGTTTAGAATATCAAATGAGATTTTAAATTATTATATTATCATGATATTATCATGTATGAATATCTCTTAATATGATATATATACATTAAATGTCTTTACAACGATAATCGTTACATATATGTCTCGTTTAAAAATCATTAAGTTAGTAGTCATGTTTTTACATATGTAGTTCATTGTTAATATACTTAATGATATGTTTACTTATCATAGTATCATGTTAACTATATATATATCCATATATATGTCATCATATAGTTTTTACAAGTTTTAACGTTCGTGAATCACCGGTCAACTTGGGTGGTCAATTGTCTATATGAAACATATTTCAATTAATCAAGTCTTAACAAGTTTGATTGCTTAACATGTTGGAAACATTTAATCATGTAAATATCAATCTCAATTAATATATATAAACATGGAAAAGTTCGGGTCACTACAATGTTTTCCCATTTCCATTCCGGGATTTCGGGTTGTTGAAGTAGACCTGATGGTTTCTGATGCTCAGCTTTGACCTTAGAACACGTCAAACATTATCCTATGTATTTAGCAACATCGGCTTTCATACCCGGCCACCAAAAATGTTTCTTGAGATCCTTGTACATCTTCCCCGTTCCAGGATGTATTGAGTATCTGGTTTTATGAGCTTCTCTAAGTACCATTTCTCTCATATCTCCAAATTTTTGGTACCCAAATCCTTTCAGCCCTATACCGGGTACCGTCTTCCCGAATATTAAGATACTTCTCCGATCCTTTGGGTATTTCATCCTTTAAATTTCCCTCTTTTAAAACTCCTTGTTGCGCCTCCTTTATTTGAGTAGTAAGGTTATTGTAAATCATTATATTCAAAGATTTTACTCGAATGGGTTCTCTGTCCTTCCTGCTCAAGGCGTCGGCTACCACATTTGCCTTCCCCGGGTGGTAACGAATCTTAAAGTCGTAATCATTCAACAATTCAATCCACCTACGCTGCCTCATATTCAGTTGTTTCTGATTAAATATGTGTTGAAGACTTTTGTGGTCGGTATATATAATACTTTTGACCCCATATAAGTAGTGCCTCCAAGTCTTTAATGCAAAAACAACTGCGCCTAATTCCAAATCATGCGTCGTATAATTTTGCTCGTGAATCTTCAATTGTCTAGACGCATAAGAAATCACCTTCGTCCGTTGCATTAATACACAACCGAGACCTTGCTTTGATGCGTCACAATAAATCACAAAATCATCATTCCCTTCAGGCAATGACAATATAGGTGCCGTAGTTAGCTTTTTCTTCAATAATTGAAACGCCTTCTCTTGTTCATCCTTCCATTCAAATTTCTTCCCTTTATGCGTTAATGCAGTCAAGGGTTTTACTATTTTTGAGAAATCTTGGATGAATCTTCTGTAGTAACCAGCCAATCCTAAAAATTGACGTATATGCTTTGGAGTTTTTGGGGTTTCCCACTTTTCAACGGTTTCAATCTTTGCCGGGTCCACCTGGATACCTTCTTTGTTCACTATATGACCGAGGAATTAAACTTCTTCCAACCAAAATGCACACTTTGAAAACTTAGCGTACAGTTTTTCTTTCCTCAATACTTCTAGCACTTTTCTCAAATGTTCTTCGTGCTCTTGATCATTCTTTGAGTAAACAAGTATGTCAACGATGAAAACAATGACAAATTTGTCAAGATATGGCCCACACACTCGGTTCATAAGGTCCATGAAAACAGCTGGTGTGTTAGTTAATCCAAACGGCATAAACATAAACTCGTAATGACCATAACGCGTCCTAAAACTGCTTTTGGATGACTTATTTACATGAAAACAAAATTACATATCCTTTATATCTAATCCATACACCAACGACCAAAAACACCTACAAAAACTTTCATTCTTCAATTTTCTTCATCTAATTGATCTCTCTCAAGTTCTATCTTCAAGTTCTAGGTGTTCTTCATAAATTCTACAAGTTCTAGTTTCATAAAATCAAGAATACTTCCAAGTTTGCTAGCTTACTTCCAATCTTGTAGAGTGATCATCCAACCTCAAGAAATCTTTCTTATTTACAGTAATATATCTTTCTAATACAAGGTAATACTCATATTCAAACTTTGATTCAATTTCTATGACTATAACAATCTTATTTCGAGTGAAAATCTTACTTGAACTGTTTTCGTGTTATGATTCTGCTTCAAGAACTTTCAAGCCATCCAAGGATCCTTTGAATCTAGATCCATTTTTCTCATTTCCAGTAGCTTTATCCAGAAAACTTGAGGTAGTAATAATGTTTATAACATCATTCGATTCATACATATAAAGCTATCTTATTCGAAGGTTTAAATTTGTAATCACTAGAATATAGTTTAGTTAATTCTAAACTTGTTCGCAAACAAAAGTTAATCCTTCTAACTTGACTTTTAAAATCAACTAAACACATGTTCCATATCTATATGATATGCTAACTTAATGATTTAAAACCTGGAAACACGAAAAACACCGTAAAATCGGATTTACGCCGTCGTAGTAACACCGCGGGCTGTTTTGGGTTAGTTAATTAAAAACTATGATAAACTTTGATTTAAAAGTTGTTCTTCTGGGAAAATTATTTTTCTTATGAACATGAAACTATATCCAAAAATCATGGTTAAACTCAAAGTGGAAGTATGTTTTTCAAAATGGTCATCAAGACGTCGTTCTTTCGACTGAAATGACTACCTCTTACAAAAATGACTTGTAACTTATATTTCTGACTATAAAACTGTACTTTTTCTGTTTAGATTCATAAAATAGAGTTCAATATGAAACCATAACATTTTGATTCACTCAAAACGGATTTAAAATGAAGAAGTTATGGGTAAAACAAGATTGGATATTTTTTGATTTTTGTAGCTACGGGAAATATTAACAATTCTATACAAATCATATCCTAGCTAACTTATATTGTATTATACATGTATTCTAATATATTATGTAATCTTAGGATACCATAGACACGTATGCAAATGTTTTAACATATCATATCGTGTCATAACCCGTCCTTAACCATAAGAACGTGTTAGATAACGTATGATTTCATTGCGAGGTATTGACCTCTATATGCGACATTTTTAAAAAGGAAAACTGCATATATTATACATTACAAACCAAACCATTATTTTTGTTACAAGCTTTAGACAATAAAAAGATGATTATCGTTTAACGATAATCTTCGACTTACAAACTTTACAAATGATAATAACAACACGATTTCTAGCATATTTTACAACACACGTCCTCGGATATGCAGTTTTATTTTTGACACAAATATGAGTACGCATGATCCTGCTTAGATTCAACATAATGCAGCGGAAGCTTTAATTATCACCTGAGAATAAACATGTTTAAAAACGTCAACATAAAGTTGGTGAGATATAGGTTTAGTGCGCAGCAATATATATATATAGACCACAAGATTTCGTATATAAACATTTCAATAAAAATATTCTAAGTGGTTGAGCACTTGGTAACCATACTTAACATTTTCACGTCGCATATTCCCTTTAATATGAAATCTTACTACACCGTACCAAGTGTAGTCACAAAACGAAGTACTGTGCAACCGTTGAATACTGGTCGTCCAGTCCGGTTGGGGTTGTCAGGCCCGATAGATCTATCAACAGGATTCGCGTTTGCAATACCGCTGTAAATAATAGTTACCAAGCTACAGGGAAGTATGCCAGTGGTACAACTCAACGTAGAATATATTTTTCAGTTACTTGTGTCCATAACGTAAAACATAAAATACATGTATTCTCATCCCGAAATATTTAGAGTTTAAAAGTGGGACTATATACTCACTCTTGTCTTGATGATATATATAATTTGACTCGGTCTTCCGGTTGATATCACGAACCTATCCATATATAATATATCAATATGTTTTCATTTTTAAACAAACGTTATAAATATATACTTGTTATACTTTTAATACTTTGAATAATTCCTTAGTCCGTAGTTAGCAGTCCGATGTTAGTAATTCAATTTTAATGGTTCATTTTTAGATGTTTAATATACCCGCAATAAACAAAACCCCCAACGAAATAAATAAAACCCCATCGTATATGTGTTGGTCGAGATTAATCTTGACCCATGGTACCGGTGTTGTCAAATGACGTGTTGCGTACATAAAGTACCGGTGTTGTCAAATGACGTGTTGCGTACAAACATGGGATCTTATGATTAATCTTCTCGTATTGTTTACGGGTGATCCTGAACCATATAAAATTGAATTATAAGTACATATATATAAAATATCATGTTATCTTAGAAATATGTGATTTATATCATTTTTTTCCAATTGATCCCGTAGTTGAAATGATCTAGGATAACCAATTTTGTTTCGGTCATAGTTTCTTCGTTACAAATCCGTTTTCGTTGATTCAAATTGCCATCTTCTTGGATCGAGTTCTTCTTTAAGACTATGAACTGTAAATACCTTGGTTTGTATTCAAAATCATACGGCATAAGTGAAACATTAGTGAAACATATGAAGTTAAACATTTTTGTTACAACAAAATCATTTAATGACCATTTTTCTAAAAATACTTATACTTTGAAAAACCAAGTTTTACCTTGTTAAATTAGTATATACATAAGTTATATTACAGGTCTTGAAGTATTTTAAAAGTTAAGTTAGAAGGATCTATTTAGTTTGCAAACAAGTTTGAAAACATTCAAACTATGTTCTTGTTGTTAAACTTTTGTACCACAAAATAAGATAGCTATATATATATGAATCGAATAAGGTTATGAACATAGATTCTACCTCAAGTTCCTTGGATGAAGTTGCTGTAAGAGAGAAGTAAGAAGCTAGAATCAAAAGGGTGATGGAAGTGGATGAAAGATTGGAAGTAAGTTGGTGTTCTTGGAAGGTTTTCTTGAAGTGTTTTTGTATGGTTTTCTTATGGTGTTTTAGTATGGTTTTTGAAGCTAGATCTTTATGGAACTTTGCTGGATTGTTATGGAGTTTAGAGAGTAAGAAAGAGTGTGTGTTTTTAGTTAAGAGATTGAAGTAAAAATGAATCAAAAATGATGATACATATATACTCCTAAAAATGTGATCTTTAAGGATAACATGACAAAATTCTAGTTTGTATTTTTGTAATTAGTCTTGCAATGATTCAAAAGTAATTACCTTATACATAAGGCATGAATAAGGGCTGGTTAGGTGGTGATTTGATGTGTATATACCAATAGTAAATACGTATAGAAGCTTGGTATGATACGAGTACAAATACTCTAGGTATACGTATAGAAATTTTGTGAAAAATGGAATGAGGATTCAAATATAGCTATCTTTTGTGAATACACTTATATGGTTTTATGTATTTAAGTTCTCAAAAGTGATTAAATACTTTACTTATACAATATATGTATAAACATTATAGGTTGTAAGTATTTATGTCAAATAACGTTACGTATTGTTATCGTTTTGAAAACTTAAGTTAGTAGTTTCAAAATACACATATAACTTGTTGTTATTAATACAAAATGAGATATTAAAACATTCATTAATCATGTTAAATATGTATATATACATATATATACACAAACGTATAATTATCATATATTGTATAGTTCGTGATATCATCGGTCAAACTAGACGGTCAAACGTTGTGTAAAACTCTTTTCGAAAATATAAGTCTCGACAATTTGGATTGCTTATCATGTTGGCAAGGTTTAATTTATGTAAATATTAATCTTATAAGTATAGAATGATCGAAAAAGTGCGGGTCGTTACATTACCTCCCCGTTAAATAAATTTCGTCCCGAAATTTTAAAATTGTACCTATTTTGCGTTATCGAGAAACAAGTGTGGATACTTTTGTTTCATTTGATCCTCTCGTTCCCAAGTAAACTCGGGACCTCTTCTAGCATTCCAACGAACCTTAACAATCGGTATATTACTCTGTTTGAGCTGTTTAACTTCACGGTCCATGATTTCGATTGGTTCTTGGACGAATTGTAGTTTCTCGTCGACATGAATTTCTTCAAGAGGAATGGTGAGGTCTTCCTTTGCAAGACACTTCTTAAGGTTTGAGACGTGAAAGGTATTATGTACTCCGGCGAGTTGTTGCGGTAACTCGAGTCGATAAGCTACCGGTCCAATGCGTTCGATGATCTTGAACGGGCCTACGTACCTTGGGTTCAGTTTACCCCTTTTGCCAAAACGTATCACACCTTTCCAAGGTGACACCTTTAGCATAACCATGTCCCCGACCTGAAACTCTAATGGTTTCCTTCGGACATCAGCGTAGCTCTTTTGGCGACTACGGGCTGTTTTCAATCTCTCCTTGATTTGTACTATCTTCTCGGTCGTTTCGTGTATGATCTCGGGACCAGTTAAATGTCGATCTCCTACTTCATTCCAACAGATAGGAGATCTACACTTCCTTCCGTACAATGCTTCGAATGGCGCAGCTCCAATGCTCGCATGATAACTATTATTATACGAGAATTCTGCTAACGGTAGATATTTATCCCATCCGTTTCCAAAATCGATCACACATGCCCTGAGCATGTCTTCGAGAGTCTGAATCGTTCTCTCACTCTGTCCATCGGTTTGTGGATGATATGCGGTACTCATATCCAACCGAGTTCCTAGTGCCTCCTGTAGTGATTGCCAGAATTTTGAGGTAAATCTACTATCACGATCGGATATAATAGAAATAGGTATTCCATGCCTTGAAACAACTTCCTTTATATACAATCGTAATAGTTTCTCCATTCTATCCGTTTCCTTTATAGGCAAGAAATGTGCAGACTTGGTGAGACGATCAACAATCACCCAAATGGTGTCGTATCCCCAGGCAGTCTTTGGTAACTTCGTGATAAAATCCATGGTAATACCATCCCACTTCCATTCTGGGATTTCTGGTTGTTGAAGTAACCCTGACGGCTTCTGGTGTTCTGCTTTAACTTTGGAACAAGTCAAACACTCCCCAACATATGTTGCAACGTCTGTCTTCAAATTAGGCCACCAATAACGTGTCTTAAGATCTTGATACATCTTTCCAACTCCAGGATGTATCGAATATCTTGTCTTATGTGCCTCGTTCAATATCAACTTCCTTAATCCACCCAACTTCGGTACCCAAATACGATTTGCAAAATATCGAATTCCATCTTCCCGTACAACGAGTTGCTTCTCATACTTCTTCATTATTTCATTCTTTATGTTTTCTTCATTAAGTGCTTCTCGTTGAACTTCTTTGATTTGTGAGTTGAGGTTCATGCGAATTTTTATATTCATTGCTCGAACTCGAATTGGTTCTCGTTCCTTTCTGCTTAAAGCATCAGCCACCACGTTCGCCTTCCCGGGATGATAACGAATTTCACAATCATAGTCGTTTATTAACTCGACCCACCTACGTTGCCTCATGTTCAATTGTTTCTGATCAAAAATATGTTGAAGGCTTTTATGATCAGTAAATACAGTGAATTTAACCCCATACAAGTAATGTCTCCACATCTTCAATGCAAACACGACTGCTCCCAGTTCTAGATCATGCGTCGTATAATTCCGCTCGTGAATCTTCAATTGTCGGGATGCAAATGCAATTACTTTCTTTCGTTGCATAAGAACACAACCAAAACCTTGTCGCGAAGCGTCACAATATATTTCAAAATCATCGTTCCCTTCTGGTAACGATAAAATAGGCGCTGTAGTTAACTTCTTCTTTAGTATTTGAAATGCGTTCTCCTGCTCCGAGGTCCATTCATATTTCTTCCCTTTTTGCGTTAACGCTGTCAACGGCTTAGCTATTCGGGAAAAATCTTGAATAAACCTTCTATAATAACCGGCTAAACCCAAAAATTGGCGTATCTGTGTTGGTGTCTTTGGAGTCTCCCATTTTTCAATACCTTCAGTTTTTGCTGGATCAACCTGAATTCCTTCGCTACTAACAACGTGGCCAAGAAATTGTACTTCTTTCAACCAGAAAGCACACTTAGAAAATTTAGCATAAAGTTGTTCTTTTCTCAACAACTCCAGTATCAACCTTAAATGCTCTTCATGCTCTTGCTCACTCTTGGAATAGATAAGAATATCATCAATGAAAACGATAACAAACTTATCTAAATACGGACTACAAACTCGATTCATGAGGTCCATGAATACAGCTGGCGCATTCGTCAATCCAAACGGCATAACCAAAAATTCGTAATGACCATAACGTGTCCGAAAAGCAGTTTTCGGAATGTCCTCTTCTTTGACGCGTAGTTGATGATAGCCCGATCTTAAGTCGATTTTCGAATAAACACATGATCCTTGCAATTGATCAAATAAGTCATCAATTCTCGGTAGTGGATACCGATTCTTGATAGTTAACTTATTTAATTCACGATAATCTATACACATTCGGAAAGATCCGTCTTTCTTCTTGACAAACAAAATTGGAGCTCCCCACGGTGAAGTACTCGGTCGTATGAATCCACGGTCCAGTAATTCTTTTAACTGACTTTGAAGTTCTTTTAACTCGGACGGTGCAAGTCTATATGGAGCACGAGCCACTGGTGCAGCTCCTGGTACTAAATCTATTTGAAATTCTACCGATCTAAATGGAGGTAATCCCGGCAATTCTTCCGGAAAAACTTCAGGAAAATCTCTTGCCACAGGCACGTCGTTGATGCCCTTTTCTTTCTTTTCGATTTTATTAACATGTGCTAAAATAGCGTAACATCCCTTTTCTAAACACTTCTTGGCTTTCAAACAGCTAATGAGTTTTAGCTTTGAATTACCCTTCTCTCCATAAATCATCACCGGTATTTTATCCTTACCAGGAATACGAATTGCCTTCTTAGCACAAACAACTTCCGCTCCTATTTTGGACATCCAGTCCATGCCGACTATTACATCAAAACCTCCTAATTCTACGGGTATTAAGTCGATTTTAAACGTTTCTCCGGCTAGATTTATTTCACAATCACGACAAATTTTATCGGCTTCAATTAGTTTACCATTAGCTAACTCAATCAAGTACTTAGCATCTAAAGGTAATGATGAACAATTCAATTTAGTGTAAAAATTTATACACACGTAGCTTCTATCGGCGCCAGTATCAAATAAAATAGATGCTGATAAGTTATTAATGGTAAACGTACCCGTAACAAGCTCCGGGTCTTCTCGTGCCTCTCTAGCATTAATAACAAACGCTCTTCCACGTGCAGGTCCGCCATTCTGATTCGGGCACTGACTCTTATAGTGACCTTGTTTTCCACAACCAAAACAAGTAATGGTAGCCAAAGCAGTTCTATTTGCGTTGGTGGCAGGAGTCTTGTTGCCATTTGTAACGAGAGCCTTACAATCT
Source organism: Rutidosis leptorrhynchoides (assembly GCF_046630445.1). NCBI lineage: Eukaryota > Viridiplantae > Streptophyta > Magnoliopsida > Asterales > Asteraceae > Rutidosis > Rutidosis leptorrhynchoides. Next base: position 381,528,359 of record NC_092339.1, read on the forward strand.
TCCGCAAGATGACCTTGTCGATTACACTTGGTGCATAACACACTACAGTAACCAAAGTGATGTTTGTGGCAACGGTTGCATAAAGGACTTTGTCCTTTATAACCAAAACCTGAACCACTACTCGCACCTTTTGTGGTTTCTTGTTTCTTATAAGGTTGTTGTTGGTTACCTCGATCATAACTTCCATTCCACTTTTTCTTGTTTCCCAATACCTTCACCTCAGTATTGAATGCTTTCTTGTCCAAAATGACCTGATCCATTAGCTCGTTCGCCATGGTTATAGCTTCATGAATTGTCTTAGGTTTCGATGCTGTAACATTTGCCTTGACCTTTTTGGGCAAACCAGCTTTGTACATTTCAATCTTCCGTTCTTCGGTTGGAACCAATTCAGGACATAGCAAAACCAATTCCATGAATCGCTGATTGTAGTTGGTGATTTCAGTACCAACCACCTTCAAACTTCGTAACTCATCTTCTAACTTAATAACCTCATTCCTTGGACAATACTCGGTGATTATCATTGCTTTGAATTCTTCCCATGGAGTATCATAAGCTACATCTCCTCCTACCGCCTTCACATAATTCTTCCACCATGTGAGTGCACTATCTTGTAAAGTGCACGATGCAAACTTGGTCATGTCTTTTTCATCACAACCGCTGATTTTGAACACCGTCTCCATCTTTTCTATCCATCGGGTTAAACCGATAGGTCCTTCCGTTCCACTGAATAATGATGGCTTGCAAGCTTGGAACGTCTTGTAGGAGCATCCTACACGAGGATTTGGATTAACTGCAGCAGCTCTTGCAGCCTCAACCCATAACATTCTGTCGTTCACTCGCTGGTTGATGAGTTCCTCGAGTTCTTGTTCCGTCATTCGATTCAATCGCGCCATTTCCTAATGAAAGAAAATAATTATTCACATGGAATATTATAGATGTAGTGTGTATTTATAGTACATTTATAGCTTGTTAATAATATGAACCAGGTATTATTATAAAAGCCTTTTCTTCTTATTAGCGTTTTATAATTATATCTTGGGTAGTACCTACCCGTTAATGTTCATACTTAATAGCTTAGTACAGAATCAATTACTACAATCTAAATAATACTTAACCATGGAAAATTATTGCATTTCATACTTCAATATTTTACATATGCTTATCTTACATCGAACATTAAGCAAACCACACTATTAATATTATACAAAACATTATTCGGTTCCATGGTTTGACACAGCAGCGCATCGTTTGATCTATTTTCTAGGACGTTTAGACACAAAGATTTGCTTAACGCTTATCCTAACTGTCTGCCTATATTTTGGCTGTGGGACTGAAGAACTGGATGCCGGGACAGAACGAATAGGAATAGCGGGGATAGGGGTGGTAGTGTTGAGTGGAATTGGTGCCACATCATTCTCATTAAACTCGGGATTTGGATTTTCTAATTCATTAGCCTTTCGTTTCTTTCCTAGTTCGAACTCGTCTTTTGTAATTTCCTGTATTTCTTCCTCGGGTTCACTTTCCTCCTCGGGTTCACTTTCCTCCTCGGGTTCACTTTCCTGGTTCTCTATAGTTGGTTCATCCGGAATTTGTGAGTCTTCCCCAAGGATATCATTTTCGTCATCGGACAGGTTAATGACTGGAACGCCATCTGAAGATTCTGATTCGGAGTCGTTGATTGTGATAACAATTTTTGAGCTCGACATCTATCACACAACACTAACCCATTAGTACTTATATAATATTTACATATAAATTTTAACCAACAGTGATAAGCAATGGTTTTTTTTTTTTTTTTTAAATCAGACCCGGTCAAAGTCCAGACTTACTAATGTATCCTAACGGCTTCTCGGTTAGACACACTAATGCAGACCTGGTTCGCTAAGACCACCGCTCTGATACCACATGTCATAACCCGTCCTTAACCATAAGAACGTGTTAGATAACGTATGATTTCATTGCGAGGTATTGACCTCTATATGCGACATTTTTAAAAAGGAAAACTGCATATATTATACATTACAAACCAAACCATTATTTTTGTTACAAGCTTTAGACAATAAAAAGATGATTATCGTTTAACGATAATCTTCGACTTACAAACTTTACAAATGATAATAACAACACGATTTCTAGCATATTTTACAACACACGTCCTCGGATATGCAGTTTTATTTTTGACACAAATATGAGTACGCATGATCCTGCTTAGATTCAACATAATGCAGCGGAAGCTTTAATTATCACCTGAGAATAAACATGTTTAAAAACGTCAACATAAAGTTGGTGAGATATAGGTTTAGTGCGCAGCAATATATATATATAGACCACAAGATTTCGTATATAAACATTTCAATAAAAATATTCTAAGTGGTTGAGCACTTGGTAACCATACTTAACATTTTCACGTCGCATATTCCCTTTAATATGAAATCTTACTACACCGTACCAAGTGTAGTCACAAAACGAAGTACTGTGCAACCGTTGAATACTGGTCGTCCAGTCCGGTTGGGGTTGTCAGGCCCGATAGATCTATCAACAGGATTCGCGTTTACAATACCGCTGTAAATAATAGTTACCAAGCTACAGGGAAGTATGCCAGTGGTACAACTCAACGTAGAATATATTTTTCAGTTACTTGTGTCCATAACGTAAAACATAAAATACATGTATTCTCATCCCGAAATATTTAGAGTTTAAAAGTGGGACTATATACTCACTCTTGTCTTGATGATATATATAATTTGACTCGGTCTTCCGGTTGATATCACGAACCTATCCATATATAATATATCAATATGTTTTCATTTTTAAACAAACGTTATAAATATATACTTGTTATACTTTTAATACTTTGAATAATTCCTTAGTCCGTAGTTAGCAGTCCGATGTTAGTAATTCAATTTTAATGGTTCATTTTTAGATGTTTAATATACCCGCAATAAACAAAACCCCCAACGAAATAAATAAAACCCCATCGTATATGTGTTGGTCGAGATTAATCTTGACCCATGGTACCGGTGTTGTCAAATGACGTGTTGCGTACATAAAGTACCGGTGTTGTCAAATGACGTGTTGCGTACAAACATGGGATCTTATGATTAATCTTCTCGTATTGTTTACGGGTGATCCTGAACCATATAAAATTGAATTATAAGTACATATATATAAAATATCATGTTATCTTAGAAATATGTGATTTATATCATTTTTTTCCAATTGATCCCGTAGTTGAAATGATCTAGGATAACCAATTTTGTTTCGGTCATAGTTTCTTCGTTACAAATCCGTTTTCGTTGATTCAAATTGCCATCTTCTTGGATCGAGTTCTTCTTTAAGACTATGAACTGTAAATACCTTGGTTTGTATTCAAAATCATACGGCATAAGTGAAACATTAGTGAAACATATGAAGTTAAACATTTTTGTTACAACAAAATCATTTAATGACCATTTTTCTAAAAATACTTATACTTTGAAAAACCAAGTTTTACCTTGTTAAATTAGTATATACATAAGTTATATTACAGGTCTTGAAGTATTTTAAAAGTTAAGTTAGAAGGATCTATTTAGTTTGCAAACAAGTTTGAAAACATTCAAACTATGTTCTTGTTGTTAAACTTTTGTACCACAAAATAAGATAGCTATATATATATGAATCGAATAAGGTTATGAACATAGATTCTACCTCAAGTTCCTTGGATGAAGTTGCTGTAAGAGAGAAGTAAGAAGCTAGAATCAAAAGGGTGATGGAAGTGGATGAAAGATTGGAAGTAAGTTGGTGTTCTTGGAAGGTTTTCTTGAAGTGTTTTTGTATGGTTTTCTTATGGTGTTTTAGTATGGTTTTTGAAGCTAGATCTTTATGGAACTTTGCTGGATTGTTATGGAGTTTAGAGAGTAAGAAAGAGTGTGTGTTTTTAGTTAAGAGATTGAAGTAAAAATGAATCAAAAATGATGATACATATATACTCCTAAAAATGTGATCTTTAAGGATAACATGACAAAATTCTAGTTTGTATTTTTGTAATTAGTCTTGCAATGATTCAAAAGTAATTACCTTATACATAAGGCATGAATAAGGGCTGGTTAGGTGGTGATTTGATGTGTATATACCAATAGTAAATACGTATAGAAGCTTGGTATGATACGAGTACAAATACTCTAGGTATACGTATAGAAATTTTGTGAAAAATGGAATGAGGATTCAAATATAGCTATCTTTTGTGAATACACTTATATGGTTTTATGTATTTAAGTTCTCAAAAGTGATTAAATACTTTACTTATACAATATATGTATAAACATTATAGGTTGTAAGTATTTATGTCAAATAACGTTACGTATTGTTATCGTTTTGAAAACTTAAGTTAGTAGTTTCAAAATACACATATAACTTGTTGTTATTAATACAAAATGAGATATTAAAACATTCATTAATCATGTTAAATATGTATATATACATATATATACACAAACGTATAATTATCATATATTGTATAGTTCGTGATATCATCGGTCAAACTAGACGGTCAAACGTTGTGTAAAACTCTTTTCGAAAATATAAGTCTCGACAATTTGGATTGCTTATCATGTTGGCAAGGTTTAATTTATGTAAATATTAATCTTATAAGTATAGAATGATCGAAAAAGTGCGGGTCGTTACATATCGACCCATGTATATATATTATTTGGAACAACCATAGACACTCTATATGCAGTAATGTTGAAGTTAGCTATACAGAGTTAAGGTTGATTCCAAAAATATATATACTTTGAGTTGTGATCTAGCCTGAGACATGTATACACTGGGTCGTGAATTGATTCAAGATAATATATATCGATTTATTTATGTACATCTAACTGTGGACAACTAGTTGTAGGTTACTAACGAGGACAGCTGACTTAATAAACTTAAAACATCAAAATGTATTAAAAGTGTTGTAAATATATTTTGAACATACTTTGATATATATGTACATATTTGTTATAGGTTCGTGAATCTACCAGTGGCCAAGTCTTTCTTCCCGACGAAGTAAAAATCTGTGAAAGTGAGTTATAGTCCCACTTTTAAAATCTAATATTTTTGGGATGAGAATACATGCAGGTTTTATAAATGATTTACAAAATAGACACAAGTACGTGAAACTACATTCTATGGTTGAATTATCGAAATCGAATATGCCCCTTTTTATTAAGTCTGGTAATCTAAGAATTAGGGAACAGACACCCTAATTGACGCGAATCCTAAAGATAGATCTATTGGGCCTAACAAAACCCATCCAAAGTACCGGATGCTTTAGTACTTCGAAATTTATATCATATCCGAAGGGTATCCCGGAATGATGGGGATATTCTTATATATGCATCTTGTTAATGTCGGTTACCAGGTGTTCACCATATGAATGATTTTTATCTATATGTATGGGATGTGTATTGAAATATGAAATCTTGTGGTCTATTGTTACGATTTGATATATATAGGTTAAACATATAACTCACCAACATTTTTGTTGACGTTTAAAGCATGTTTATTCTCAGGTGAATACTAAGAGCTTTCGCGGTTGCATACTAAAATAAGGACAAGATTTGGAGTCCATGTTTGTATGATATTGTGTAAAAACTGCATTCAAGAAACATATGTCGATGTAATATATTTCTATTGTAAACCATTATGTAATGGTCGTGTGTAAACAGTATATTTTAGATTATCAATATTTAATAATCTACGTAATGCTTTTGAAACCTTTATTGATAAAATAAAGGTTATGGTTGTTTTAAAAATGAATGCAGTCTTTGAAAAACGTCTCATATAGAGGTCAAAACCTCGCAACGAAATCAATTAATATGGAACGTTTATAATCAATATGAACGGGACATTTCAGTTGGTATCCGAGCGTTGGTCTTAGAGAACCAGAATTTTGCATTAGTGTGTCTTATCGAGTTTGTTAGGATGGATTAGTGAGTCTGGACTTCAACCGTGTTTACTTGAAAAATGATTGCTTAACAAATTTTGTTGGAAACTATATATTTTTAACATGTGAATATTATGTGATATATTAATCTCTTAACGTGTTTGATATTATGTGATAGATGTCTACCTCTAGAACAAGTCTCATTGACTCACCTAATAATAATGAAGAGTCAAATGTAAATTGGAATGATTCAGGGACTGATTCACAAGTTCCCGAAGAGGAACCGGAAGAAGAGTCGGAACCGGAAGAAGAATCGGAACCGGAAGAAGAAATAGAAACAGTGGGGGAATAATAAAACGGTTAAGTAGAAGAAAATCCTCAACCAACCGACCAAAGTTAATTATGGTCAATGGTGTTTCCGCCAAGGAAGCAAAGTATTGGGAGGATTACCAATTCTCCAATGAATCGGATCCCGACAAGGATTCCGATGATGTTATATAAATTACCCAAACACAATTTAATAAGGCAAAAGAGAATAAGGGAAAGGGCATAAAAATAGAGAAATTTGATTATAAACAAGCTCTATGCATGGAGCTTAGTCGAATACGATAGGGTTATTATGCTTGATGCCGATAATTTGTTCCTTCAAAATACAGATGAACTATTTCAATGCGGCCAATTCTGTGCAGTCTTCATCAACCCTTGCATCTTTCATACTGGCCTATTCGTGTTGCAGGTGTTTAGTATATACCTTATACACATATGCAATAATTAATTGTTGTTACTTATAATGAATTTCTTATGTTCATAAAATTTTCCAGTTAATATATCTTTAAACCCTCATAAGATTGGTTGGGTTTTGATATGTGAGATCGATATCCTCACATGAGGTTCAAATTAGCCCTACTAAACAACCGTTACATGGTAAGTGAAGAGAACCACGTATAGTACCTGAAAAGAGAAAACCTTATATGTTTATTGTTAATTTGACGTTAACAGCTAATTAATTGTGATTGCAGCCATCTACCAAGGTATTTAAGAATATGCTACATGACATAGATATTGGTAGAGATAATTCTGATGGAGCTGATCAAGGTTTTATTGGAGGCTTCTTCCCCGATCTTCTAAATCAACCATTATTCCATCCACCACCTAATGGCACCACACTTGATGGTACTTACAGACTCCCTTTGGGCTATCAAATGGACGCTTCCTATTATTGTAAGTGATGCATATTACATTTACAATTTATTCTTTCTTAATTAAAATTGTTAAATCGATCGACTGATATGTACGTGCAGATCTTAGATTAAGGTGGAGTGTACCATGCTGACCAAACAGTGTCATAACATTTCCTGGTGCATCATGGTTAAAGCCATGGTACTGGTGGTCATGGCCTGTTCTACCTCTTGGCCTCCAATGGCATGAACAACGTAGAGAGATTCTCGGGTACTCATAGCATAGCCAATATATATATTATTTACACGTACCATTTGATAAATGATTCTTGAAAAATAATGTCTCGCCGCATGCTAGCCATATAAGTCTATCTTTGTGATATACGTGTTTATTGATTTGATTTTCGATTTTCTTTATTTATTCGGTGCGTTTGTTTGGTTTTAAAATTATTGAGAGCGAACCCGAAAGCCAATCTATACATTCAAATTTGAATCGGTTCGATTTTAGTTAAATCTGAAAAGAAAAAGAAAACATAATTTAATCAAAACAATCATAAAAGATTTAATTTAATTTGACTTTACGTTTTAAATACTATTTACGTAGTATAGTTTAATACGGAGTAGTTAAGTATATTATTAGTTGAATTTTGTTTTGTATTTCGGTTTGATTCTATGTTTAACCGATTTTAAAAAGGTAAACCGAAAATCAAATTTTGTAAACCGGACAAATTCGATCAATTTCCTGAATTGAGCAATACTAATGTAAACATGAGTGCGGTAACTCCTATTCACTACGTTCTGTCTAAAAATTTCTATATTTGACAGGTACCAATTAGAGATGCCTTTTGTAATAATCCAAGCCGTTATCTACCTCGGAATTATAGGAATGACTCGTTTGACTCACCCAAGTTTGACCAAATTATGCCATCGCAGTGCAGACAGAAATATGACCATCCTTCAAACAAGCCTTAAAGCTATAGCCATATTATCCATTCTCATATCGTACATACTCCCCTTCATATTAGTTCCTCATACGATCCACCCGATTTTAGGTTGGACCTTATACTTACTAGGGTCCTTCGCGCTCTCATGTATAGCGACTAATGTCTTTCTTCTTCCTATGCTACATGTCTTGATACCTTGGTTTGGTATTATAGGAGTCCTATTTGTAATGGCTTATCCATGGTATAATGATGGCGTTGTCAGAGCGTTGTCTGTTTTCGCATACGCCTTTTGTGCTGCACCAGTTTTGTGGGTTTCATTAATGAAAATCGGATCAGTGTTGCATACTTCATTTGAAAGAGAAGCTTTGTTTCCAAGTAAACTCACTGACTCGATACAACCTGGTTTCAATAAGTTATACTGACTTAGCAATGTAAATTAAGAGTACGTAGAGAATGAACAAATTTATGATCATATTTTGTCAATGCTTTTTCAGGAGTCTTGTTTTAGCATTTGTGACATTGTTTATAGATATAGTAAAATACGAACATTATCCTTATATACTAAACCTCCTCCAGAATTTGGTCGTTTGAGTGGGAAAAACGACATAACCTACACCCCAATTTTCCCCTGCATATAAAAACCAAAACCTACAGCCTTCCTACCAAATTAACCCCGTGGTTTGCCACCGCTACCGACCATCGTCGCCACAATACCGCCACCACCCACAATAGCGCTACCACCCACAACTCCGCCATCACCTTCGCTACCACCAACATAAACCAGCGCCACCACTGCCGTAACAACGCCGATTGCAACCCCCGTCGAACTTTAGCCCCTCCGAGTTGGCCACGGGGCGGAATCAATTTCGTTTTACTTGAATCATCAGCTCCCTATATTCCTTTTTCTGGTCGGAATCAGATGCCGCACAAACCCTAAAACGCAACGAACATTTAGGTATGCTTCTTCTTCTTTTTCGATTTTTGGATGGAATTTGGAGGTCGATTTTAGGGTTTCCGTTGCCATTTTCGAATTGTGTTAACTTTTTTGTTGTCTTCTTCATATTTTCTTTCGATTGTTATTTATTGATGGTAGCATAAATTGCTAAAATTGATGTCGCTGCTTATATTGGAAGCAATCCATAATTGTTGTTCAGTTTCCTGTTTGTGTTGCCTGCTATAAATGATTTCAAACTATGAACTTGCAATTTATTTTTTGCTTTGTGCAGGTTATTTGGTGTTGAATTTGAATTATTTCCTATTATTGGTGGGTTTACCCTTTTGAGCATGTAATCGTGGTGAAGAACTTTAAAACCGAGTGAAGATTTGGGATACTAGGGTTTATGCGATAAAACTCAAACGGTACTGCTTTTCTCTCAATTTACACATTTGTTTGCTAGATTTTTTTACCTTATTTGTTGGATCTGGATAGCATATAGCGTATAGCATATAGCATAGAGCTTATGTTTGTTTTTTCTACAACTTATTTTACGACGTATTTTTATTTATAGTGATAGCTTATGTTTGATAAATGTGATTTCGATGACTTATATCATGATGTTTCTGATAATGTTAAAGGAGATCGTCGTCATGCTAATGTGGTTCCAGCAAGATTTTTGAAAGAAAGTATTAATCTGCTAAAACGGCCTCCATTGTTGAAGAACAATAAGGTTTTAGATGACGGTTTAAAACTTTCCCCAATACGTAACGGATTAGTATTAGTATCTAACAATAATATGGGCATCACATCTTCGTTTTTGAGTTCTTTTTTGCAGATGCAAGGAGAGGGGATGATGGGAGAGAAGAAGATTAATGATGCACATCTGCTGATACTTTTGTATAACAAACATGTGCAATGGCGGTTTGTGAATGCTAAAGTTGATGCTGCTATGGCGGTCCAACGAGCAACTGAGCTCAGGTAACTCATAACTGCCACTAATAAAATTTTAAGTTCTTTTATGTTAAGTTATATATTATTGATTATATTTGGATATATATAATCTTAATATTGTGAGTTGTTTTAGAAAAGTTTGTATAACGCGTGGGTGACTGTTTCAAAGTTATGGCATTCTGTCATAGCGAAATGCGTAGAAATACAACAAATAAAGAAGAACTTAAAGTTGTATTCCGTTCTCACAAACAGGTAAAATGATTTTTTTTTTTTGACATTTTGTAATACTATTATATTATTGCTCAGTATTTAACATAATATTAAACCGTTTTTTATGTATTTGACAAATGCTGATGTCGTATTTCGATAACTGCGATCTAAATGAGACGTACCACTCAATATCATTAGATGGCACCATTTTGGCGTTGGAGTCTAGCGCTCTTTGTGTTCCAGTTATAAGTGGTGAAAAGGTATGAATCTATTTCGATCGTTTTGATAACTTGCCACATTTGTGCTCTCAGAAAGTAATAGAGAAAAGAAAAGAAATAATTTGCGCAGTTGGTAGTTACAGCCATAAAAAATTAAGGCGTAAACTTTTTAAACTGAATTATTATTGAGTGCGCTTGAATTGGTGTACTGTGTGCAGTTATGAACATACAGTTAACCACACATCTGTTATTGGTAAATAAAAAATAAAAAAATTGATTATAGGTAACATTAGATGTTTCTACAGGAAAACGTAAAAGAATTGGAAGATGCCTGTTGCTCAGCAGTTGACGTGATGCAAGCAATGAATCCACTTTTGACACTTTTGGATATATCCTACACGTGTAAATTTTTTTATTGTTTCAGTGGTATTCTTATAATTTGAACGAGATTTAGTTTTTATGTGTTAATGATACACTTAAGGTGACTTTAACCCGCTCGGCCCATTGGCTAGGTAGTTTCTTCTTTGTAGCTACTTATGTATTTCCCAAGTAATCAAATCTTCATAATCATCAAATTCTATTGACATGCACCTCTTTGTATTCGAGCAATTTTTTATATATATTGGTTCAGTTTTGAGTATTCTTCACCGACTCACTACATGGACATAGAAACCTCAAGTATGGTTACGGCGATGAAGATTTTTGTGAACCACCGTCAACCTGATGATGATGAATAGTTGAAGGTAATGATTTTGGGGACCTAACTCAGCAGGCGTCTTTTGAACATGGTATCTGATTCTATTGTCCGCCTTATTTTACTTTATGTTTTGGAAGTTGACATAGTAATTTTTTTTATTTTTTTTTACTTTTTGTTTCTCAAGTTCTTTGTGCTGATTTTGGAGGTCTATTTCAACGGACTGAACAACCATTTGTAGAAAATGGTATATCTTTAATTTTTTGTGCTAAATCTGGAAGTATATTTTGTTTTTGCTTTATTTAGTTCAATTTTTAGACATATTCTGTGTTGGCTCATCACGATATTCAATTCTCGAATTTCACTGCAAGATTCTCGGTTGCCAGAGGTGATACAAAGAGTAACTTTTCCAGATAACGAAGGAGGAGAAGTTGATGCTGCTAAATGTAATATTAGTTTGTCTACTTTTGATAGGGCTACGCCTTTGAATTGTGTTCTTTTAATTTACGATTTTCCATCTTAATATACTTCTGTAGGTTTTGGCAGCTGTGGATGGTAGTATTCAACATTCTTCATGTGGCAGTTGTATATTCTCCGTTGTACTGTAGTTGCTATACAATCTTATCCATGAATGATAATTATAATTCGATATTTTGATGCTTTGTTGTTGAAGAGTTGTTTGCTAACAATGTTATCCATGACCAGTTGCTTCCAGTTCCTGATCATATTCATGGTGTTTGCGGCATCTCATCGTCTGACCAAATGGTTACGCTTCAGCAAAATGGTTCGTACTTTTTGTTTTTGTGTTTCGTTTACTTTGTATTTTATTTACAGACAGTTGGTTATTGTTAGTATATGTTCATTTACACTCTGCTCTTGAAATGTGAACAGCAGGTGTATCCTTTGTATCACAATCTAGGTTGACAGTGATTAACATTGGTAGATGTAATAGTCGCTTCTGTTGTAAATACTACTTATATAGGTAATGCTATTCTGGAATTTTCTTCTTGGTTTGAACTTGGACGTTAGTAATCGGTAATTACTTTCAGCTATTTAAATTGTTTTTTGTAAATTTCTTTGTTGTTTGTTTATTTAACAACGTTGTTGTTGTAGGTGGTTTATCAACCATTTCGTTCATCGTCTCTATAAAGGTATTATGTTAACTTTCGTGTTTGTATATTTTTTTGTTACATTTTTGGTTATCGTAACGTTTATTTATGAAGCAACGTGTTCCCAGTTTCTTCGAGTTATCAAGTATATAGTGTTTTTAAGGGTATATTTTGTTTCGGTTTTAATGTAATTATAGCTTATTTGTAATTATGCAGATAGATCTAAGGCATCGTTATCGTCACAAGAACATTGAAAATGACGCAGCGAAGCGCGTCCCCGACCTTTATCTAGTTTTAATGAAAACGAGAGGGTGAATAGACAGGTTGAGTTGAATGGTTTGTTGATTTAATGACTAGTAAGCACGTTTTCTTTACATCTTTATGAGCGAAAACGTAAAGTACAATTATCCTTTCTTATTACTAGTATCTTTTACTTTAATCTTTTATTTATTAACTAGTGAAATGACTCGTGGAACCTCGAGTTTATTTAAACGAAATAGTTTAATAATATGTTTTAGATATTAAGTGAACGTAAAGTCATTTAGTTTACTGACCGATGGAAGAGATTCTGACTAAAAAATTTGTTGTTGTTTTTTACAAACATATTGATATAGTGTACTTAACTTGGTCAGAATAAATGAACTATATTTATTCTCCTACGATCTTCTTCTAATTTTCATCACAATTAATGTTTTACTTGTCATAAAAACCTACATTACAACATTTTATTCAGACATGTATTTCGCATACATATATAACGTAATTAATCCCGTAAAGAGAACCCATATTTGAATAATAATATAATAATAATAATAAATTTTGATCTAAAATTGAGTATTTATATTTGTAATAATAATTATTAGTAATAACAGATGTCTCTTTAATATTTTTTTTTTGTAAATGTAAAATATCATTATTATATGAAAGTTGACAATATGCTTCAAAGTTTGTATATGTGTTCATAGGATGTTTTTTAAAAGATTGTATAATTTGTTTTAAAATTTGTACATATGATCATGGGGATGTTTTGTCATAAAGTTTGTACATAATGTTTCGAATATTGTACATATGTTAATGAAAGCGTTCTACCATAAGGTTGTATATAATGCTTCAAATATTGTACATATGGTCACAAGGGTATTTTATCATAAGATTATACATAACGCATAACCCTTTTTGTTCTTGCTCTATACATAGCAACACCAAAAAAAACCCTTTTAATTTGTTTACATCTTGTGTGTTCAACAAGAAAAAATAAACTAAATCAGCCCATTTCATTAAACACAAAAATTGGTTACATTTAATTGTGGTAGGATATCAATTACCAAAGGCAACTTGAAAAACATTTTTATTTGTAACATAAAAATAAGCCATTCAAATATTTTATTGTATAATGGCTCAGTGAACATTTATAATTTTATTAAATCATATTTAATTAAATTATACTTTTCGAACTATATATTATAATTATATATCGACAATATATAATAACTGGTGTCTAAGTACTAAAGTGTATGACCTCATAAACCGGTATATAAGCGGTAGTATAGATATTTTTGTTATCACGTGCACATTAAGTCAACAAAATCCCACTTGTGTGTACCATAAGTAACACCTAGAAATAATACACACCTATATTGGCGTATATCAACACATCAATACGCCCAAGAATATACAAGTATTTGTTTCAGCTAAACGAACTATCATTATTATTTACTGTCCCTTTAGTGCTGATACCATGTTGACATGAGACATAGATCTAGTCATTCTCATTTGTCAATAAATTCTGTTTCATGATATAGAAAATGAAATGTCCCGTTCATATTGATTATAAACGTTCCATATTAATTGATTTCGTTGCGAGGTTTTGACCTCTATATGAGACGTTTTTCAAAGACTGCATTCATTTTTAAAACAACCATAACCTTTATTTTATCAATAAAGGTTTCAAAAGCATTACGTAGATTATCAAATAATGATAATCTAAAATATACTGTTTACACACGACCATTACATAATGGTTTACAATAGAAATATATTACATCGACATATGTTTCTTAAATGCAGTTTTTACATAATATCATACAAACATGGACTCCAAATCTTGTCCTTATTTTAGTATGCAACAGCGGAAGCTCTTAGTATTCACCTGAGAATAAACATGCTTTAAACGTCAATAAAAATGTTTGTGAGTTATAGGTTTAACCTATATATATCAAATCGTAACAATAGAACACAAGATTTCATATTTCAATATACATCCCATACATAGAGATAAAAATCATTCATATGGTGAACACCTGGTAACCGACATTAACAAGATGCATATATAAGAATATCCCCATCATTCCGGGACACCCTTCGGATATGATATAAATTTCGAAGTACTAAAGCATCCGGTACTTTGGATGGGGTTTGTTATGCCCAATAGATCTATCTTTAGGATTCGCGTCAATTAGGGTGTCTGTTCCCTAATTCTTAGATTACCAGACTTTAATAAAAAGGGGCATATTCGATTTCGATAATTCAACCATAGAATGTAGTTTCACGTACTTGTGTCTATTTTGTAAATCATTTATAAAACCTGCATGTATTCTCATCTCAAAAATATTAGATTTTAAAAGTGGGACTATAACTCACTTTCACAGATTTTTACTTCGTCGGGAAGTAAGACTTGGCCACTGGTCGATTCACGAACCTATAACAAATATGTACATATATATTAAAGCATGTTCAAAATATATTTAAACACTTTTAATACATTTTGATGTTTTAAGTTTATTAAGTCAGCTGTCCTCGTTAGTAACCTACAACTAGTTGTCCAACGTTAGATGTACAGAAAAAAATTGATATATATTATCTTGAATCAATCCACGACCCATTGTATACACGTCTCAGCCTAGATCACAACTCAAAGTATATATATTTTTGGAATCAACCTCAACCCTGTATAGCTAACTCCCACATTACTGCATATAGAGTGTCTATGGTTGTTCCAAATAATATATACACATGGGTCGATATGATATGTCAAAACATTTGCATACGTGTCTATGGTATCCCAAGATTACATAATATATTAGAATACATGTATAATACAATATAAGTTAGCTAGGATATGATTAATATAGATTTGTTACCAATTTTCACGTTGCTACAACAAGAAAAATTATCCAATCTTGTTTTACCCATAACTTCTTCATTTTAAATCCGTTTTGAGTGAATCAAATTGCTATGGTTTCATATTGAACTCTATTTTATGAATCTAAACAGAAAAAGTATAGGTTTATAGTCGGAAATATAAGTTACAAGTCGTTTTTGTAAAGGTAGTCATTTCAGTCGAAAGAACGACGTCTAGATGACCGTTTTAGAAAACATACTTCCACTTTGAGTTTAACCATGATTTTTGGATATAGTTTCATGTTCATAAGAAAAATAATTTTCCCAGAAGAACAACTTTTAAATCAAAGTTTATCATAGTTTTTAATTAACTAACCCAAAACAGCTCGCGGTGTTACTACGACGGCGTATGTCCGGTTTTACAGTGTTCTTCGTGTTTCCAGGTTTTAAATCATTAAGTTAGCATATCATATAGATATGGAACATGTGTTTAGTTGATTTTAAAAGTCAAGTTAGAAGGATTAACTTTTGTTTGCGAACAAGTTTAGAATTAACTAAACTATGTTCTAGTGATTACAAGTTTAAACCTTCGAATAAGATAGCTTTATATGTATGAATCGAATGATGTTATGAATATTATTACTACCTCAAGTTTTCTGGATAAAGCTAATGGAAATGAGAAAAATGGATCAAGCTTCAAAGGATCCTTGGATGGCTTGAAAGTTCTTGAAGCAGAATCATGACACGAAAATAAGTTCAAGTAAGATTTCCACTCGAAATAAGATTGTTATAGTTATAGAAATTGAATCAAAGTTTGAATATGGGTATTACCTTGTATTAGAAAGATATCTTACTATAAATAAGAAAGATTTCTTGAGGTTGGATGATCACTCTACAAGATTGGAAGTAAGCTAGCAAACTTGGAAGTATTCTTGATTTTATGAAACTAGAACTTGTAGAATTTATGAAGAACACTTAGAACTTGAAGATAGAACTTGAGAGAGATCAATTAGATGAAGAAAATTGAAGAATAAAAGTGTTTGTAGGTGTTTTTGGTCGTTGGTGTATGGATTAGATATAAAGGATATGTAATTTTGTTTTCATGTAAATAAGTCATGAATGATTACTCATATTTTTATAATTTTATGAGATATTTCATGCTAGTTTCCAAATGATGGTTCCCACATGTGTTAGGTGACTCACATGGGCTGCTAAGAGCTGATCATTAGAGTGTATATACCAATAGTACATACATCTAAAATCTGTGTATTGTACGAGTACAAATACGGGTGCATACGAGTAGAATTGTTGATGAAACTGAACGAGGATGTAATTGTAAGCATTTTTGTTAAGTAGAAGTATTTTTATAAGTGTCTTGAAGTCTTTCAAAAGTGTATGAATACATATTAAAACACTACATGTATATACATTTTAACTGAGTCGTTAAGTCATCGTTAGTCGTTACATGTAAGTGTTGTTTTGAAACCTTTAGGTTAACGATCTTGTTAAATGTTGTTAACCCAATGTTAATAATATCAAATGAGATTTTAAATTATTATATTATCATGATATTATGATGTATGAATATCTCTTAATATGATATATATACGTTAAATGTCGTTATAACGATAATCGTTACATATATGTCTCGTTTCAAAATCATTAAGTTAATAGTCTTGCTTTTACATATGTAGTTCATTGTTAATATACTTAATGATATGTTTACTTATCATAATATCATGTTAACTATATATATATATATATATATATATATATATATATATATATATATATATATATATATATATATATATATATATATATATATATATATATATATATATATATATATATATATATATATCCATATATATGTCATCATATAGTTTTTTACAAGTTTTAACGTTCGTGAATCACCGGTCAACTTGGGTGGTCAATTGTGTATATGAAACCTATTTCAATTAATCAATTCTTAACAAGTTTGATTGCTTAACATGTTGGAAACACTCAATCATATAAATAATAATTTAATTTAATATATATATAAACATGGAAAGTTCGGGTCACTATAGTACCTACCCGTTAAATAAATTTCGTCCCGAAATTTTAAGCAGTTGGAGGTGTTGACGTATCTTCTGGAAATAAATGCGGGTATTTCTTCTTCATCTGATCTTCTCGTTCCCAGGTGAACTCGGGTCCTCTACGAGCATTCCATCGAACCTTAACAATTGGTATCTTATTTTGCTTAAGTCTTTTAACCTCACGATCCATTATTTCGACGGGTTCTTTGATGAATTGAAGTTTTTCGTTGATTTGGATTTCATCTAACGGAATAGTGAGATCTTCTTTAGAAAAACATTTCTTCAAATTCGTGACGTGGAAAGTGTTATGTACAGCCGCGAGTTGTTGAGGTAACTCAAGTCGGTAAGCTACTGGTCCGACACGATCAATAATCTTGAATGGTCCAATATACCTTGGATTTAATTTCCCTCGTTTACTAAATCAAACAACGCCTTTCCAAGGTGCAACTTTAAGCATGACCATCTCTCCAATTTCAAATTCTATATATTTTCTTTTAATGTCAGCGTAGCTCTTTTGTCAACTTTGGGCGGTTTTCAACCGTTGTTGGATTTGGATGATCTTCTCGGTAGTTTCTTGTATTATCTCCGGACCCGTAATCTGTCAATCCCCACTTCACTCCAACAAATCGGAGACCTGCACACTCTACCATAAAGTGCTTCAAACGGCGCCATCTCAATGCTTGAATGGTAGCCGTTGTTGTAGGAAAATTCTGCTAATGGTAGATGTCGATCCCAACTGTTTCCGAAATCAATAACACATGCTCGTAGCATGTCTTCAAGCGTTTGTATAATCCTTTCGCTCTGCCCATCAGTTTGTGGATGATAGGCAGTACTCATTTCTAGACGAGTTCCTAATGCTTGCTGTAATGTCTGCCAGAATCTTGAAATAAATCTGCCATCCCTATCAGAGATAATAGAGATTGGTATTCCATGTCTGGAGACGACTTCCTTCAAATACAGTCGTGCTAACTTCTCCATCTTGTCATCTTCTCTTATTGGCAGGAAGTGTGCTGATTTGGTGAGACGATCAACTATTACCCAAATAGTATCAAAACCACTTGTAGTCCTTGGCAATTTAGTGATGAAATCCATGGTAATATTTTCCCATTTCTATTCCGGGATTTCGGGTTGTTGAAGTAGACCTGATGGTTTCTGATGCTCAGCTTTGACCTTAGAACACGTCAAACATTCTCCTACGTATTTAGCAACATCGGCTTTCATACCCGGCCACTAAAAATGTTTCTTGAGATCCTTGTACATCTTCCCCGTTCTAGGTTGTATTGAGTATCTGGTTTTATGAGCTTCTCTAAGTACCATTTCTCTCATATCTCCAAATTTTTGGTACCCAAATCCTTTCAGCCCTATACCGGGTTCCGTCTTCCCGAATATTAAGATACTTCTCCGATCCTTTGGGTATTTCATCCTTTAAATTTCCTTCTTTTAAAACTCCTTGTTGCGCCTCCTTTATTTGAGTAGTAAGGTTATTGTGAATCATTATATTCATAGATTTTACTCGAATGGGTTCTCTGTCCTTCCTGCTCAAGGCGTCAGCTACCACATTTGCCTTCCCCGGGTGGTAACGAATCTCAAAGTCGTAATCATTCAACAATTCAATCCACCTACGCTGCCTCATATTCAGTTGTTTCTGATTAAATATGTGTTGAAGACTTTTGTGGTCGGTATATATAATACTTTTGACCCCATATAAGTAGTGCCTCCAAGTCTTTAATGCAAAAACAACCACGCCTAATTCCAAATCATGCGTCGTATAATTTTGCTCGTGAATCTTCAATTGTCTAGACGCATAAGCAATCACCTTCGTCCGTTGCATTAATACATAACCGAGACCTTGCTTTGATGCGTCACAATAAATCACAAAATCATCATTCCCTTCAGGTAATGACAATATAGGTGCCATAGTTAGCTTTTTCTTCAATAATTGAAACGCCTTCTCTTGTTCATCCTTCCATTCAAATTTCTTCCCTTTATGCGTTAATGCAGTCAAGGGTTTTGCTATTTTGGAGAAATCTTGGATGAATCTTCTGTAGTAACCAGCCAATCCTAAAAATTGACGTATATGCTTTGGAGTTTTTGGGGTTTACCACTTTTCAACGGTTTCAATCTTTGCTGGGTCCACCTGGATACCTTCTTTGTTCACTATATGACCGAGGAATTGAACTTCTTCCAACCAAAATGCACACTTTGAAAACTTAGCGTACAGTTTTTCTTTCCTCAATACTTCTAGCACTTTTCTCAAATGTTCTTCTTGCTCTTGATCATTCTTTGAGTAAATAAGTATGTCATCGATGAAAAAAATGACAAACTTGTCAAGATATGGCCCACACACTCGGTTCATAATGTCCATGAACATAGCTGGTGTGTTAGTTAATCCAAACGGCATAACCATAAACTCGTAATGACCATAACGCGTCCTAAAACTGCTTTTGGATGACTTATTTACATGAAAACAAAATTACATATCCTTTATATCTAATCCATACACCAACGACCAAAAACACCTACAAACACTTTCATTCTTCAATTTTCTTCATCTAATTGATCTCTCTCAAGTTCTATCTTCAAGTTCTAAGTGTTCTTCATAAATTCTACAAGTTCTAGTTTCATAAAATCAAGAATACTTCCAAGTTTGCTAGCTTACTTCCACTCTTGTAGAGTGATCATCCAACCTCAAGAAATCTTTCTTATTTACAGTAAGATATCTTTCTAATACAAGGTAATACTCATATTCAAACTTTGATTCAATTTCTATGACTATAACAATCTTATTTCGAGTGAAAATCTTACTCGAACTGTTTTCGTGTCATGATTCTGCTTCAAGAACTTTCAAGCCATCCAAGGATCCTTTGAAGCTAGATCCATTTTTCTCATTTCCAGTAGCTTTATCCAGAAAACTTGAGGTATTAATGATGTTCATAACATCATTCGATTCATACATATAAAGCTATCTAATTCGAAGGTTTAAACTTATAATCACTAGAACATAGTTTAGTTAATTCTAAACTTGTTAGCAAACAAAAGTTAATCCTTCTAACTTGACTTTTAAAATCAACTAAACACATGTTCTATATCTATATGATATGCTAACTTAATGATTTAAAACCTGAAAACACGAAAAACACCGTAAAACCGGATTTTCGCCGTCGTAGTAACACCGCGGGCTGTTTTGGGTTAGTTAATTAAAAACTATGATAAACTTTGATTTAAAAGTTGTTCTTCTGGGAAAATGATTTTTCTTATGAACATGAAACTATATCCAAAAATCATGGTTAAACTCAAAGTGGAAGTATGTTTTTCAAAATGGTCATCAAGACGTCGTTCTTTTGACTGAAATGACTACCTCTTACAAAAATGACTTGTAACTTATATTTCCGACTATAAACCTATACTTTTTCTATTTAGGTTCATAAAATAGAGTTCAATATGAAACCATAGCATTTTGATTCACTCAAAACGGATTTAAAATGAAGAAGTTATGGGTAAAACAAGATTGGATATTTTTTGATTTTTGTAGCTACGGGAAATATTAACAATTCTATACAAATCATATCCTAGCTAACTTATATTGTATTATACATGTATTCTAATATATTATGTAATCTTGGGATACCATAGACACGTATGCAAATGTTTTGACATATCATATCGACCCATGTATATATATTATTTGGAACAACCATAGACACTCTATATGCAGTAATGTTGGAGTTAGCTATACAGGGTTGAGGTTGATTCCAAAAATATATATACTTTGAGTTATGATCTAGCCTGAGACGTGTATACACTGGGTCGTGGATTGATTCAAGATAATATATATCGATTTATTTCTGTACATCTAACTGTGAACAACTAGTTGTAGGTTACTAACGAGGACAGCTGACTTAATAAACTTAAAACATCAAAATGTATTAAAAGTGTTGTAAATATATTTTGAACATACTTTGATATATATGTACATATTTGTTATAGGTTCGTGAATCGACCATTGGCCAAGTCTTACTTCCCGACGAAGTAAAAATCTGTGAAAGTGAGTTATAGTCCCACTTTTAAAATCTAATATTTTTGGGATGAGAATACATGCAGGTTTTATAAATGATTTACAAAATAGACACAAGTACGTGAAACTACATTCTATGGTTGAATTATCGAAATTGAATATGCCCCTTTTTATTAAGTCTGGTAATCTAAGAATTAGGGAACAGACACCCTAATTGACGCGAATCCTAAAGATAGATCTATTGGGCCTAACAAACCCCATCCAAAGTACCGGATGCTTTAGTACTTTGAAATTTATATCATATCCGAAGGGTGTCCCGGAATGATGGGGATATTCTTATATATGCATCTTGTTAATATTGGTTACCAGGTGTTCACCATATGAATGATTTTTATCTCTATGTATGGGATGTGTATTGAAATATGAAATCTTGTGGTCTATTGTTACGATTTGATATATATAGGTTAAACCTATAACTCACCAACATTTTTGTTGACGTTTAAAGCATGTTTATTCTCAGGTGAATACTAAGAGCTTCCGCTGTTGCATACTAAAATAAGGACAAGATTTGGAGTCCATGTTTGTATGATATTGTGTAAAAACTGCATTCAAGAAACATATGTCGATGTAATATATTTCTATTGTAAACCATTATGTAATGGTCGTGTGTAAACAGTATATTTTAGATTATCATTATTTGATAATCTACGTAATGCTTTTGAAACCTTTATTGATAAAATAAAGGTTATGGTTGTTTTAAAAATGAATGCAGTCATTGAAAAACGTCTCATATAGAGGTCAAAACCTCGCAACGAAATCAATTAATATGGAACGTTTATAATCAATATGAATGGGACATTTCAGTTGGTATCCGAGCGTTGGTCTTTGATAATGCTAAAAACGAACATATATTTCATAGCATTATTCCTCAAGAAAGACAAGCTTTTAGTTGCAGTTGTCCTATTTACAAGTGCTATTTGTTTAAATAATAAAAGGTGAAGACAAAAGACAGATTCGACGAATTGAAGACGCAAAAGACCAAAAAGCTCAAAAGTACAAAGTACAATCAAAGAGGTTCCAATTATTGATAAGAAACGTCTCAAAATTACAAGAGTACAAGATTCAAAACGCAAAGTACAAGATATTAAATTATATGCAAGTCGTTCGAAAATCCGGAACCGGGACCAAAGTCAACTCTCAACGCAACGGAATAAAAATTACAAGTCAACGGAGTACAAGAATATAATATAATATATATATATAATTAAATTTAATTATATATATTATATTATATAATAAATAAATAAGCAGCCCACGTTTTTGTAGACTTTTGAGCCTCCCCAGCTGGCCATGCGATTGCATGAGCCTGAAGGGCAAAGCTCATGCGATCGCATGAGCACCTTTTCCAGCCCACATGCCCTATAAAAATGAGTGTTTGGTTCATGAATATCAATCCATCAATCTCTCTATCTATATGTAAACGTATATATACTTATATTTTAATTTTAATTTTAATTTTAAATCCTAATAATAAGGGTATGTTAGCGAATGTTGTAAGGGTGTAAGTCGAAATTCTGTCCGTGTAACGCTACGCTATTTGAAATCATTGTAAGTTATGTTCAACCTTTTTAATTTAATGTCTCGTAGCTAAGTTATTATTATGCTTATTTAATACCGAAGTAATCATGATGTTGGGCTAATTACTAAAATTGGGTAATTGGGCTTTATACCATAATTGGGGTTTGGACAAAAGAACGACACTTGTGGAAATTAGACTATGGGCTATTAATGGGCTTTATATTTGTTTAACTAAATGATAGTTTGTTAATTTTAATATAAAGATTTACAATTAGACGTCCCTATAAATAACCATATACACTCGATCGGACACGATGGGCGGGGTATTTATATGTACGAATAATCGTTCATTTAACCGGACACGGGAATGGATTAATAGTCTATGGAATTATTAAAACAGGGGTGAAATTATGTACAAGGACACTTGGCATAATTGATAACAAAGTATTAAAACCTTGGGTTACACACAGTCGATATCCTAGTGTAATTATTAAACAAAGTATTAAAATCTTGTTACAATTTAAGTCCCCAATTAATTGGAATATTTGACTTCGGGCATAAGGATAATTTGACGAGGACACTCGCACTTTATATTTATGACTGATGGACTGTTATGGACAAAAACCAGACGGACATATTAAATAATCCAAGACAAAGGACAATTAACCCATGGGCATAAAACTAAAATCAACACGTCAAACATCATGATTACGGAAGTTTAAATAAGCATAATTATTTTATTTCATATTTAATTTCCTTTATTTTATATATAATTGCACTTCTAATTATCGCACTTTTATTTATTGTTATTGTATTTAATTGCACTTTTAATTATCGTACTTTTTAATTATCGCAATTTTATTTTATCGCACTTTTATTTATCGCAATTTCATTATCGTTATTTACTTTACGCTTTAAATTAAGTTATATTTATTTTTAATATTTTACATTAGGTTTTACCTGCGACTAAAGTTTTTAAAATCGACAAACCGGTCATTAAACGGTAAAAACCCCCCCTTTATAATAATAATATTACTTATATATATATTTGTATTTTTATAATTCAAAACTAATATAGTGTTAAGCTTTGTTTAAAAGATTCCCTGTGGAAAGAACCGGACTTACTAAAAACTACACTACTGTACGATTAGGTACACTGCCTATAAGTGTTGTAGCAAGGTTTAAGTATATTCATTCTATAAATAAATAAATATCTTGTGTAAAATTATATCGTATTTAATAGTTTTTCCTAGTAAAATATAAGCTATTTCATATACACCTCGCATAGCATCAAGTATTTTTGGCGCCGCTGCCGGGGATTCGAAATCTAGCTTAAAAGCCGGAAGCGCAACGCTAAATAAAAAAAAAAGATTTTTATTTTTAGTTTACTTTTATAAAAAATACGCTTTTGTAAAAATACGTTTTAAATATTCGAAAATATAAAAAGAAAAACGAAAATATAAATATTTTTAATAGTTTGTTAAATATTTAAGTTTTATAAAATTTCTTTATTTCTATTTTTAGTTTGTAAAAATATAATTTTTATTTAATTTATATAAATATATTATAAATATATAATACAGCAAAACAGAAAAAAAAATATTAAAACTCGAGTCCAGTACTGTAGCAGCCCAGTGTCTGGCCCGAAACCCTAGCCCAAGCGATCACATGGCTAGGTAACTTAGGACTCATGCGATCGCATGAGCCCTTCTGACACGCCACATTTGATTCTCGTACAGCATTAAATACGGAGTAATTATTATTATTATTAATCAAACCCTAATTAGGGTTGTATTATTATAATATTTAAGTTTTAATTTTATTATTTTGTATTATTTAGTTTTAATTAGGTTATTTAATTTATATAAACTTAATACTTTTATAAAATAAATAATATAAAAATACTATTTTTATAAAAATTGTACTTTTTACAACTTTTAGTATATTTTTATATTTTGTCCCTTTTTAATTATTTTAGCGTAATATTTGTATTTTATCACTCGTACTTAGTTTTAAACTTAGTTTTTGCCATAGTTATTTTTATTTCTAGATTTTTAGGCTTTGCCTTAAAATCCTTTAAGTGCTTTTTCTTTAGACTAAGATTTAGGTGCTTTAGAATTTTGCGACGCCGTTCTTCGCGCTACTTTCTTATTTTTTATTTTTGACGCCTTTTACCTATGTATCAATTATCACTCCAATTAGTAATCTCAATTTGCAATTTTAATTTTAAGTTAGTGATAGTAATAAGGTTGGGTTAGCCGAGTGTTTTAAAGTTTTATAAGTCACTCTTTTTCTTTCTTATTTTTCGACGCCTTTTATTTTTTCAACCCTTTTCTTTTTCGACCTTTTCCGACGCGCTCTTTTTCTTTCTTATTTCTCGTCATTCTAGTTTTAGGACATAGATTTTTATTCTACTTCTTATCTAAATTTCTTAAAATTACAAAAATTTATTTTAAGTGGTTAAATTAATAGACATCAAAATTTTCTTGTTCGTAGTAATAGTTGGATTTGTACGTGGACCGGGTTATTGGAGCCAAACAGTACTCAATTATATTGAGACCAAACGAATCCTGCCCCTCTGCTGCATCTTTTGGCTATTCGAAATATGGGCAAAATCAGAAAAGTCTATTAATTGGATAACTTATATAATTTTTCTTTCCTTTTAAAAACTAATAAGATATTCAGTGAATGCACCGAGCAAGACGTTCATCACCTTTTGTACGTTCACCACCTGTAACTTGATCAAGACATCTAACAAATATTGTCTCCGTTGATTTTTCTTTAGAATCGTCATCTAGTCGACCAAGTACTCTAATTCAAATTTCCGATAATCCATTTTTTGAACCCGACCTCACAATTGAGAATCCGGAGAATATTCAGGGACGATTCGTAGATCCTGAACCATTAATTTTTTCTCCGGAACCACCAATCATTCAAACAGAGATTGTTGAGGAACGAACCATTAAATCAGAATCCTCTAGTGATTCAGATTCAACAAATTCAATTATGGAGAATCTTGAACCTTTAAGTATGGAAGACCGAATGAGAGCTAAACGCACTGGCCAAGGTCACGCAATTACTCATCCTGACATTAATGCGCCAGATTATGAAATCAAAGGACAAATTCTACACATGGTAACTAATCAGTGCCAATTTTGTGGTGCACAGAAGGAAGATCCAAATGAACATCTTCGTACCTTTAATAGGATCTGCACACTATTTAAAATCCGAGAAGTGGAGGATGAACAGATATATCTCATGTTATTTCCCTGGACTTTAAAGGGAGAAGTCAAAGATTGGTTGGAATCGTTACCTGAAGGGGCGATCGATACATGGGACGTTTTAATTGAAAAATTTCTTAAACAATTCTTTTCGGCATCTAAAGCCGTAAGACTTCAAGGAGAAATTGTTACGTTCACACAGAAACCAAATGAAACTCTATATGAGGCGTGGACAAGATTTGGAAAGTTATTAAGAGGATGTCTGCAACATGGTTTAGACACTTGTCAAATAGTACAAATATTCTACCAAGGATGCGACATCACTACAAGGAAAGACATAGATATAGCAGCTGGTGGTTCTATTATGAAGAAAACCGAAACTGATGCTTATAAAATTATTGATAACACTGCTTTCCACTCACATGAGTGGCACCAAGAAAAAGATATCGTTAGATCATCTAAAGCAGCTAGAGCCGATTCTAACCATGACTTAGATTCCATTTCCGCAAAGATAGATGCTGTCGAGAGACGAATGGAAAAGATGACTAAGGATATACACTCAATACGAATTAGTTGTGAGCAGTGTGGAGGACCACATTTGACAAAAGATTGTCTTAGTATTGAGCTAACAATGGAACAAAGAGAGAATATTTCATACATAAACCAAAGGCCTGAAAATAATTATCAGAATAATTATCAACCGCCAAGACCAATTTACAATCAAAACCAAAATTATAATCGAAATATTCCATACAACAACAACAAGGTCCAAGTAATCAACAAGTATCCAATAATACTTACAATCAGCAAAGACCTAATTTTCAAAACAAACCACCACAAACCGATGATAAAAAGCCAAATTTAGAAGATATGATGATGAAGCTAGTTGAAACTCAAACGCAGTTTTTCACATCTCAGAAACAAACCAATGAACAAAATGCTCAAGCATTTAGAAATCAACAAGCTTCTATTCAAAATTTGGAACAAGAAGTAAGTAACCTAGCAAGGTTAATAGGTGAAAGAAAATCGGGAAGTTTACCTAGTGATACAAATACTAACCCCCGGAATGAAACAGCTAAAGCCATTACCACAAGAAGTGGTATAACACTTAAACCACCTGAAATACCTGTAATTTCTGATGAAGCTATTCCTACTCCACAAGAACCACAACCTGAGCAAGATAAGGAAAAAGAACCGGTAGTTGAAAAGGTTAATGTAGATAACACAGTTAAGGCTAAACCTTATGTTAAACCATACCAACCACCACTTCCTTACCCGAGTAAAATGAAAAAAGAGAGACTTGAAGCCGAGCAATCCAAATTCTTAGATATGTTTAAACAGATAAATGTAAATCTTCCTTTCATTGATATGATTTCAGGAATGCCTAGATATGCTAAATTTCTGAAAGATCTAATCTCGAATAGAAAGAAAATGGAAGAACTCTCGACCGTTACTATGAATGCTAATTGTTCAGCAGTGCTGTTGAATAAGATACCAGAAAAACTATCAGATCCAGGAAGTTTAACAATTCCATGTTTTCTGGGTAGTCTTAGTTCAATAGAAGCATTGGCAGACTTAGGTGCTAGTATAAATTTAATGCCGTATTCACTATACGCTAAACTAGACCTTGGAGAATTGAAACCAACAAGAATAAGCATACAACTAGCTGATCGATCAATAAAATATCCTAGAGGGATAATGGAGAACATGCTAGTTAAAGTTGATACTTTAGTATTTCCAGTAGATTTTGTTGTTCTAGATATGGAAGAAGATTCTCAAGTTCCTCTCATATTAGGAAGACCATTCTTAAATACGGCTAAAGCAATGATAGACGTGTTTGGTAAGAAACTGACCCTAAGTATAGAGGATGAGAGTGTTACCTTTTCAGTTGATAAAGCAATGCAACAACCGCAATCTGCAGATGATACATGTTATTATATTCAAACTATAGATTCACATGCAGAATTGTTAGAAGAATTTCCAGAATTACAAGGAACAGGAGAATATTCTTTAGGAAAAGGTAATGAACCAATTGATGAAACTGAAATGTTAGCTACACTTATGGCTAATGGATATGAACCAACAACAGAAGAAATTCAAATGCTAAAAGAAGAAGACAGATATCGATATAAATCATCGATAGAAGAACCACCGACACTAGAGTTAAAGCCACTTCCAAACCATTTGGACTACGCTTATTTACATGGTGAATCTGAATTACCTGTAATAATATCGTCTTCTCTTACTGAAAATGAAAAATCTCAACTCATTTCTGTATTAAAAGCTCATAAACCAGCCATTGCATGAAAGATTCATGATATTAAAGGAATAAGTCCTTCGTATTGCACACATAAAATCCTTATGGAAGAAGGTCATAAAATGTATGTGCAACGCCAACGAAGACTAAATCCTAATATGCAAGATGTTGTTAAGAAAGAAATTATTAAACTGCTAGATGCAGGTTTAATTTATCCAATTTCTGATAGTCCATGGGTAAGCCCAGTTCAATGCGTACCTAAGAAAGGTGGCATGACTGTCATCACAAATGAGAAGAATGAGCTTATTCCTACTAGGACTGTAACAGGATGGCGTGTATGTATTGATTATAGAAAATAAAACGACGCCACCAGAAAAGATCACTTTCCCTTACCTTTCATTGATCAAATGTTAGAAAGATTAGCCGGAAATAGTTACTATTGTTTTCTTGATGGTTTTTTCGGATATTTTCAAATTCCAATAGCACCCGAAGACCAAGAGAAAACCACGTTCACGTGCCCTTATGGTACTTTTGCTTACAAACGCATGCCATTTGGACTTTGCAACGCCCCTGCAACCTTTCAAAGGTGCATGATGGCGATTTTTCATGACATGATAGAAGAATGCATGGAAGTTTTCATGGATAACTTTTCAGTCTTCGGTGATACATTTGAATCATGTTTAGTTAATCTTGAACGAATGCTTATTAGATGTGAACAATCAAATCTAGTACTTAATTGGGAGAAATGCCATTTCATGGTTAAAGAAGGCATCGTTCTTGGACATAAAATTTCAAAGGAAGGAATTGAAGTGGATAGAGCTAAAGTAGATGTAATTGCTAAACTTCCACATCCCACCAATGTTAGAGGTGTTAGGAGTTTTCTAGGGCATGCCGGTTTTTACCGACGTTTCATAAACGATTTTTATAAAATTGCCACTCCTATGAATAAACTCCTAGAAAAGGATGCTCCATTCATCTTTTCAGATGAATGTATCAAATCTTTTAATATTCTTAAAGAGAAACTCACTAATGCGCCGATCATGATAACACCAAATTGGAATCTACCGTTTGAACTTATGTGCGATGCAAGTGATTTTGCAATGGGAGCCGTTTTAGGACAAAGGATTGAAAAACGATTTCAACCTATATATTATGCTAGTAAGACGTTACAAGGAGCACACACAAATTACACAACTACTGAAAAAGAACTCCTTGCTATTGTCTTTGCTTTTGACAAATTTCGTTCATATCTCGTTCTAGCTAAAACGGTGGTCTATACCAACCATTCTGCTCTTAGATACCTATTTTCAAAACAAGATGCCAAACCAAGATTAATCCGTTGGATCTTACTCTTACAAGAGTTCGATATTGAAATCCGAGATAAAAGAGGAGCAGAAAATCTCGCCGCTGATCATCTTTCTCGTCTTGAAAATCCTAAATTAGAAGTTCTAAATAAATCGGCCATACAAGACAACTTTCCTGATGAATATCTATTGAAGATAGATTATAATGAAATTCCATGGTTTGCAAACTATGCAAACTATTTAGTATGTGGATTCCTTGAAAAAGGATTATCGTACCAAAAACGAAAGAAATTCTTTAGTGATATAAAACACTATTTCTGGGAAGATCCACATTTGTTTAAAAGTTGTCCCGATGGAATAATACGCCGATGTGTATTCGGAGATGAAGCTAGTAAAATCTTAAACCATTGTCACACAGGACCAACAGGAGGGCATTATGGGCCTCAACTCACAGCAAGAAAAGTTTATGATGCTGGATTCTATTGGCCTACAATTTACAAAGACGCACACCTTCTTTGCAAATCCTGTGATGCTTGTCAAAGGGCCGGAAAAATAAGTCAACGTGATGAAATGCCACAAAATGTCATTCAAGTATGTGAAGTATTTGACGTTTGGGGTATTGACTTTATGGGTCAATTCCCAAAATCTCATAATAATCTATATATTCTCGTAGCCATTGATTATGTATCTAAATGGGCGGAAGCACAAGCTCTCCCAACTAACGATGCACGAGTTGTAGTCAACTTTTTAAAACGTCTTTTTGCAAGGTTTGGAACACCGAAAGCTTTAATAAGTGATCGGGGAACTCATTTTTGTAATAATCAACTTGAGAAAGTTCTTAAAAGATATGGAGTAACTCATAAAATCTCCACCGCATATCATCTACAAACGAGTGGACAAGTTGAAAATACCAACCGAGCTTTAAAACGTATTCTAGAAAAAACCGTAGGATCAAATCCGAAGGAATGGTCCATAAAATTGGAGGATGCACTCTGGGCTTTTAGAACAGCCTACAAAACTCCAATTGGAACCACAACTTTCAGACTCGTTTACGGAAAAGCATGTCATCTTCCAGTAGAAATTGAACACAAAGCATTTTGGGCTTTGAAGACATGTAATCTTGATTTACATGAAGCTGGACGTCTACGGTTAAGTCAACTAAACGAATTAGAAGAATTAAGACAAGAAGCATACGAAAATTCGTTAATCTATAAGGAAAGAATGAAGAAATGGCATGATAAAAGAATCAGAAGTTCAAAAGAATTTAAAGAAGGAGACAGAGTTCTTCTTTTCAATTCACGATTCAAGCTATTTCCTGGAAAATTGAAATCAAGATGGTCTGGACCATTCATTGTCAAAAGAGTTTTCCCATACGGAACGATAGAATTAATAAATTCAAATGGGATTGAATTTAAGGTTAATGGTCACAGAGTTAAACACTACATAGATAGTCCGATGGAAGTCGACAACGAAGTTAATCACAATTTCAATACCACAGCTAACTAAGTGTGGGGAGAATCAAGTCTTTAAAGGATAATATGTATTTCTGTTAGAGTTAGATTTTCTGTTTTCGTGTAGTTCTCGAAAATGGAACTCGAATGGTCTTTCCCTAGCAGACCCTAAAGAACTAGTCTTCTCCCCCCATTCTGAATTTTTATTTTTTTTTAGGTTTTTACGAAATGAAGACTTCATGTGAACTAAACCATGGTCTAATGCTACACGCTTTGATTACTAAACGTAATAATGACACACTTCTGAGTGAACTGGTATCAGTAATCAGAGAAAAATTGGACGGAGTAAGAAAAGAATCCAGATGCGAAGATAATAAGTTACAATTTGGTAAAGGAAAATCAAAATCCGCAGCGAAAAGAAGAGCACGACACCTTGAAAAATGTCACAAATGCGGAAAATGGTCACACGAAGGTAAATGTTCAAATAATCAAACCTATTCAAACACCGAATTTGTTACTTTATGCAGAGATGGACTGTTCATATGTTTAGAAGAAAAAACATTAAATGCTCGAGGTTACGCCTATGTAGCCATGGAAAATTAATTAGTCCGACTATCTTATGAGTGGGCTAGAGCATATCACTAAGAAATCTATTTCACAGGTAAGTTTATATAGTTTTCATTTTTATTTTTTTTATTTTTTTTATTTTTATTTTTAACCTTTTGATAATAAACGCTAATTTGTTCGCTATAAAGTATTAAATTGGTATTCGATGAAATTAGGTCTTGCGACCGAAATTATTGATATCATACAAAAATTTATTACATCACTGCGAAATTTAACGTTTATTCTTAAGGTATAAATATCTTTAATCAATCAACTTAAAATATTTTAAAAATTCGTCATGAGTTAAATTAGGTCATGGAACCGAAATTACTTTACCGAAAAGAGGGGCGCATATTTTTGATAATATTTGATTGATTAAAGTGGGATAAAAGCCAAAAAGATTTTTAATTTTATTTTTACCATATTTTTAAAATTAATAATAAATTAATATTGTGCAATTTTTAAAATTAATATATTTAAAATTGTAAATATTTGAAAAATTAATATTTTTAATATAAGTTTATATGTATAAAAACAAAAATATAATTTAAGTTTGGTGTGAATTTTTAATTTTATGCATTTTAAATGTAAGTTTGGTGTGAATTTAAAAAACAAAAATTTACTTTATTTCGCTAAGTTAAAAATATGATTTTTTAAAATTCGTCGTAAGTTGATGACTGGGTCGTTGAACCGAAATTGCTTTACCCGAGGGAGGGACGAGAACTTTTATTATCATTATTTTTAATCTTATTGAATTAATGTATGCCAAAAACATTAAAAAAAACCCAAAAATCTTTACTTTTAAAAACCGCGCTTTAAATTGACAAATTTTAAAATTTTGTCGAGGGACGGACTAGGACAACGATCTGAAACACCCTCGCTCCTAAAGGAAAACAAATTTTTAAAATTTTATTAATTTTATGTTTTATAAAGTATAAGGTTTTAATATATAAAAAAAAGGTGAAAGCACTGTAGCCGGCACCCCATGCGATCGCATGGGGTTTACACACCAACCTCATGCGATCGCATGAGGCTGGATTTCTGGCCAGATCAAAACTCTCAGCGAGCTGTTCTGTCTCCATACCACAACACACACACATATACGAAACTCTCTCAAAATATCACCAAATTTCATCATTTTTCCACCGTAATTCATCAAATTTTTCGCTCTAATCATGCCTAGATTCTCATTCTTCAGCAAAAAGGTAAAAATTACACCCTTAAACTCATAAATTTGCTAGTTTTTGTGATAATGACCAATATTTTACCTAATGTAATTTTGTTAATTTCTAGTGTAATTAGTGTTAAATTGTTAGTATTTTATGCATGTATAACCTAGATTGATGCTATTTAACATGATTTGAAGCCAAAAACTTCAAAATTTTTAGAAATCTAGGGTTTGTGTTCTTGAGCAATTTGGGGCTTTTTGATATAAATAGGTTATGGCCGATTTTTGTCATGAATTATTGCTAAATTAAGTAGTGTAATATGTTTAGGTAGTCAAATGATCCAAACATGATTTTTAAAGATTAAAGTGGATTTTTTATGTGCAAAATTCATGAACTTGATTAATTTGATATATTTGTCATTTGAGACTTGTTTAATTATTAGTAATGACTATTTTGACATGTTATTTGAGTTAAATGCTTATGAACTTTGTATATATTTTCATATGTGCTCAATTGAAAAAGTATAGAATTGTAAAAAAAGTGAAAATGTGTATAAGTTTAATTTTGATTTAACATGTTATTGTGATTGTTTTAAGTTGTTATTTTGCTAACACTAATGCATATTTGGATGCACAAATTTTGTGTTTAATGTGTTTTGCAGAAAGCCGATACTGGAGGTTCAGGAGCATCATCATCTAGACAGCCTGCTCCAGCTCCAGAACCAGAACCAGAAATGCAATATGAACCTGAACAACAACCACAACAGGAACCACAACATCAACCTGAACAGCACGTACCTTATTATGATCCGCTACAGTTACCTAATGAATTGACAGTATTTCAGGCCGCATCCGCCTGTCGAATACCCAACAATTCTGGAACACACGTTACATCCTAATTTGAGATTCGATAGACGATGGAGAGATTACCCATCATATCAAAGTAATAAGTTCAAATTAGTAACAAAAGAGGTAGAGGTGCCAAGGATAATTGATTGGAATCCTTTGGAAACGGTCCATCTAGCTGACCGTGTTAGACAGCATTTGGTACAAAGGTATGGCAGTTCTTCTTTTACAGATTGGATACGTCTTTTCACCATTTGCAGACCTGTATATAAGGAATGGTGTGTTGAGTTGATGAGTACTATAGCTTTAAATGTAGATGTAGATAGGTTAGATGATAGAAGTTTTCTTAGATTTATCCTTGGCGGTAGGATGTACAGGATGTCCATGATGGACATGGCCAGGGCATTACAGATTTACACTCCTAGTGAATTGCTACTACCCGATTGTATGAGTTTGATTTATCGGGGTGAAAGGGTAGATAGGAACTTTGACGCTGACGCCGTTTGGAGGCGTATGTCAAACTATAATATTTTTACACTAGGAGGGAAACACTCCTACTTACATATTAACAAAGCCGAGCTTCGTGTGATTCATAGATTTTTGGCTAACTCGATTACACAAAGAGGTCACAATAACGAGAAACTGACCTTACATGATTTATTCTACCTAAAGTGTATTCGGGATCCGAGAAGCTTTGTTAATATCCCTTACTGTGTTGGTTTTTATTTATCTAAAATGGTCGAAGGAATGCAGGAAGGGAGT
Source organism: Rutidosis leptorrhynchoides (assembly GCF_046630445.1). Lineage (NCBI taxonomy): Eukaryota > Viridiplantae > Streptophyta > Magnoliopsida > Asterales > Asteraceae > Rutidosis > Rutidosis leptorrhynchoides. The sequence goes on from NC_092339.1 coordinate 381,562,920, forward strand.
ATAATAGGAGGAGGTATTTTTGTTACTCTCATTGGAGAGTATTTAGGTGTTGATAGGAATCGAGGGGGTCCATTACAGCTTTGTAGAGAATAGGATGAGACCATAGGATTACGGGTTTATGTAGGTGCTAAGGTATTGAAGATTAGACGCAACCAGGCACTTCCCTATGAAGGTAATCATCCACAGGTAGAAAGGGGTTCAGACGAAGAAATGGAGGAAGCGGAAGACATCAGGGATGTCATTCGAGATGCTATTCTTGACGTGCACGTTCGTATATATGAGGAATCAATGACGAGCGCGGCCAGACATAGTATGTATGAGCAGTGGAACTCCGAGCGAGTATACGAGGATTATAGGCGACGCCAACACGATAGCTGGTTAGTTCATCAGCACCAAATCATGAGCCAGCTATCATATCAGGTACCAAATAACTATGTACCTACTCGACCTGCTTATTTTCCGCCACACAGCCCCGAGATCCAACCACCCTTTAACCGGTATGACTATAACCAAGCCTATCAGGACACCTATAACCAACAATGGAACCCACCTGATGAGATGAACTGGAACCCCTATCCAGACTGATTTGGTTCCATTTGGTTATTTTTATGATTTTTATGTTTTTATCTTTTTAATTATTCATGTTTAAACTTATGTTATTGGATATATTTGTGTAATTTTTATCATTTTTATTATTATTGGGTACTAATATTTTACATTTAGGATTTGAAAGTGGGATTTTAAGTCCCATTTCAAATTGCCATGCATGTTTATATTTGTATGTATATATATTGTCGATTGTACAAAACAGGGTAAAACAGCGCATTTTCAAAGACTGGCATTAAGTTCAGCAAAAGCTAGTAATTTTGACGACAAGATGAAAAATAAATGTGATGTAACAACAAGACGGAATGAACAAATGATGTGCACCGTTTATCATTCAGCAAACAAACGCCAATATATTTGGAAACTTTGGTAAAATTTAATCATTTTTCTACGCTAATCACCCTCAATAATTTAAATTGTTGCTGATTTCTTGCAAATGAGGGCATTGCAAGATCTCAAGTGTGGGAAGGGGTAAAATTCTTTCGGATGTTTAAAATTTTTTAACTAATACACTTGGTTACCATTAAAAATACTAGTAAAGCAGTAGTTGTATTAGAATATAGTGTTCTCTGATAATAAAGAACAGCCCTAGTCTTATATACTAACTACCCAATTCTAGTAAAATTTTTCAAAATTTTCAATTAAATGAATTCAAAATCATGTTTATACATATTTATGAACGATGAAAACTAGGTGTTAATACCGAAATTATCATTACCTCTGAAAGGACATAAATTGAGAAACAACCCAAAACGCTTGAATTCATTTAAAATAGAATAAAGGAGAATAAAAAGGCAAAGAAAGAAATAAATAAAAGCCAAGTGTGAGGAGAATGTACCAAGTTATTCAATTAAAAACTATCTATCATATGTTTCTGTAAAGTTATTGCAGGTGCTTTTGCTTTGGACTAAACTAAAAAGTTTTACCCGATTTACTGTAATATATTTGAAAGAAAGATGGATCTACACGATGAATCAATTCCATCATTAAAAGGAAGTAAAGTCTTCTGAAAAAGAAATGCGCTTCTTGATTTAGGTCATGAAGTTGTCGTCCAGACCAGCTGTAGGTTGATGAAAAATCTAGAAAAGTCATCTCTAAAATCAGCAGGAAATCCACAAACTTCAGCATCAAACAGGGTCGCCAAGTGGTCAGATATATCCTAACCATGAGAAGGATTTATCTCGTAAAATGGGGAGGGCGCCGTGCAAATTAGCTTGATAAGACTAATGAATCAGACCCCCAAAGGATAATCTCCTTAAAGATTAAAAATCAGCTTTTAAGCCTGATATTACTCAATCCTTGAGATTGACCTTAAAGATTGAGAATTACAAACTCATGGAATTCAATGATATCTAAACTCGAGCTTGAACGAGAAAATATTTTGATCAAAATTTCAAACCGATTTGTTTTCTAAAAACCCATTTTCAATGCGTTCATTACCATTGAACGTAAAATTCTAGGAATTCACCTGGAATTCATTAGGTCACCTGAACCAAATCGGGTGTCAACCGTAAGAACGGTGGTTGCATAGCATGGTCAAAGACAGGACCTTGTGCTAGACCGGAAAATTATAAGGGTGAGCTTTACTATTACTCCTACAAAGGATAGTAATTGCGTCTGACACGTTATAGACCATAATTAAAAGCATGTCAGGGGACATTGCCTTAACAGTTGCTTGTTCAATGCTTTCCTTTACAACCGGACGGTAGTTTATCGAAAGGTAATATACGGAGCAAGTATACTGGACGTGTTGCTTTCCCAAACACCGGTGAAGGGTTATTCCGAAAAACTTATCTAGGGTAAAAACTAGATTGAATTTTCAAAAAGATCAAATATTTTCATAAAGATCCAATTTCCTTAAAGGATCTAAATTTTTATAGTCATGTGGGACTGTAAACCACACCGTTACTATCATTGTTTATACCGCCGTAAAAAATTCACTGATGTACAAAGTGTGAAGAATAAAGAAGTGATTCTAGTATTTCAAGACTATATTGCTTGAGGACAAGCAACACTCAAGTGTGGGAATATTTGATAATGCTAAAAACGAACATATATTTCATAGCATTATTCCTCAAGAAAGACAAGCTTTTAGTTGCAGTTGTCCTATTTACAAGTGATATTCGTTTAAGTAATAAAAGGTGAAGACAAAAGACAGATTCGACGAATTGAAGACGCAAACGACCAAAAAGCTCAAAAGTACAAAGTACAATCAAAGAGGTTCCAATTATTGATAAGAAACGTCTCAAAATTACAAGAGTACAAGATTCAAAACGCAAAGTACAAGATATTAAATTATACGCAAGGACGTTCGAAAATCCGGAACCAAGACCAGAGTCAACTCTCAATGCTCGACGCAACGGACTAAAAATTACAAGTCAACGGAGTACAAGAATATAATATAATATATATATATATAATTAAATTTAATTATATATATTATATTATATAATAAATAAATAAGCAGCCCACATTTTTGTAGACTTTTGAGCCTCCCCAGCTGGCCATGCGATCGCATGAGCCTGAAGGGCAAAGCTCATGCGATCGCATGAGCACCTTTTCCAGCCCACATGCCCTATAAAAACGAGTGTTTGGTTCATCAATATCAATCCATCAATCTCTCTATCTATATGTAAACGTATATATATATATTTATATTTTAATTTTAATTTTAATTTTAAATCCTAATAATAAGGGTATGTTAGCGAATGTTGTAAGGGTGTAAGTCGAAATTCTGTCCGTGTAACGCTACGCTATTTTTAATCATTGTAAGTTATGTTCAACCTTTTTAATTTAATGTCTCGTAGCTAAGTTATTATTATGCTTATTTAATACCGAAGTAATCATGATGTTGGGCTAATTACTAAAATTGGGTAATTGGGCTTTATACCATAAAACTAAAATCAACACGTCAAACATCATGATTACGGAAGTTTAAATAAGCATAATTATTTTATTTCATATTTTATTTCGTTTATTTTATATATAATTGCACTTCTAATTATCGCACTTTTATTTATTGTTATTGTATTTAATTGCACTTTTAATTATTGTACTTTTTAATTATCGCAATTTTATTTTATCGCACTTTTATTTATCGCAATTTCATTATCGTTATTTACTTTACGCTTTAAATTAAGTTATATTTATTTTTAATATTTTACATTAGGTTTTAACTGCGACTAAAGTTTTTAAAATCGACAAACCGGTCATTAAACGGTAAAAACCCCCCTTTATAATAATAATATTACTTATATATATATATATATATATATATATATATATATATATATATATATATATATATATATATATATATATATATATATATATATATATATATATATATATATTTGTATTTTTATAATTCAAAACTAATATAGCGTTAAGCTTTGTTTAAAAGATTCCATGTGGAACGAACCGGACTTACTAAAAACTACACTACTGTACGATTAGGTACACTGCCTATAAGTGTTGTAGCAAGGTTTAAGTATATCCATTCTATAAATAAATAAATATCTTGTGTAAAATTGTATCGTATTTAATAGTTTTTCCTAGTAAAATATAAGCTATTTCATATACACCTCGCATAGCATCAAGTATTTTTGGCGCCGCTGCCGGGGATTCGAAATCTAGCTTAAAAGCCGGAAGCGCAACGCTAAATTAAAAAAAAAAAATTTATTTTTAGTTTACTTTTATAAAAAATACGCTTTTGTAAAAATACGTTTTAAATATTCGAAAATATAAAAAGAAAAATGAAAATATAAATATTTTTAAGAGTTTGTTAAATATTTAAGTTTTATAAAATTTCTTTATTTCTATTTTTAGTTTGTAAAAATATAATTTTTATTTAATTTATATAAATATATTATAAATATATAATACAGCAAAACAGAAAAAAAAAATATTAAAACTCGAGTCCAGTACTGTAGCAGCCCAGTGTCTGGCCCGAAACCCTAGCCCATGCGATCGCATGGCTGGGTAACTTAGGACTCATGTGATCGCATGAGCCCTTCTGACACGCCACATTTGATTCTCGTACAGCATTAAATACGGAGTAATTATTATTATTATTATTATTAATCAAACCCTAATTAGGGTTGTATTATTATAATATTTAAGTTTTAATTTTATTATTTTGTATTATTTAGTTTTAATTAGGTTATTTAATTTATATAAACTTAATACTTTTATAAAATAAATAATATAAAAATAATATTTTTATAAAAATTGTACTTTTTACAACTTTTAGTATATTTTTATATTTTGTCCCTTTTTAATTATTTTAGCGTAATATTTGTATTTTATCACTCGTACTTAGTTTTAAACTTAGTTTTTGCCATAGTTATTTTTATTTCTAGATTTTTAGGCTTTGCCGTAAAATCCTTTAAGTGCTTTTTCGTTAGACTAAGATTTAGGTGCTTTAGAATTTTGCGACGCCGTTCTTCGCGCTACTTTCTTATTTTTTATTTTTCGACGCCTTTTACCTATGTATCAATTATCACTCCAATTAGTAATCTCAATTTGCAATTTTAATTTTAAGTTAGTGATAGTAATAAGGTTGGGTTAGTCGAGTGTTTTAATGTTTTATAAGTCACTATTTTTCTTTCTTATTTTTCGACGCCTTTTATTTTTTCAACCCTTTTCTTTTTCGACCTTTTCCAACGCGCTCTTTTTCTTTCTTATTTCTCATCATTCTAGTTTTAGGACATAGATTTTTATTCTACTTCTTATCTAAATTTCTTAAAATTACGAAAATTTATTTTAAGTGGTTAAATTGATAGACATCAAAATTTTCTTGTTCATAGTAATTGTTGGATTTGTACGTGGACCGGGTTATTGGAGCCAAACAGTACTCAGTTATATTAAGAACAAACGAATCCTGCCCCTCTGCTGCATCTTTTAGCTATTCGAAACGTGGGCAAAATCAGAAAAGTCTATTAATTGGATAACTTATATAATTTTTCTTTCCTTTTAAAAACTAATAGGATATTCAGTGAATGCACCGAGCAAGACGTTCATCACCTTTTGTACGTTCACCACCTGTAACTCGATTAAGACATCTAACAAATATTGTCGCCGTTGATTTTTCTTTAGAATCGTCATCCAGTCGACCAAGTACTCCAATTCAAATTTCCGATAATCCATTTTTTGAACCCGACCTCACAATTGAGAATCCGGAGAATATTCAGGGACGATTCGTAGATCCTGAACCATTAATTTTTCCTCCGGAACCACCAATCATTCAAACAGAGATTGTTGAGGAACGAACCATTAAATCAGAATCCTCTAGTGATTCAGATTCAACAAATTCAATTATGGAGAATCTGGAACTTTTAAGTATGGAAGACCGAATGAGAGCTAAACGCACTGGCCAAGGTCACGCAATTACTCATCCTGACATTAATGCGCCAGATTATGAAATCAAAAGACAAATTCTACACATGGTAACTAATCAATGCCAATTTAGTGGTGCACCGAAGGAAGATCCAAATGAATATCTTCGTACCTTTAATAGGATCTGCACACTATTTAAAATCCAAGAAGTGGAGGATGAACAGATATATCTCATGTTATTTCCCTGGACTTTAAAGGGAGAAGCCAAAGATTGGTTGTAATCGTTACCTGAAGGGGCGATCGATACATGGGACGTTTTAGTTGAAAAATTTCTTAAACAATTCTTTCCGGCATCTAAAGTCGTAAGACTTCAAGGAGAAATTGTTACGTTCACACAGAAACCAAATGAAACTCTATATGAGGCGTGGACAAGATTTGGAAAGTTATTAAGAGGATGTCCACAACATGGTTTAGACATTGTCAAATAGTACAAATATTCTACCAAGGATGCGACATCACTACAAGGAAAGACATAGATATAGCAGCTGGTGGTTCTATTATGAAGAAAACCGAAACTGATGCTTATAAAATTATTGATAACACTGCTTCCCACTCACATGAGTGGCACCAAGAAAAAGATATCGTTAGATCATCTAAAGCAGCTAGAGCCGATGGGGGATATCACATTGGGAAATCCATAAGTTATGATGTGTTTACTTTGACGCATATATTGCGGGAAACCCAAATGCTATTTTACGCAACGGGTTAAGAAATTATTTTGACTCAATATATCTGAATATAGGACTTCGTGATTTAGAAAAAGTGGCTAACATGCAACATAAAAGAAGCATGTTATTCTTACGGGTTAGTAATGTTCACTTCTCACCAAAGTGAGAACAAGAACATCGGGCTACAACTATTAAACAAAACGTTCCCACAAGTGACGGAGTTGGTAATTGGGATAAGAAATGAGGTTTTTAGGTTATTACGAGACTGTTGGTCATTACGTAACCTTCATCCTTTTGACGACGTTACAACACATTGTCTTACTATCGGTCACAACGGTTATGTTCCACAAAACCAAGGATGGGAAGTGGTATTAGTAAAACCAGAATGCATGACTTGTTTCTGGACGTATGAATTACGTGTCTTTATTGCCTTTGCTGAACGCCTTATTTATTAACTAGAATTATCTTCGCAACTACTTTGTATCAAACTTTTATGTGCTATATTTCATGCTATATGTAAAATAGCGGTATTGTAAGTTTGCAAGTTATTGTATAAAGGTTTGAATATGATATTTTTTTTTGTGATTAGTTTTTCATATAATATTGTAGTAGTTGAAATGGTATGATAGCTACTAAGTATGAACTTAACGGGTAGGTACTACCCGAATTAAAGAGTATAAAACGCTAATATGAAGAAAGAGCTTTTATAAATAAGTTCATATTACGCTACAAAATACTATTGACTACTCTTGATATTCTATATGATTAACTCGTTTCATTTGACTATTTTGAAGGAAATGGCACCGACTACTCGACACACCTTGAATATGAGCGAAGAGGAATTTCATGCCTTTCTTGCTTCAAACATAGCCGCAGTACAGGCCGCACTACATACCAACAATAACCTTGGATCTAGCAGTACAGGAAATCGTGTAGGATGCACCTACAAAGAATTCACTGCCTGCAAACCTTTGGAATTTGATGGAACTAAAGGACCGATCGGATTGAAATGTTGGACCGAGAAGGTCGAATCGGTGTTTGCCATAAGTAACTGTACTGAAGAGGACAAAGTGAAGTATGCTACGCATACCTTCACAGGTACTGCATTAACATGGTGGAATACCTATCTAGAGTAAGTGGGACAAGATTATGCTTACGCACTACCGTGGTTAGCATTCAAGCACTTGATGAACGAGAAGTACCATCCCAGAACCGAGGTTAATAAGCTCAAGACAGAACTTAGAGGGTTACGAACCCAAGGATTTGATATTACCACGTACGAAAGACGATTTACAGAATTGTGCCTATTGTGTCCGGGAGCGTTCGAAGATGAGGAAGAGAAGATCGACGCGTTTGTGAAAGGATTACTGGAAAGAATCCAAGAAGATATAAGTTCACACGAGCCCGCCTCCATACAACAGGCATGTAGAATGGCTCACAAACTAGTTAACCAGATTGAGAAAAGAATTAAAGAACAGACGGCTGAAGAGACCAATGTGAATCAAGTCAAAAGAAAGTGGGAGGAAAACGGTGATAAGAATCACCAATACAACAACAACAGCAATTACAACAATAATCGCAAAAAATATCCCAACAATCACAACATCAATCGCAACTACAATAAACAGCCCAACAACAACAACAACAACAGCAACTACAACAATCATCCCAATAACAATAACAACCGCAACAATAACAACAATCAGAAGCAGCTATGCCAAAGGTGTGAAAAGTATCACTCGGGGTTCTGCACCAAATTTTGCAACAAGTGTAAAAGAAATGGTCATAGCGCGGCGAAGTGTGAGGTTTACGGACCAGGGGTTAACAGAACGAAAGGAACAAATGGTGTCGGAACGAGTAATGGCGGAGCAAGTAGTGTCGGAGCAAGTTATGCCAATGTAGTTTGTTAGAAATGTGGAAAACCAGGCCACATTATTAGAAATTTCCCGAACCAGGAGAACACGAATGGACAAGGCCGCGGAAGAGTTTTCAATATTAATGCGGCAGAGGCACAGGAAGACCCGGAGCTTGTTACGGGTACGTTTCTTATTGAAAATAAATCTTCTTACATTTTATTTGATTCGGGTGCGGATAGAAGCTATATGAGTAGAGATTTTTTTGCTAAATTAAGTTGTCCATTGACGCCTTTGGATAGTAAATTTTTACTCGAATTAGTAAATGGTAAATTAATTTCAGCAGATAATATATGTCGGAATCGAGAAATTAAACTGGTTAGCGAAACATTTAAGATTGACTTGATACCAGTAGAGTTAGGGAGTTTTGATGTGATAATCGGTATGGACTGGTTGAAAGAAGTGAAAGCAGAGATCATTTGTTACAAAAATACAATTCGCATTATACGAGAAAAAGGAAAACCCTTAATGGTGTACGGAGAAAAGGGCAACATGAAGCTACATCTTATTAGTAATTTGAAGGCACAAAAACTAATAAGAAAAGGTTGTTATGCTGTTCTAGCACACGTCGAGAAAGTACAAACTGAAGAAAAGAGCATCAATGATGTTCCCGTCGCAAAAGAATTTCCCGATGTATTTCCGAAAGAATTACCGGGATTACCCCCACATCGATCCGTTGAATTTCAAATAGATCTTGTACCAGGAGCTGCACCAATAGCTCGTGCTCCTTACAGACTCGCACCCAGCGAGATGAAAGAACTACAAAGCCAACTACAAGAACTATTAGAACGTGGTTTCATTCGACCAAGCACATTACCATGGGGAGCTCCTGTTTTGTTTGTCAAGAAGAAGGATGGTACATTTAGGTTGTGTATTGACTACAGAGAGTTGAATAAACTTACCATCAAAAACCGTTATCCACTGCCGAGAATTGACGACTTATTTGATCAACTACAAGGCTCGTCGGGTTATTCGAAAATCGATTTATGTTCTGGATATCATCAAATGCGAGTAAAGGAGGATGATATTCCAAAAACTGCTTTTAGGACGCGTTATGGTCATTACGAGTTTATGGTTATGCCGTTTGGATTGACTAACGCACCAGCTGTGTTCATGGACCTTATGAACCGAGTGTGTGGGCCATATCTTGACAAGTTTGTCATTGTTTTCATCGATGACATACTTATTTACTCAAAGAATGATCAAGAGCATGAAGAACATTTGAGAAAAGTGCTAGAAGTATTGAGGAAAGAAAAACTGTACGCTAAGTTTTCAAAGTGTGCATTTTGGTTAGAAGAAGTTCAATTCCTCGGTCATATAGTGAACAAAGAAGGTATCCAGGTGGACCCGACAAAGATTGAAACTGTTAAAAAGTGAGAAACCCCAAAAACTCCGAAGCATATACGTCAATTTTTAGGATTGACTGGTTACTAAAGAAGATTCATCCAAGATTTCTCCAAAATAGCAAAACCCTTGACTGCATTAACGCATAAAGGGAAGAAATTTGAATGGAAGGATGAACAAGAGAAGGCGTTTCAGTTATTGAAGAAAAAGCTAACTACGGCACCTATATTGTCATTGCCTGAAGGGAATGATGATTTTGTGATTTATTGTGACGCATCAAAGCAAGGTCTCGGTTGTGTATTAATGCAACGAACGAAGGTGATTGCTTATGCGTCTAGACAATTGAAGATTCATGAACAAAATTATACGACGCATGATTTGGAATTAGGCGCGGTTGTTTTTGCATTAAAGACTTGGACGCACTACTTATATGGGGTCAAAAGTATTATATATACCGACCACAAAAGTCTTCAACACATATTTAATCAGAAAGAACTGAATATGAGGCAGCGTAGGTGGATTAAATTGTTGAATGATTACAACTTTGAGATTCGTTACCACCCAGGGAAGGCAAATGTGGTAGCCGACGCCTTGATCAGGAAGGACAGAGAACCCATTCGAGTAAAATCTATAAATATAATGATTCACAATAACCTTACTACTCAAATAAAGGAGGCGCAACAAGGAGTTTTAAAAGTAGGAAATTTAAAGGATGAAATTCCCAAAGGATCGGAGAAGTATCTTAATATTCGGGAAGACGGAACCCGGTATAGGGCTGAAAGGATTTGGGTACCAAAAATTTGGAGATATGAGAGAAATGGTACTTAGAGAAGCTCATAAAACCAGATACTCAATACATCCTGGAACGGGGAAGATGTACAAGGATCTCAAGAAACATTTTTGGTGGCCGGGTATGAAAGCCGATGTTGCTAAATACGTAGGAGAATGTTTGACGTGTTCTAAGGTCAAAGCTGAGCATCAGAAACCATCAGGTCTACTTCAACAACCCGAAATCCCGAAATGGAAATGGGAAAACATTACCATGGATTTCATCACTAAATTGCCAAGGACTGCAAGTGGTTTTGATACTATTTCGGTAATAGTTGATCGTCTCACCAAATCAGCACACTTCCTGCTAATAAGAGAAGATGACAAGATGGAGAAGTTAGCACGACTGTATTTGAAGGAAGTCATCTCCAGACATGGAATACCAATCTCTATTATCTCTGATAGGGATGGCAGATTTATTTTAAGATTCTGGCAGATATTACAGCAAGCATTAGGAACTCGTCTAGACATGAGTACTGCCTATCATCCAAAAACTGATGGGCAGAGCGAAAGGACGATACAAACGCTTGAAGATATGCTGCGAGCATGTGTTATTGATTTCAGAAACAGTTGGGATTGACATCTACCGTTAGCAGAATTTTCCTACAACAACAGCTACCATTCAAGCATTGAGATGGCGCCGTTTGAAGCACTTTATGGTAGAAAGTGCAGGTCTCCGATTTGTTGGAGTGAAGTGGGGGATAGATAGATTACGGGTCCGGAGATAATACAAGAAACTACTGAGAAGATCATCCAAATTCAACAACGGTTGAAAACCGCCCAAAGTCGACAAAAGAGCTACGCTGACATTAAAAGAAAAGATATAGAATTTGAAATTGGAGAGATGGTCATGCTTAAATTTGCACCTTGGAAAGGCGTTGTTCGATTTGGTAAATGAGGAAAATTAAATCCAAGGTATATTGGACCATTCAAGATTATTGATCGTGTCGGACCAGTAGCTTACCAACTTGAGTTACCTCAACAACTCGTGGCTGTACATAACACTTTCCAAGTCTCGAATTTGAAGAAATTTTTTGCTAAAGAAGATCTCACTATTCCGTTAGATGAAATACAAATCAACGAAAAACTTCAATTCATCGAAGAACCCGTCGAAATAATGGATCGTGAGGTTAAAAGACTTAAGCAAAACAAGATACCAATTGTTAAGGTTCGATGGAATGCTCGTAGAGGACTCGAGTTCACCTGGGAACGAGAAGATCAGATGAAGAAGAAATACCCGCATTTATTTCTAGAAGATACGTCAACACCTCCAACTGCTTAAAATTTCGGGACGAAATTTATTTAACGGGTAGGTACTGTAGTGACCCGAACTTTTCCATGTTTATATATATATATATTAAATGAAATTGTTATTTTACATGATTAAGTGTTTCCAACATGTTAAGCAATCAAACTTGTTAAGACTTGATTAATTGAAATATGTTTCATATAGACAATTGACCACCCAAGTTGACCGGTGATTCACGAACGTTAAAACTTGTAAAAACTATATGATGACATATATATGGTTATATATATATATATAGTTAACATGATATTATGATAAGTAAACATATCATTAAGTATATTAACAATGAACTACATATGTAAAAACAAGACTACTAACTTAATGATTTTGAAACGAGACATATATGTAATGATTATCGTTGTAACGACATTTAATGTATATATATATCATATTAAGAGATATCCGTACATCATAATATCATGATAATATAATAATTTAAAATCTCTTTTGATATTATAAACATTGGGTTAACAATATTTAACAAGATCGTTAACCTAAAGGTTTCAAAACAACACTTACATGTAACGACTAACGATGACTTAACGACTCAGTTAAAATGTATATACATGTAGTGTTTTAATATGTATTCATACACTTTTTAAAGACTTCAAGACACTTATCAAAATACTTCTACTTAACAAAAATGCTTACAATTACATCCTCGTTTAGTTTCATCAACAATTCTACTCGTATGCACCCGTATTCGTACTCGTACAATACACAGCTTTTAGATGTATGTACTATTGGTATATACAATCCAATGATCAGCTCTTAGCAGCCATGTGAGTCACCTAATACATGTGGGAACCATCATTTGGCAACTAGCATAAAATATCTCATAAAATTACAAAAATATGAGTAATCATTCATGACTTATTTACATGAAAACAAAATTACATATCCTTTATATCTAATCCATACACCAACGACCAAAAACACCTACAAACACTTTCATTCTTCAATTTTCTTCATCTAATCGATCTCTCTCAAGTTCTATCTTCAAGTTCTAATTGTTTTTCATAAATTCTACAAGTTCTAGTTTCATAAAATCAAGAATACTTCCAAGTTTGCTAGCTTACTTCCAATCATGTAGAGTGATCATCCAACCTCAAGAAATCTTTCTTATTTACAGTAAGATATCTTTCTAATACAAGGTAATACTCATATTCAAACTTTGATTCAATTTCTATAACTATAACAATCTTATTTCGAGTGAAAATCTTACTTGAACTGTTTTCGTGTCATGATTCTGCTTCAAGAACTTTCAAGCCATCCAAGGATCCTTTGAAGCTAGATCCATTTTTCACATTTCCAGTAGCTTTATCCAGAAAACTTGAGGTAGTAATGATGTTCATAACATCATTCGATTCATACATATAAAGCCATCTTATTCGAAGGTTTAAACCTGTAATCACTAGAACATAGTTTAGTTAATTCTAAACTTGTTCGCAAACAAAAGTTAATTCTTCTAACTTGACTTTTAAAATCAACTAAACACATGTTCTATATCTATATGATATGCTAACTTAATGATTTAAAACATGGAAACACGAAAAACACCGTAAAACCGAATTTACGCCGTCGTAGTAACACCGCGGGCTGTTTTGGGTTAGTTAATTAAAAACTATGATAAACTTTGATTTAAAAGTTGTTCTTCTGAGAAAATGATTTTTCTTATGAACATGAAACTATATCCAAAAATCATGGTTAAACTCAAAGTGGAAGTATGTTTTTCAAAATGGTCATCAAGACTTCGTTCTTTCGACTGAAATGACTACCTCTTACAAAAACGACTTGTAACTTATATTTCTGACTATAAACCTATACTTTTTCTGTTTAGATTCATAAAATAGAGTTCAATATGAAACCATAGCATTTTGATTCACTCAAAACGGATTTAAAATGAAGAAGTTATGGGTAAAACAAGATTAGATATTTTTTGATTTTTGTAGCTACGGGAAATATTAACAATTCTATACAAATCATATCCTAGCTAACTTATATTGTATTATACATGTATTCTAATATATTATGTAATCTTGGGATACCATAGACACGTATGCAAATGTTTTAACATATCATATCGACCTATGTATATATATTATTTGGAACAACCATAGACACTCTATATGCAGTAATGTTGGAGTTAGCTATACAGGGTTGAGGTTGATTCCAAAAATATATATACTTTGAGTTGTGATCTAGCCTGAGATGTGTATACACTGGGTCGTGGATTGATTCAAGATAATATATATCGATTTATTTCTGTACATCTAACTGTGGACAACTAGTTGTAGGTTACTAACGAGGACAGCTGACTTAATAAACTTAAAACATCAAAATGTATTAAAAGTGTTGTAAATATATTTTGAACATACTTTGATATATATGTATATATTTGTTATAGGTTCGTGAATCGACCAGCGGCCAAGTCTTACTTCCCGACGAAGTAAAAATCTGTGAAAGTGAGTTATAGTCCCACTTTTAAAATCTAATATTTTTGAGATGAGAATACATGCAGGTTTTATAAATGATTTACAAAATAGACACAAGTACGTGAAACTACATTCTATGGTTGAATTATCGAAATCGAATATGCCCCTTTTTATTAAGTCTGGTAATCTAAGAATTAGGGAACAGACACCCTAATTGACGCGAATCCTAAAGATAGATCTATTGGGCCTAACAAACCCCATCCAAAGTATCGGATGCTTTAGTACTTTGAAATTTATATCATATCCGAAGGGTGTCCCGGAATGATGGGGATATTCTTATATATGCATCTTGTTAATGTTGGTTACCAGGTGTTCACCATATGAATGATTTTTATCTCTATGTATGGGATGTGTATTGAAATATGAAATCTTGTGGTCTATTATTATGATTTGATATATATAGGTTAAACTTATAACTCACCAACATTTTTGTTGACGTTTAAAGCATGTTTATTCTCAGGTGAATACTAAGAGCTTCCGCTATTGCATACTAAAATAAGGACAAGATTTGGAGTCCATGTTTGTATGATATTGTGTAAAAACTGCATTCAAGAAACATATGTCGATGTAATATATTTCTATTGTAAACCATTATGTAATGGTCGTGTGTAAACAGTATATTTTAGAATATCATTATTTGATAATCTACGTAATGCTTTTGAAACCTTTATTGATAAAATAAAGGTTATGGTTGTTTTAAAAATGAATGCAGTCTTTGAAAAATGTCTCATATAGAGGTCAAAACCTCGCAACGAAATCAATTAATATGGAACGTTTATAATCAATATGAACGGGACATTTCAAGTGATACTTTTCACACCTTTGGCATAGCTGCTTCTGATTGTTGTTGTTGTTGCGGTTGTTATTGTTGTTGGGATGATTGTTGTAGTTGCTGTTGTTGTTGCTGTTGTTGTTGTTGTTGTTGTTGTTGTTGTTGTTGTTGTTGTTGTTGGGCCGTTTGTTGTAGTTGCGATTGATGTTGCGATTGTTGGGATAGTTGTTGCGATTATTGTTGTAATTGATGTTGTTGTTGTATTGGTGATTCTTATCACCGTTTTCCTCCCACTTTCTTTTGACTTGCTTCACATTGGCTTCTTCAGCCGCCTGTTCTTTAATTCTTTCCTCAATCTGGTTCACTAGTTTGTGAGCCATTCTACATGCCTGTTGTATGGAGGCGGGCTCGTGTGAACTTATATCTTCTTGGATTCTTTTCGGTAATCCTTTCACAAACGTGTCGATCTTCTCTTCCTCATCTTCGAACGCTCTCGGACACAATAGGCACAATTCTGTGAATCGTCTTTCGTACTTGGTAATATCAAATCCTTGGGTTCGTAACCCTCTAAGTTCTGTCTTGAGCTTATTGACCTCGGTTCTGGGACGGTACTTCTCGTTCATCAATTGCTTGAATGCTGACCACGGTAGTGCGTAAGCATCATCTTGTCCCACTTACTCTAGATAGGTATTCCACCATGTTAACACAGTACCTGTGAAGGTATGCGTAGCGTACTTCACTTTGTCCTCTTCAGCACACTTACTTATGGCAAACACCGATTCGACCTTCTCGGTCCACCGTTTCAATCCGATCGGTCCTTCGGTTCCATCAAATTCCAAAGGTTTGCAGGCAGTGAATTCTTTGTAGGTGCATCCTATACGATTTCTTGCGCCGTTAGCTGCATTGCTAGATTCGGAGTTATTGTTGGTATGTAGCGCAGCCTGTACTGCGGCTATGTTTGAAGCAAGAAAGGCACGAAATTCCTCTTCGCTCATATTCAAGGTGTGTTGAGTAGTCGGTGCCATTTCCTTCAAAATAGTCAAATGAAACGAGTTAATCATATAGAATATCAAGAGTAGTCAATAGTATTTCGTAGCGTAATATGAACTTATTTATAAAAGCTCTTTCTTCATATTAGCGTTTTATACTCTTTAATTCGGGTAGTACCTTCCCGTTAAGTTCATACTTAGTAGCTAACATACATTTCAACTACTACAATTATATATGAAAAACTAATCAAAAAAAAAAAATCATATTCAAACCTTTATACAATAACTTGCAAACTTACAATACCGCTTTTTTTACATATAGCATGAAATATAGCACATAAAACTTTGATACAAAGTAGTTGCGAAGATAATTCTAGTTAATAAATAAGGCGTTCAGCAAAGGCAATAAAGACACGTAATTCATACGTCCAGAAACAAGTCATGCATTCTGGTTTTACTAATACCACTTCCCATCCTTGGTTTTGTGGAACATAACTGTTGTGACCGATAGTAAGACAATGTGTTGTAACGTCGTCAAAAGGATGAAGGTTATGTAATGACCAACAGTCTCGTAATAACCTAAAAACCTCATTTCTTACCCCAATTACCGACTCCGTCACTTGTGGGAATGTTTTGTTTAATAGTTGCAGCCCGATGTTCTTGTTCTCACTTTGGTGAGAAGCGAACATTACTAACCCGTAAGCATAACATGCTTCTTTATGTTGCATGTTAGCCGCTTTTTCTAAGTCACGAAGTCCTATATTCGGATATATTAAGTCAAAATAATTTCTTAACCCGTTGCGTAAAATAGCATTTGGGTTCCCCGTAATATATGTGTCAAAGTAAACACATCGTAACTTATGGATTTCCCAATGTGATATCCCCCATCTTTCGAACGTAAGCCTTTTATAAATCAAGGCATTCTTGGAACGTTCTTCGAATGTCTTACAAACTGATCTCGCCTTAAATAGTTGTGCCGAGGAATTCTGACCGACTCTAGACAAGATTTCATCAATCATGTCTCCGGGTAGGTCTATTAAAATATTGGGTTGTCTATCCATTTTGTGTTTTTATACTGTAAAATAGACAAGAGTTAGATTCATAAAAAAATACTTATTAATACAAGCAATTTTTACATATATCATAAAGCATAAGCACACTATATTACATATATTACACCACACAAATATAACTATCTTATTCCGACTCGCTTGTTTCTTCTTCTTCGGTTTTGGTTCGTTTTGCCAAGTTTCTAGGGATATATGATGTTCCCCTAATACGAGCCGTCGTTTTCCTCATTGGTTTAGAAAAACCTGGTGGTTTAGAGGTTCCCGGGTTATTGTCACAACTTAAGAAATACGGGTGTTGATGATACATATAAAGTTCATCGGGTTTGAAATCAAATTTCTATATTTTTATGCCCTTTCCCTTATTGTTCTCTTTTGCCTTATTAAATTGTGCTGGGGTAATTTCTATAACATCATCGGAATCCTTGTCGGGATCCGATTCATCGGAGAATTGGTAATCCTCCCAATACTTTGCTTCCTTGGTGGAAACACCATTGACCATAATTAACTTTGGTCGGTTGGTTGAGGATTTTCTTCTACTTAACCGTTTTATTATTTCCCCCACTGGTTCTATTTCTTCTTCCGGTTCCGATTCTTCTTCCGGTTCCGACTCTTCTTCCGGTTCCTCTTCGGGAACTTGTGAATCAGTCCACGAATCATTCCAATTTACATTTGACTCTTCATTATTATTAGGTGAGTCAATGGGACTTGTTCTAGAGGTAGACATCTATCACATAATATCAAACACGTTAAGAGATTAATATATCACATAATATTCACATGTTAAAAATATATAGTTTCCAACAAAAATGTTAAGCAATCATTTTTAAAGAAAACACGGTCGAAGTCCAGACTCACTAATGCATCCTAACAAACTCGATAAGACACACTAATGCAAATTTTCTGGTTCTCTAAGACCAACTCTCGGATACCAATTGAAATGTCCCGTTCATATTGATTATAAACGTTCCATATTAATTGATTTCGTTGCGAGGTTTTGACCTCTATATGAGACGTTTTTCAAAGACTGCATTCATTTTTAAAACAACCATAACCTTTATTTTATCAATAAAGGTTTCAAAAGCATTACGTAGATTATCAAATAATGATAATCTAAAATATACTGTTTACACACGACCATTACATAACGGTTTACAATAGAAATATATTACATCGACATATGTTTCTTGAATGCAGTTTTTACATAATATCATAGAAATATGGACTCCAAATCTTGTCCTTATTTTAGTATGCAACAACGGAAGCTCTTAGTATTCACCGGAGAATAAACATGCTTTAAACGTCAACAAAAATGTTGGTGAGTTATAGGTTTAACCTATATATATCAAATCGTAACAATAGACCACAAGATTTCATATTTCAATATACATCCCATACATAGAGATAAAAATCATTCATATGGTGAACACCTGGTAACCGACATTAACAAGATGCATATATAAGAATATCCCCATCATTCCGGGACACCCTTCGGATATGATATAAATTTCGAAGTACTAAAGCATCCGGTACTTTGGATGGGGTTTGTTAGGCCCAATAGATCTATCTTTAGGATTCGCGTCAATTAGGGTGTCTGTTCCCTAAAAAAATTGATATATATTATCTTGAATCAAACCACGACCCAGTGTATACACGTCTCAGGCTAGATCACAACTCAAAGTATATATATTTTTGGAATCAACCTCAACCCTGTATAGCTAACTCCCACATTACTGTATATAGAGTGTCTATGGTTGTTCCAAATAATATATACACATGGGTCGATATGATATGTCAAAACATTTGCATATGTGTCTATGGTATCCCAAGATTACATAATATATTAGAATACATGTATAATACAATATAAGTTAGCTAGGATATGATTAATATAGATTTGTTACCAATTTTCACGTTGCTACAACAAGAAAAATTATCCAATCTTGTTTTACCCATAACTTCTTCATTTTAAATCCGTTTTGAGTGAATCAAATTGCTATGATTTCATATTGAACTATATTTTATGAATCTAAATAGAAAAAGTATAAGTTTATAGTCGGAAATATAAGTTACAAGTCATTTTTGTAAAGGTAGTCATTTCAGTCAAAAGAACGACGTCTAGATGACCGTTTTAGAAAACATACTTCCACTTTGAGTTTAACCATGATTTTTGGATATAGTTTCATGTTCATAAGAAAAATAATTTTCCCAGAAGAACAACTTTTAAATCAAAGTTTATCATAGTTTTTAATTAACTAACCCAAAACAGCCCGCGGTGTTACTACGACGACGTATGTCCGGTTTTACAGTGTTCTTCGTGTTTCCAGATTTTAAATCATTAAGTTAGTATATCATATAGATATGGAAAATGTGTTTAGTTGATTTTAAAAGTCAAGTTCGAAGGATTAACTTTTGTTTGCGAACAAGTTTAGAATTAACTAAACTATGTTCTAGTGATTACAAGTTTAAACCTTCGAATAAGATAGCTTTATATGTATGAATCGAATGATGTTATGAACATCATTACTACCTCAAGTTTTCTGGATAAAGCTACTGGAAATGAAAAAAATGGATCTAGCTTCAAAGGATCCTTGGATGGCTTGAAAGTTCTTGAAGCAGAATCATGACACGAAAATAAGTTCAAGTAAGATTTCCACTCGAAATAAGATTGTTATAGTTATAGAAATTGAATCAAAGTTTGAATATGGGTATTACCTTGTATTAGAAAGATATCTTACTGTAAATAAGAAAGATTTCTTTAGGTTGGATGATCATTCTACAAGATTGGAAGTAAGCTAGCAAACTTGGAAGTATTCTTGATTTTATGAAACTAGAACTTGTAGAATTTATGAAGAACACTTAGAACTTGAAGATAGAACATGAGAGAGATCAATTAAATGAAGAAAATTGAAGAATGAAAGTGTTTGTAGGTATTTTTGGTCGTTGGTGTATGGATTAGATATAAAGGATATGTAATTTTGTTTTCATGTAAATAAGTCATGAATGATTACTCATATTTTTGTAATTTTATGAGATATTTCATGCTAGTTGCCAAATAATAGTTCCCACATATGTTAGGTGACTCACATGGGCTGCTAAGAGCTGATCATTGGAGTGTATATACCAATAGTACAAACATCTAAAAGATGTGTATTGTACGAGTACGAATACGGGTGCATACGAGTAGAATTGTTGATGAAACTGAACGAGGATGTAATTGTAAGCATTTTTGTTAAGTAGAAGTATTTTGATAAGTGTCTTGAATTCTTTCAAAAGTGTATGAATACATATTAAAACACTACATATATATACATTTTAACTGAGTCGTTAAGTCATCGTTAGTCGTTACATGTAAGTGTTGTTTTGAAACCTTTAGGTTAACGATCTTGTTAAATGTTGTTAACCCAATGTTTATAATATCAAATGAGATTTTAAATTATTATATTATCATGATATTATGATGTATGAATATCTCTTAATATGATATATATACGTTAAATGTCGTTACAACGATAATCGTTACATATATGTCTTGTTTCAAAATCATTAAGTTAATAGTCTTGCTTTTACATATGTAGTTCATTGTTAATATACTTCATGATATATTTACTTATCATAATATCATGTTAACTATATATATATATCCATATATATGTCATCATATAGTTTTTTACAAGTTTTAACGTTCGTGAATCACCGGTCAACTTGGGTGGTCAATTGTCTATATGAAACCTATTTCAATTAATCAAGTCTTAACAAGTTTGATTGCTTAACATGTTGGAAACACTCAATCATGTAAATAACAATTTAATTTAATATATATATAAACATGGAAAGTTCGGGTCACTACAGAAAATTTGAATACGATCGCTGTGACAACCCGGAAATTTCCGACCAAATTTAAACTTAATCTTTATATGATTTTGACATGATAAGCAAAGTCTGTTAAGTTAATCTCAAAAATTTTGAGCTTTATTCATGTATTCATTTAACCTCGACTAAACCCCGATGATTCACGAACCATTATATAAATGGATAGGAATATATATGTATATATATGTGCATATATTATAATTGGAAAACGTTAACAAAGTATTAGATATATAATACTTTATATGAACGTATTTGTTTCAATATATTTATCGACGGAATTAAAAAATAATATCAGATGATTGAGTTATCAGATACATTGTGTCTTAGTTACGGGTCTCTGTTTTGAGGTCCACTATGATTTATGAAATCTGTTCTTTTTATCAATATACGAAAAATGGTAAAGTGATTTACAAGTAAGAACAAAAGTGTCAATTAACGGGAACTAGACAAGGGTTAGTGGAGATTCCTAATTTATTTTCAATTCATGCTTTATAATATTTTCCATGTGGTTTTAGTGAGATAATTATTTTATCTTTCATTTTGTTTAATGAGAAAGTAAGAAAGTGTAGTGTAAATAACTTAGATACTGGATATCGACAAGTTAAGCAAATCAACGTTTTAACTTAAAATGATTTCATACGATTATTTAACTTTTGGACTTTACCCCACACTTCACCAACAAATTGTAATTCAAAAACTTGAAACCTATTATGGATATATATAATTTTATTTTTTCTAAAACGTTTTATGATATAACGATTTCCATTATTTTAACCTTTTAAAATGCTTCTTAAATATATTTAGTTTTAGAAAACAAAATTATCATATTTATTTGATGTAGTTTCAAACGTACAAAACGTTCTCAGTTTAGAAAAGAACTTTATTATTAAAACGTTTTATAATATAATTTGTTTATGAATTTTGAAGGATTTAATTAAAGTTTATATTATAAATTATAAGTATATATATAGTGTTTCAAAAACGTAAACATGATACGACATAATATTTTTCTATTATTTAAATGATTATAAATGAACTTTAAAATATAATTACTTTTGATATAATATTATTAAACTAAAATATAATATTATTAAAATAATTCAAATCTATATAATATGTACAATTTATATTGAGTATATATATATATATATATATATATATATATATATATATATATATATATATATATATATATATATATATATATATATATATATATATATAACGAAACGATGATTTAAAGAAGCAAATGACCAAAACACTTAATTGAATATGTTACACTTTGAGTGGGATTGTCTTTCATTGATTTGAGTCCAAATATTAATAAAGGTACACGTCGCGTAACGTAAAGTACCAGTTTTATAAGCGTACGAAAATGCGTTCGAGAAACCGAAACCGACACATAAGTTGAGTTTCAACGTACAATAGATCGGAACTAAATTCACAGGTTAACTATGTACGTAAATATAATATAATATTTAATTAATTATATAAATTAAATATATTATAAAATATATATATAACTGTCGGCAGCCCACGAGGAATTCGAGTGTGAGCTGGAAAGTGGGGTGCCGCGATTGTGGTACTGGTGAGTGCAAATGCTCCGCGACTGTGGAGTTACTGGGTCCAGGTCGGGCTCTATAAATTGATCGAATTCTGGCTCGAGTGAACTCATTCAATCTCTTACTCCGTATGTTATTTATTTATTTATTTATATTATTATTATTATTATTAAGATTAATAATATTATTATTAAACTTATTATTATTATTATTATTATTATTATTATTATTATTATTATTATTATTATTATTATTATTATTATTATTATCATTATTATTATTATTATTATTATTATTATTATTATTAGTATTATTAGTATTATACATAAAATACTACGATGAGGTCATGAGCGAGTTATTTCAAAATGGGTTTTTCGAGAGGAATAGAGCTACGGAAATTATGGGTTATAGCTATGGAGGTTATGGGTATTGATCGGGGGTATTGCTTATGAGG
The DNA here is from genome assembly GCF_046630445.1 of Rutidosis leptorrhynchoides. Classification (NCBI taxonomy): domain Eukaryota; kingdom Viridiplantae; phylum Streptophyta; class Magnoliopsida; order Asterales; family Asteraceae; genus Rutidosis; species Rutidosis leptorrhynchoides. Next base: position 381,586,197 of record NC_092339.1, read on the forward strand.
TCAACCTAGCGTTTGTCATGTTCGTCGCGTGTACGTACTTTTCTGCAATATTGAATCTCAATATTGATACGTGAGCACTCATACCTTATCTTTTATATATTAATAGTGTATCCCTGACTAGTGCTCGAGTATATATGATTATGCATGCTGGTATGTTTAATTTCATCGTTAAATAGTTTATGATAAATCATGAATTTAATACATATGCTACTGAGATAAGGTATATGATATGTATATCGTTGAAAAGCTGGCAAAAAATTAATAACTTTTCATTTAGAAGTCATGTGGTTTCGATGAACGGATTAAAAGATATGGCCAACTGAATTATCATTAATTTTCGTATTATTATTAAAAATGATTATTATTATTATTACTATCGTCGTTATTATTATTATATAATAATAATAATAATAATAATAATAATAATAATAATAATAATAATAATAATTATTATTATTATTATTATTATTATTATTATTATTATTATTATTATTATTATTATTATTATTATTATTATTATTATTATTATTATTATTATTATTATTATTATTATCATCATTATCGTTATTAATATAAGTATTATCATTAAAAATTGTTATTGTTATTATTACTACCGTTATTATCATTAAGGTTATTATTATTGTTATTATTATTATTATTATTATTATTATTATTATTATTATTATTATTATTATTATTATTATTATTATCATCATTATAATAATTATTAGTATTATCACTAGTATTAGTATAATTATTATTATTGGTATCATTATCATTAAAACTAATATTAGTATCATCTAATTATTATGATTATCATTATTATCATTATTATGAATACGATATAAAAGAGGACTAAAAGCTATTAAACAAATCGATTAGGGAATAATGAGTATAAGTATCATGATCAAATTAATGTATTGTAAGATATTTATTTAGATAAAAATATCGATTTCATTATTTTTTTTTATCATTATTATTATTAAAAGTATCATTAATATTAAAACTATTATTTTTATTAAAATTATCATTTTTAATAGAAATATCATTGTTATTATAAAATATCATTATTATTATCATTTCAGTATTATTATTATTGAGAATGAGAATTATCATTTTAAATAGAATTATTATTTTTTATATAAAATATTATCATTATTACAGTTAGTATTAAAAAGTATCGTTATTTTAAATTTATCATGATTATCATTTTTATCATAATTAATATCAACATTAGTAAATATAAATATTGTTATTATTGTTGGTAGAATAATAATAATAATAATTATTATTATAAAATAATATAACTTTTACTTATTATTATTATTATTATTATTATCAATATTATTTTACCAAATAAATATGTGATACAAAGATATTTTTACCACATGTAATATAATTACATTAATAATACATACCACTATATTTTTATTCTATTAAGTGAACTATATAAACTATATTACTTAAGATATATAAAAGCATATTTTTATCATATATAAAATTTTAATATACATTTTTATTTATTAATAAATGACTTGTATTATTTACTTTAATAAAATCTGATAAATATATTTAAATATATAAAATGACTATTTAAGTTATATAATAAACATGTATTGATTTTTAAAGTCATTTTGGTCAAATTGACTTTTGTTGACTTTTGCATGATAATCTCGAGCATTAGGATTGTGATACACTACGACTTGACCTAAATTGTTAGACAGATATTGACCAACATATAAATATATATATACTTAAAGGAGGTTCGGGAATACGAGGCCAACCTTGCATTTGTCAATGCCGTCATATGTATTTTTACTACGAAATACAGTATTGTGAGTTCATTTGATCCCTTTTTATTAAAGGCTTTTGAAATATATATTTTTGGGACTGAGAATACTCGAAATGCTGTTATAAATGTTTGACAAGATAGACACAAGCAAAACATTACTCTAATGAATTATTATACAAATGAGAGGTTCTGTTGGTTATTATATCGAATATTTCCCCTAATTATTATAGCTTGGTAACCTAAGAATTAGTTGGACGTTATAATTGCCACTAATTGACGCGAATCCTGAAGGTAGCTACCGGGTTTAACACCCCCACCCAGAATGTTCACTAGAAGGAAGAGCTAGTGGGCGTGGTGTTTAGTACTTCGAGGTTTATATATTTATTACAGACTAAAAGTTCTGTTTATTTTGGGGATATTTATGATGCACATTAAATGTTAAGTTCGGTTACCAAGCAAAGAAAGCAAATTGAATGTTATATATCGAGAGAATGATTTTTATACACAGGTTATGTGTATGATATTTTGTACAAGAGATATGTGTATGGTAATTAAGAATTTTGAAAAATGATTTCGTACACGAGATATGTGTACCGTATTTAAAGGAAATCGCATGTACATTACAGGTAGGTGTAGGATTCGGGTGTGACGACCTGGAAATTTTCGACCAAATTTAAACTTAATCTTTATATAAATTTGACACGATAAGGAAAGTCTGTTAGGCTAAGTCTCAGAAATTTTATACTGTTTCATATATTCAATTGACCTTCGACCATTCCCGACGATTCACGAACAACTATTTGTAAGTAGATACATATATATTTTATAATATAAATATATATATTAATTCGAAATATAATTTGAAATATTATATTATATTATTAGTTATTAGAATTAATTTTTGTAAAAATAAAATAAAATAAGATATAATAATATTTATAATTAAAATAAATCTATATATATATGTATATTAAGTTTATTGAATATATGATAATGTTAAAAACGAACATATATTTAATAGCATTATCCCTCAAGAAAGACAAGCTTTTAGTTGCAATTGTTCTATTTACAAGTGATATTCGTTTAAATAATAAAAGGTGAAGACAAAAGACAGATTCGACGAATTGAAGACGCAAACGACCAAAAAGCTCAAAAGTACAAAATACAATCAAAGTGGTTCCAATTATTGATAAGAAACGTCTCAAATTTACAAGAGTGCAAGATGCGAAACGCAAAGTACAAGATATTAAATTATACGCAAGGACGTTCGAAAAACCGGAACCGGGACCAGAGTCAACTCTCAACGCTCGACGCAACGGACTAAAAATTACAAGTCAACTATGCACATAAATATAATATAATATTTAAATAATTCTTAAAATTATTTATATATTATATATTATATTTAAAACGTCGGCAAATAAACAAACAAAGACCTCTGAGCTGGAAAAGCAGGCCATGCGATCGCATGGCCTGGAAGTGTTAAATCCATACGATCGCATGGCAGTAGGTGACAGGCCACATCTATAAATTTCGCAGTTTTTGAGCAACCTTTAACACATCTTTTTCTTCTCTCTCATACGTAAAGATATATATATATATATATATATATATATATATATATATATATATATATATATATATATATATATATATATTATATTTTAATTTTAATTTTAAATTCTAATAATAAGGGTATGATAGCAAGTGTTGAGGGGTGTAAGTCGAAATTCTGTCCGTGTAACGCTACGCTATTTTTAATCACTGTAAGTTATGGTTAATGTTATTTTTAAATTAATGTCTTGTAGCTAAGTTATTATTATGCTTATTTAATGCCGAAGTAATCGTGATGTTGGACTAAATATTAAAATTGGGTAATTGGGCTTTGTACCATAATTAGGGTTTGGATAAAAGAACGACACTTGTGGAAATTAGACTATGGGCTATTAATGGGTTTTATATTAACTAAATGATACCTCGTTAATTTAATATATAGACTTATAATTTGACGTATTTATATATAACCACATACGCTTGACTGGGTACGGTGGGCGGGATATCTATAAATACCAATAATTTTTCATTTTACCGGACAAGGAACTGGATTAATAGTTAATAGACTTGTTGAAACATGGGTGGATTACATTCAAGGGTAATTGGTGTAATTATTAACAAAGTAGTAAAACCTTGGTTTACACGCAGTCGAGAACCTGGTGTATTCATTAAACAAAGTATTAAGACCTTGTTACAATTCGAATCCCTTATTAGTTGGAATATTTGACTTCGGGAATAAGAATAATTTGACGAAGACTTCCCCATTTTATGATTATGACTGATGGACTATTATGGACAAATCCGTATGGACATATTGAATAATCCAGGACAAAGAACAATTAACCCATGGGAATAAACTAAAAATCAACACGTCAAACATCATGATTATGGAAGTTTAAATAAGCATAATTTCTTTATTTTCATATTTAATTGCACTTTTAATTGTCGCACTTTTATTTATTATCATTGTATTTAATTGAACTTTTAATTATCGTACTTTTTAATTATCGTAATTTTATTTTATCGCACTTTTATTTATTGCAATTTTATTATCGTTATTTACTTTACGCTTTAAATTAAGTTATATTTATTTTTAATATTTTACATTAGGTTTTAACTGCGACTAAAGTTTTAAAATCGACAAACCGGTCATTAAACGGTAAAAACCCCCTTTTATAATAATAATACTACTTATAGATATTTTTGTATTTTTACAATTATAAGCTAAAAATATAGCGTTAAGCTTGTTTAAAAGATCCCTGTGGAACGAACCGGACTTACTAAAAACTACACTACTGTACGATTAGGTACACTGCCTATAAGTGTTGTAGAAAGGTTTAGGTATATCCATTCTATAAATAAATAAATATCTTGTGTAAAATAGTATCATATTTAATAGTATTTCGTTGTAAAAATAACACTATTTCCTAGTACACCTCGCACACATCAAGTATTTTTGGCGCCGCTGCCGGGGACATTCTTGCTTAAACGCCGGAAGCGCAACGCTATAAAAAAAGATTTTTATTAATTTTTAGTTTACTTTTATAAAAATACGCTTTTGTAAAAATAATATAATATATTCAAAAATATAAAAAGAAAAACAAAATATTTATATATTTTTAATAGTTTGTTATATATTTATAAAATTATAAAGTTTCTTTATTTTTATTTTATTTTTTTTTAAAATACAAGTTTTTATTTATTTATATAATTATTTTAGTTCTTTAGAATCGTCATCTAGTCGACCAAGTACTCCAATTCAAATTTCCGATAATCCATTTTTTGAACCCGACCTCACAATAGAGAATCCGAAGAATATTCAGGGACAATTCATAGATCCTGAACCACTAATCTTTCCTCCGGAACCACCAATCATTCAAACAGGGATTGTCGAGGAACCAACCATTAAATCAGAATCCTCTAGTGATTCAGATTCAACAAATTTAATTATGGAGAATCTGGAACCTTTAAGTATGGAAGACCGAATACGAGCTAAACGCACTGGCCAAGGTCACGCAATTACTCAACCTGACATTAATGCGCCAGATTATGAAATCAAAGGACAAATCCTACACATGGTGACAAATCAATGCCAATTTAGTGGTGCGCTAAAGGAAGATCCAAATGAACATCTTCGTACCTTTAATAGGATCTGTACACTATTTAAAATAAGAGAAGTTGAGGATGAACAGATATATCTCATGTTATTTCCCTGGACTTTAAAGGGAGAAGCCAAAGATTGGTTGGAATCGTTACCTGAAGGAGCGATTGATACATGGGACATTTTAGTTGAAAATTTTCTTAAACAATTCTTTCCGGCATCTAAATCCGTGAGACTTCAAGGAGAAATTGTTAGGTTCACACAGAAGCCAAATGAAACTCTATATGAGGCATGGACAAGATTTGGAAAGTTATTAAGAGGATGTCAGCAACATGGTTTAGACACCTGTCAAATAGTACAAATATTCTACCAAGGATGCGACATCACTACAAGGAAATACATCGATATTGCAGCTGGTGGTTCCATTATGAAGAAAACAGCAACTGATGCTTACAAAATTATTGATAACACTGCTTCCCACTCACATGAGTGGCACCAAGAAAAAGATATCGTTAGATCATATAAAGCAGCTAGAGCCGATTCTAGCCATGACTTAGATTCTATTTCCGCAAAGATAGATGCTGTCGAAAGACGAATGGAAAAGATGGCTAAAGATATTCACTCAATACGAATTAGTTGTGAGCAGTGTGGAGGACCACATTTGACAAAAGATTGTCTCAGTATTGAACTAACAATGGAACAAAGAGAGAACGTTTCATACATAAACCAAATGCCTAGAAATAATTATCAGAATAATTATCAGCCGCCAAGACCAAACTACAATCAAAATCAGAACTATAACTGTAATGTTCCATACAACAACCAACAAGGTCCTAGCAATCAGCAAGTATCCAATAATACTTACAACCAGCAAAGACCTATTTTTCAAAACAAACCACCACAAACTGATGATAAAAAGTCAAATTTAGAAGACATGATGTCGAAGCTAGTTGAATCTCAAACACAGTTTTTCACATCTCAGAAACAAACCAATGAACAAAATGCTCAAGCATTTAGAAATCAACAAGCTTCTATTCAAAATTTGGAACAAGAAGTGAGCAACCTAGCAAGGTTAATAGGTGAAAGAAAACCGGGAAGTCTACATAGTGATACAAATGCTAACCCCCGGAATGAAACAGCTAAATCCATTACCACAAGAAGTGGTATTACACTTAAACCACCTGAAATACCTGTAATTTTTGATGAAGCTATTCCTACTCCACAAGAACCACAATCTGATTAAGATAAGGAAAAAGAACCGGTAGTTAAAAAGGTTAATGAAGATAACAAATTTAAGGCTAAACCTTATGTTAAACCATACCAACCACCACTTCCTTACCATAGTAAAATGAGAAAAGAGAGACTTGAAGCCGAGCAATCCAAATTTTTGGATATGTTTAAACAGATAAATGTAAATCTTCCTTTCATTGATGTGATTTCAGGAATGCCTAGATATGCTAAATTTCTGAAAGATCTAATCACGAATAGAAAGAAAATGGAAGAACTCTCGGCTGTTACTATGAATGCTAATTGTTCTGCAGTGCTGTTGAATAAGATACCAGAAAAATTATCAGATCCAGGAAGTTTCACAATTCCATGTTTTCTGGGTAGTCTTAGTTCAATAGAAGCATTGGCAAACTTAGGTGCTAGTATAAATTTAATGCCATATTCACTATACGCTAAACTAGACCTTGGAGAATTGAAACCAACAAGAATAAGCATACAACTAGCCGATAGATCAGTAAAATATCCTAGAGGGATAATGGAGAACATGCTAGTTAAAGTTGGTACTTTAGTATTTCCAGTAGATTTTGTTATTTTAGATATGGAAGAAGATTCTCGAGTTCCTCTCATATTAGGAAGACCATTCTTAAACACGGCTAAAGCAATAATAGACATGTTTGGTAAGAAATTGACCCTAAGTATAGAGGACGAGAGTGTTACCTTTTCTGTAGATAGAGCCATGCAACAACCGCAGTCTGCAGATGATACATGCTATTATATTCAAACTATAGATTCACATGCAGAATTGTTAGAAGAATTTCCAGAATTACAAGGAACAGGAGAATGTTCTTTAGGAGAAGGAACAGAACCAATTGATAAAACTGAAATGTTAGCTACACTTATGGCTAATGGATATGAACCAACAACAGAAGAAATTCAAATGCTAAAGGAAGAAGACAAATATCGATATAAATCATCGATAGAAGAACCGCCGACATTAGAGTTAAAGCCACTTCCAAACCATTTGGAATACGCTTATTTACATGGTGAATCTGAATTACCTGTGATAATATCATCTTCTCTTACTGAAAATGAAAAATCTCAACTCATTTCTGTGCTAAAAGCTCATAAACCAGCCATTGCATGGAAAATTCATGATATTAAAGGAATAAGTCCTTCGTATTGCACACATAAAATCCTTATGGAATATGGTCATAAAACGTATGGGCAACGCCAATGAAGACTAGATCCTAATATGCAAGATGTTGTTAAGAAAGAAATTATTAAACTACTAGATGCAGGTTTAATTTATCCAATCTCTGATAGTCCATGGGTAAGCCCAGTTCAATGCGTACCTAAGAAGGGTGGCATGACTGTCATCACAAATGAGAAAAATGAGCTTATTCCTACTAAGACTATAACAGGATGGCGTATTTGTATTGATTATAGAAAATTAAATGACGCCACCAGAAAAGATCACTTTCCCTTACCTTTCATTGATCAAATGTTGGAAAGATTAGCCGGAAATTGTTACTATTGTTTTCTTGATGGTTTTTCGGGATATTTTCAAATTCCAATAGCACCCGAAGATCAAGAGAAAACCACATTCACGTGCCCCTATGGTACTTTTGCTTACAAACGCATGCCATTTGGACTTTGCAACGCCCTTGCAACCTTTCAAAGGTGCATGATGGCAATTTTTCACGACATGATAGAAGAATGCATGGAAGTTTTCATGGATGACTTTTCAGTCTTCGGTGATACTTTTGAATCATGTCTAGTTAATCTTGAACGAATTCTTATTAGATGCGAACAATCAAATCTAGTTCTTAATTGGGAGAAATGCCATTTCATGGTTAAAGAAGGCATCGTTCTTGGACATAAAATTTCAAAGGAAGGAATTGAAGTGGACAGAGCTAAATTAGATGTAATTGCTAAATTTCAACATCCCACTAATGTTAGAGGAGTTAGGAGTTTTCTAGGGCATGCCGGTTTTTACCGACGTTTCATAAAAGATTTTTCTAAAATTGCCACTCCTATGAATAAACTCCTAGAAAAGGATGCTCCATTTATCTTTTCAGATGAATGCATTAAATCTTTTAATTTTCTTAAAGAGAAACTCACTAATGCGCCGATCATGATAACTCCAAATTGGAATCTACCGTTTGAACTAATGTGCGATGCAAGTGATTTTGCAATTGGAGCCGTTTTAGGACAAAGGATTGAAAAACGATTTCAACCTATTTATTATACTAGTAATACGTTACAAGGAGCACAAACGAATTACACAATTACTGAAAAAGAGCTCCTTGCTATTGTCTTTGCCTTTGATAAATTTCGTTCATATCTCGTTCTAGCTAAAACGGTGGTCTATACCGACCATTCTGCTCTTAGATACCTATTTTCGAAACAAGATGTGAAACCAAGATTAATCCGTTAGATCTTACTCTTACAAGAGTTTGATATTGAAATCCGAGATAAAAAGGGAGCAGAAAATCTCGCCGCTGATCATCTTTCTCGTCTTGAAAATCCTGAATTAGAAGTTCTAAATAAATCGGCCATACAAGACAACTTTCCTGATGAATATCTATTGAAGATAGATTATAATAAAATTCCATGGCTTGCAGACTATGCAAATCACCTAGTATGTGGATTCCTTGAAAAAGGGTTGTCGTACCAAAAATGAAAGAAATTCTTTAGTGATATAAAACACTATTTCTGGGAAGATCCACATTTGTTTAAAAGTTGTCCTGATGGAATAATACGTCGATGTGTATTCGGAGATGAAGCAAGTCAAATCTTAAACCATCGTCACACAGGACCAACAGGAGGGCATTATGGGCCTCAACTAACAGCAATAAAAGTTTATGATGCTGGATTCTATTGGACTACAATTGTCAAAGACGCACACCTTCTTTGCAAATCCTGTGATGCTTGTCAAAGGGCCGAAAAAATCAGTCAACGTGATGAAATGCCACAAAATGTCATTCATGTAGTGACCCGAAATTTTCCATGTTTATATATATTAAATGAAATTGTTATTTACATGATTAAATGTTTCCAACATGTTAAGCAATCAAACTTATTAAGACTTGATTAAATGAAATAAGTTTCATATAGACAATTGATCACCCAAGTTGACCGGCGATTCACGAACGTTACAAAATTGTAAAAACTACATGTTGTGGTATATATATAGACATATATATATGGTTGACATAAGAGTATGATGAGTAAGTATCTCACTATGTATATTAACAATGTGTGATATACATAAGAAATGAGATTACTAAGTTAAGAAACTCGAAATGATATATATAACGATTATCGTTATGATAACGTCTACTAAATACATATGTATCATATTAAGATATTGATACACTATATTTAACATGATAAAATGATATTTAAATATATCATTAAGTGTGTTAACAATGAACTACATATGTAAAAACAAGACTACTAACTTAATGATTTCGAAACGAGACATATATGTAACGATTATCGTTGTAACGACATTTAAATGTATATATATCATATTAAGATATATTAATATATCATAATATCATGATAATATAATAATTTAACATCTCATTAGATATAATAAATATTGGGTTAACAACATTTAACAAGATCGTTAACCTAAAGGTTTCAAAACAACATTTACATGTAACGACTAACGATGACTTAACGACTCAGTTAAAATGTATATACATGTAGTGTTTTAATATGTATTCATACACTTTTGAAAGACTTCAAGACACTTATCAATTCTACTTAACAAAAATGCTTACAATTACATCCTCGTTCAGTTTCATCAACAATTCTACTCGTATGCACCCGTATTCGTACTCGTACAATACACAGCTTTTAGATGTATGTACTATTGGTATATACACTCCAATGATCAGCTCTTAGTAGCCCATGTGAGTTACCTAACACATGTGGGAACCATCATTTGGAAACTAGCATGAAATATCTCATAAAATTACAAAAATATGAGTAATCATTCATGACTTATTTACATGAAAACAAAATTACATATCCTTTATATCTAATCTATATACCAACGACCAAAAACACCTACAAACACTTTCATTCTTCAATTTTCTTCATCTAATTGATCTCTTTCAAGTTCCATCTTCAAGTTCTAAGTGTTCTTCATAAATTCCATAAGTATAGTTTCATAAAAATCAAGAATACTTCCAAGTTTGCAAGTCTACTTCCAAGCTTTCTAATCCATTTCAAGTAATCATCTAAGATCAAGAAACCTTTGTTATTTATAGTAGGTTATCTTTCTAATTCAAGGTAATATTCATATTCAAACTTTGATTCAATTTCTACAACTATAACAATCTTATTTCGAGTAAAAATCTTACTTGAACTTGTTTTCGTGTCATGATTCTGCTTCAAGAACTTTCAAGCCATCCAACGATCCTTTGAAGCTAGATCCATTTTTCTCATTTCCAATAGATTTATCCAGAAAACTTGAGGTAGTAATGATGTTCATAACGTCATTCGATTCATACATATAAAGCTATCTTATTCGAAGGTTTAAATTTGTAATCACAAGAACATAGTTTAGTTAATTCTAAACTTGTTCGCAAACAAAAGTTAATCCTTCTAACTTGACTTTTAAAATCAAATAAACATATGTTCTATATCTATATGATATGCTAACTTAATAATTTAAAACCTGGAAACACGATGAACACCATAAAATCGGATATACGCCGTCGTAGTGAAACCGGGGGCTATTTTGGTTTGGATAATTAAAAACTATGATAAACTTTGATTTAAAAGTTTTTCTTTTGGGAAAATGATTTTTCATATGAACATGAAACCATATCCAAAAGTCAAGGTTAAACTCAAAGTGGAAGTATGTTTTCTAAAATGGTCATCTAGACGTCGTTCTTTCGACTGAAATGACTACCTTTACAAAAATGACTTGTAACCTGTAATTCTGACTATAAACTTATACTTTTTCTGTATAGATTCATAAACTTAAGTTCAATATGAAACCATAGCAATTGGATTCACTCAAAACGGATTTAAAATGAAGAAGTTATGGGTAAAACAAGATTGGATATTTTTTGATTATTTTAGCTACGGGAAATGTTTAACAAATCTATAAAAATCATATCCTAGCTAACTTATATTGTATTATACATGTATTCTAATATATTATGTAATCTTGGGATACCATAGACACGTATGCAAATGTTTTGACATATCATATCGACCCATGTATATATATTATTTGGAACAACCATAGACACTCTATATGCAGTAATGTTGGAGTTAGCTATACAGGGATGAGGTTGATTCCAAAAATATATATACTTTGAGTTGTGATTTAGCCTGAGACGTGTATACACTGGGTCATGGATTGATTCAAGATAATATATATCGATTTATTTCTGTACATCTAACTGTGGATAACTAGTTGTAGGTTACTAACGAGGACAACTGACTTAATACACTCAAATCTTTAAAACATAATAAAAAAGGTTGTAATTATATTTTGATCATACTTTGATATATATGTACATATTTGTATAGGTTCGTGAATCGATCCGTGGCCAAGTCTTATTTTCGAGGAAGGAAATATCTGTGAAAGTGAGTTATAGTCCCACTTTTAAAATCTAATATTTTTGGGATGAGAATACATGCAGGTTTTATAAATGATTTACAACATAGACACAAGTACGTGAAACTACATTCTATGGTTGAATTATCGAAATCGAATATGATCCTTTTTATTAAGTCTAGTAATCTAAGAATTAGGGAACATACACCCTAATTGACGCGAATCCTAAAGATAGATCTATTGGGCCTAACAAATTCCATCCAAAGTACCGGATGCTTTAGTACTTCGAAATTTATATCATATCCGAAGGGTGTCCCAGAATGATGGGGATATTCTTATATATGCATCTTGTTAATGTCGTTTACCAGGTGTTCACCATATGAATGATTTTTATCTCTATGTATGGGATGTGTATTGAAATATAAAATCTTGTGGTTTATTGTTACGATTTGATATATATAGGTTAAACCTATAACTCACCAACATTTTTATTGACGTTTAAAGCATGTTTATTCTCAGGTGAATATTAAGAGTTTCCGCTGTTGCATACTAAAATAAGGACAAGATTTGGAGTCCATGTTTGTATGATATTGTGTAAAAACTACATTCAAGAAACATATGTCGATGTAATATATTTCTATTGTAAACCATTATGTAATGGTCGTGTGTAAACAGTATATTTTAGATTATCATTATTTGATAATCTACGTTATGTTTTTAAAACCTTTATTGATAAAATAAAGGTTATGGTTATTTTAAAAATGAATGCAGTCTTTGAAAAATGTCTCATATAGAGGTCAAAACCTCGCAACGAAATCAATTAATATGGCACGTTTATAATCAATATGAACGGGACATTTCAGTTGGTATCAGAGCGTTGGTCTTAGAGAACCAGAAAATTTGCATTAGTGTATCTTATCGACTTTGTTAGGATGCATTAGTGAGTCTGGACTTCGATCGTGTTTTCTTTAAAAATGATTGCTTAACATTTTTGTTGGAAACTATATATTATTAACATGTAAATATTATGTGATATATTAATATCTTAACATGTTTGATATTGTGTGATAGATGTCTACCTCTAGCATAAATCTCATTGACTCACCTAATAATAACGAAGAGTCGAATATATATTGGCAAGATTTACAAGTTCCCGAAGAACCGGAAGAAGAGGAACCAGAAGAAGAGGAACCGGAAGAAGAAGAGGTTCCGGAGGGGGGAATAGTAGGAATCACAGAAAACCGGTCAAATAAAAGAAAATCCTCAACCAATGGACCAAAGTTAATAATGGTCAATGGTGTTTCCGCTAAGGAAGCAAAATATTGAGAAAATTACCAATTTTCCGATGAATCGGATCCTGATGAGGATTCTGATGATTTTATAGAAATTACCCCAACCCAATTTAATGAGGCAAAAGAAAATAATAAGGGAAAAGGCATCAAAATAGAGAAATCTGATTCCGACCCCGATGAACTTCATATGTACCGTCAACACCCGTATTTTCAATATCGTGACAATAACCCGAGAACCTCTAAACCACCAGGTTTTTCTAAACTAATGTGGAAAACGATGACTCATATTAGAGGAACATCATATATCCCTAAAAGATTAGGAAAAAGAACCAAGTCTGAAGAAGAAGAAACCAGTGATTCAGATTAGAGGGGTGTGAGCATGTTGTGTAATAAATGTATTGTAGTGTGCTTGTACTTTTATGTTCTATGTAAAAATTGCTTGTATTGTTTGTTATTACGAATCTAATCCTTGTCTATTTTACAGTATAAAAACAAAATGGACGTTAAGAGTAGACAACCGAATATTTTAGAAGACCTATCAGAGGATATGATTGAGGAAATCTTGTCTAGAGTCGGTCAGAATTCATCAGCACATTTAGTTATGGCGAAATTAACTTGTCAAACATTTGAAAGACTTTCCAGAAATGCCTTAGTTTATAAAAGGCTTTCCTTTGATATGTGAGGTATATCACATTGGGGAGACTTTAAGTTACGCCGTGTTTTCTTTAAAACATTAAATGCGGGGAACCCAAATGCAATTTTACGCTACGGGTTAAGAACCTATTTTGACTCAACATATCCCAACATAGGATTTCGTGAATTAGAAAGAGCTTCTAACATGCAATATAAAGAAGCATGTTATGCTTACGGGTTAGTGATGTTCGCTTCTTACCAAAGTGAGAAAAAGAACATCGGATTGCAGCTTTTAAATAAAACTTTCCCACAAGTGACGGATTCAGTAGTTGGGGTGAGAAACAAGATTTTTAGATTATTACGGGGCTGTTGGACATTACGAATCCCTCGTCCTTTTGACGACATTACAACATGCTGCATAGCCAATGGTCATAACAGTTATTTTCCACAAGACCAAGGATGGGAAGTCGTCTTAGTAAAACCAGAATGCATGACTTGTTTCTGGACTTATGAATTACGTGTCTTTATTTCCTTTGCTGAACAACTTGCGTATTAACTAGATTTATCTTCAAAACTGTCCTGTATCATAGTGTACTATATTTCATGTTATATGTAATATAGCGAAGTTGTAGGTTTGAAGAATATTTGTATGTGATATATTATTATAATCAGTTTTTCATATGGAATTGTAGTAGTTGAATTGTATATTAGCTACTAAGTATGAACTTAACGGGTAGGTAGTACCCGAATTTAAACTTATAAAATGCTAATATGAAGAAAAAGCTTTTATAAATGAGTTCATATTATGCTACGAGATACTATTGACTACTCTTAATATTCTGTATGATTAACTTGTTTCATTTGACTATTTTAAAGGAAATGGCACCGACTACTCGACACACCTTGAATATGAGCGAAGAGGAATTTCGTGCCTTTCTTGCTTCAAACATAGCCGCAGTACAGGCCGCGCTGCATACCAACAATAACTCTGAATCTAGCAATACAGCTAATGGCACAAGAAATCGTGTAGGATGCTCCTACAAAGAATTCACTGCCTACAAACCTTTGGAATTTGATGGAACCGAAAGACCAATTGGATTGAAACGGTGGACCAAGAAAGTCGAATCGGTGTTTGCCATAAGTAAGTGTACTGAAGAGGACAAAGTTAAGTACGCTATACATACCTTCACAGGTATTGCATTAACATGGTGGAATACCTATCTAGAGCAAGAGGGACAAGATGCTGCTTACGTGCTACCGTGGTCAGCATTCAAGCACTTGATGAACGAGAAGTACCGTCCCAAAACCGAGGTCAATAACCTCAAGTCAGAACTTAGAGGGTTACGAACACAGGGATTCGATATTACTTCATACGAAAGACGATTCACAGAATTGTGCCTATTGTGTCCGAGAGCGTTCGAAGATGAGGAAGAGAACATCGACACATTTGTGAAAGGGTTACCAGAGAGAATCCAAGAAGATATAAGTTCACACGAGCCTGCCTCCATATAAAAGGTATGTAGAATGGCTCACAAACTAGTGAACCAGATTGAGGGAAGAATTAAAGAACAGGCGGCCGAAGAGGCCAACGTGAAGTTAGTCAAAAAAAAGTGGGAGGAAAACGGTGATAAGAGTCACCAAAACAACAACAACCATCCCAACAATCGCAACATCAATCGCAACTATAACAAACGGCACAACAACAACAATCAGAAGCAGCTATGCCAAAGGTGTGAAACGTATCACTCGGGGTTCTGCACCAAATTTTGCAACAAGTGTAAAAGAAATGGTCATAGCGCGGCGAAGTGTGAGGTCTACAGACCAGGGGTTAACAGAACGAAAGGAACAAATGGTGTCAGAACGAGTAATGGCGGAGCAAGTAGTGTCAGAGCAAGTTATACCAATGTAGTTTGTTATAAATGTGGAAAACCGGGCCACATTATTAGAAATTTCCCGAACCAGGAGAACACGAATGCACAAGGCCGTGAAAGAGTTTTCAATATTAATGCGGCAGAGGCACAGGAAGACCCGGAGTTTGTTACGGGTACGTTTCTTATTGACAATAAATCTGCTTACGTTTTATTTGATTCGGGTGCGGATAGAAGCTATATGAGTAGAGATTTTTGTGCTAAATTAAGTTGTCCATTGACGCCGTTGGATAGTAAATTTTTTCTCGAATTAGCAAACGGTAAATTAATTTCAGCAGATAATATATGTCAGAATCGAGAAATTAAACTGGTTAGCGAAACATTTAAGATTGACTTGATACCAGTAGAGTTAGGGAGTTTTGATGTGATAATCGGTATGGACTGGTTGAAAGAAGTGAAAGAAGAGATCGTTTGTTACAAAAATGCAATTCGCATTATACGAGAAAAATGAAAACCATTAATGGTGTACAGAGAAAAGGGCAACACGAAGCTACATCTTATTAGTAATTTGAAGGCACAAAAACTAATAAGAAAAGGTTGCTATGCTGTTCTAGCACACGTCGAGAAAGTACAAACTGAAGAAAAGAGCATCAATGATGTTCCCGTCGCAAAAGAATTTCCCGATGTATTTCCGGAAGAATTATCGGGACTACCTCCACATCGATCTGTTAAATTTCTAGTAGATCTTGTACTAGGAGCTGCACCAATAGCTCGTGCTCCTTACAGACTCGCACCCAGCGAGATGAAAGAACTGCAAAGCCAACTGCAAGAACTATTAAAACGTGGTTTCATTCGACCAAGCACATCACCATGGGGAGCTCCTGTTTTGTTTGTCAAGAAGAAGGATGGTACATTTAGGTTGTGCATTGACTACAGAGAGTTGAACAAACTTACCATCAAAAACCGTTATCCACTGCCGAGAATTGACGACTTATTTGATCAACTACAAGGCTCGTCGGTTTATTCGAAAATTGATTTACGTTCTGGATATCATCAAATGCGAGTAAAGGAGGATGATATTCCAAAAACTGCTTTTAGGACGCGTTATGGTCATTACGAGTTTATGGTTATGCCGTTTGGATTGACTAACGCACCAGCTGTGTTCATGGACCTTATGAACCGAGTGTGTGGGCCATATCTTGACAAGTTTGTCATTGTTTTCATCGATGACATACTTATATATAGGTTAAACCTATAACTCATCAACATTTTTGTTGACGTTTAAAACATGTTTATTCTCAGGTGAATACTAAGAGCTTCCGCTATTGCATACTAAAATAAGGACAAGATTTGGTGTCCATGTTTGTATGATATTGTGTAAAAACTGCATTCAAGAAACATATGTCGATGTAATATATTTCTATTGTAAACCATTATGTAATGGTCGTGTGTAAACAGTATATTTTAGATTATCATTATTTGATAATCTACGTAATATTTTTAAAACCTTTATTGATAAAATAAAGGTAATGGTTGTTTTAAAAATGAATGCAGTCTTTGAAAAACGTCTCATATAGAGGTCAAAACCTCGCAACGAAATCAATTAATATGGCACGTTTATAATCAATATGAACGGGACATTTCAATTCAAGAATGTGAAGTATTTGACATTTGGGGTATTGACTTTTTGGGTCCATTTCCAAAATCTCATAATAATCTCTACATTCTCGTTGCCATTGATTATGTATCTAAATGGGCGGAAGCACAAGCTCTCCCAACTAACGATGCACGAGTTGTAGTCAACTTTTTAAAATGTCTTTTTGCTAGGTTTGGAACACCGAAAGCTTTAATAAGTGATCGGGGTACTCATTTTTGTAATAATCAACTTAAGAAAGTTCTCAAAAGATATGGAGTAACTCATAAAATCTCCACTGCTTATCGTTCACAAACAAATGGACAAGTTGAAAATACCAACCGATCTTTAAAACGTATTCTGGAGAAAACCGTAGGATCAAATCCGATGGAATGGTCCATTAAATTGGAGGATGCACTCTGGGCTTTTAGAACAGCCTATAAAACTCAAATTGGAACCACACCTTTTAAACTCGTTTACGGAAAAGCATGTCATCTTCTAGTAGAAATCGAACACAGAGCATTTTGGGCTTTGAAGACATGTAATCTTGATTTACATGAAGCCGGACGTCTACGATTAAGTCAACTAAACGAATTAGAAGAATTAAGACTCGAGGCATATGAAAATTCATTAATCTATAAAGAAAGAACGAAGAAATGGCATGATAAAAGAATCAGAAGTTCAAAAGAATTTAAAGAAGGAGACAGAGTTCTTCTTTTCAATTCACGATTCAAGCTATTTCCTGGAAAATTGAAATCAAGATGGTCTGGACCATTCATAGTCAAAAGAGTTTTCCCGTACGGAACGGTAGAATTAATAAATTCAAATGGGATTGAATTTAAAGTTAATGGTCACAGAGTTAAACATTACATACATGGTCTGATGGAAGTTGACAATGAAGTCAATCATAATTTCACCACCCAAGAAAACCTTCAAAATGAAAACATAAAAATGTTATCAACAACATATGAAAAATCTAAATTGGAAAATAGGGAGGATTCAAATTGGAGTGATGAAGAAGAATTCTTATACAAACCTCCCATTCCAAGAAACGAAGAAAAATGTGAACAAGAAGTTCAAATAGAAGTGAAAGAACCAAGAAAAGAACACCCGAAAAAGGTTTACAAACCAACTCGACTTACTAAAGCAGGAGACCCGGGTGAATTTATCATTTCTTGCTTGCTTAATGATGGTGCTGTATATAATGGACTCGCAGATTTAGGAGCAAGTGCAAATATTATGCCTCTTTCCTTATACAAAAGATTAGGTATGGGTAAATTAAAACCAACCAAAATAGGTGTTCAATCATTTGACCTAACCATTAAACACCCGGTTGGAATAACAAATAATTTACTTGTTAACGTGGGAAGTTTGACCTTTGTTGCAAACTTCATAGTGATTAATATGGAGGAAAACCTTGATATTCCTCTAATTTTAGGTCTCCCATTTTTAGCAACCACCGAGGCGTTCATTGAAGTAAGAGAAGGTAGAATGACACTTAGAGATGGTGATAAATCGATCACCTTTGTGAACCAAAAGTTTAGATCTCCACCAACCAAAACTGTTAAACCAATAAAAATGCATAAGTGTGGGGAAGATGAAGAAACACTTAATGATGATCCGATCACAAAGAACTCCGTTGATGATAAGAAATTAGATGAACCCATTTTTAACAGTTCAACGAAGAAACTTTATAAACGGATTCACGATGCTAAGATTAAGGGAAACTTTAAGTTATGTAACCGATTAGTATCCAATTTATCGCCAAAAGAAAAGGCGATGTTAGTTGAATTTGTGAAAGTTACGGAGGAAATCAACAAATGGATTGAAGTAAAAGTCAAAGATATACAAGTTGTTGATGATCCAATTGAAAATAACGTTAATCACAATTTCAACTAAGTGTGGGGAGGTTCGAATCTTTTTAGGGTAATATGTATTTCTGTTAGAGTTAGATTTTCTGTTTTCGTGTAGTTCTCGAAAATGGAACCCGTATGGTCTTTCTCTAGCAGACCCTAAAGAACTAGTCTTCTCCCTCCATTCTGAATTTTTTTTTTTTTTTAGGTTTTACAAGATGAAGACTTCCTGTGAACTAAACCATGGTCTAATGCTACACGCTTTGATCACTAAACGTAATAATGACACCCTTCCAAGTGAAATAGTATCATTAATCAGAGGTAAATTGGACGGAGTAAGAAAAGAATCCAGAAATGAAAATAATAAGTTACAGTTTGGTAAAGAAAAATCAAAATCTGCAGCGAAAAGAAGAGTACGACACCTTGAAAGATGTCACAAATGCGAAAAATGGTCACACGAAGGAAAATGTTCGACGAATCAAACATATTCCAATACCGAATTCGTTACTTTATGCAGAGATGGACCGTTCATATGTTTCGAAGAAAAAACATTGAATGCTCGAGGTTACACCTATGTAGCTATGGAAAACCAATGAGTCCGACTATCTTATGAGTGGGCTAAAGCAGGTCACTAAGAATTCTATTTCACAGGTAAGTATGTACAGTTTTTATTTTTATTTTTATTTTATTGCTTTTAACCTTTTGATAATAAATGCTAAATCGTTCGCTATAAAGTATTAAATTGATACTCAATAAAATTGGGTTTTGCGACCGAAATTATTGATATCATACAAAAATTTATTACATCACTGCGAAATTTACCGTTTATTCTTAAGGTATAAATATCTTTAATCAATCAACCCAAAATATTTCAGAAATTCGTCAGGAGTAAAACTAGGTAAAATAGCCGAAATTACTTTACCGAAAAGAATCGCGTATATTTTTGATAATATTTGATTGATTAAAGTGGGATAAAAGACCAAAAAGATTTTTTTTAATTTTATTTTTACTTTGTTTTTAAAATTAAAATTAATATTAAATTATTAATGTAACTTTTTAAAATTAATATATTTAAAATTGTAAATATTTGAAAAATTAATACTTTTAATATAAGTTTGTATGTATAAAAACAAAAATATAATAAAAGTTTGGTGTAAATTTTCAATTTTCATAATATGAATTTTTAATTTTATGCATTTTAAATTTAAGTTTGGTGTGAATTTAAAAACAAAAATTTACTTTATTTCGTTAAGTTAAAAATATGATTTTTAAAATTCGTTTTGAGTTGAAGACTAGGTCGTTGAACCGAAATTGCTTTACCCAAGGGAGGGACAAGAACTTTTATTATCATTATTTTTAGCCTTATTGAACTAAAGTATGCCAAAAACATTTAAAAAAATCCAAAAATCTTTACTTTTAAAACCGCGCTTTGAATTGACAAATTTTAAAATTTTGTCTAGGAACGGACTAGGACATCGTTCCGAAACGCCCTCATCCTAAAAAGAAACAAATTTTTAAAATTTAATTTAATTATATGTTTTATTAGTTATAAGGTTTTTATTAAAAAAAAATATATCAGACTCATGCGATCGCATGGGTTTTGAACTGCAACTCCATGTGATCGCATTGAGCTGGATTCCAGGCCAGGAACAAAAGTCCCAGTCGCCTGTTTTCTGCCTCACTCCACACATACACAAACACATACGAAAACACACACACATACACCTCAAATTTCACCATTTTAACACCAAATTTCACCAAATTTCATCCTACAATCCGCTATAATCATGCCTAGGTTCGGATTCTTCAACAAAAAGGTAAAAATTACACCCCTAAACTCATAAATTTTCTAGTTTTTGTGATAATTACCAATATTTTACCTAATTTGATTTTGTTAATTTCTAGTGTAATTAGTGTTAAATTGTTATTATTTTATGCATGTACAACCTAGATTGATGCTATTTGACATGATTTGAAGCCAAAAACTTCAAAATTTTTAGGAATCTAGGGTTTGTGTTCTTGAGCAATTTGGGGCTTTTTGATATAAACAGGTTATGGCCGGTTTTTGTCATGAATTATTGCTAAATTAAGTAGTGTAACATGTTTAGGTAGTTAAATGATCCTAAACATGATTTTTGGAGATTAAAGTGGACTTTTTAGGTACAAAATTAATGAACTTGATTAATTTGTTATAATTGCCATTTGAGACTTGTTTAATTGTTAGTAATTACTATTTTGACATGTTATTTGAGTTAAATGCTTATGAACTTTGTATACATTTTCATATGTGCTTATTTGAAAAAGTGTAGAATTGTAAAAAAATGTGAAAATGTGTATAAGTTTAATTTTGATTGAACATGTTATTGTGGTTAATTTAAGTTGTTATTTTGCTAACACTAATGCATATTTAGATGCACAAATTTTGTGTTTAATGTGTTTTGCAGAAAACTGATACTGCTGGTGCTTCATCATCATCTAGACAACCACAATAAGAACCTGAACCAGAATATGAACCGCAATACGAGCCAGAACCCGAACAAGAACCACAACAGGAACAACAACATCAGCCTGATCAACATGTACCTTATTATAATCCGCTACAGTTTGGTAATGAATTCATAGTAATTCCGATGCATCCGCCTGTAGAATACCCAACGATTCCTGAACATACATTGCATCCTAATCTGAGATTCGATAGAAGCTGGAGAGATTACCCGGCATATCAAAGTAATAAATTCAAATTAGTAACGAAAGATGTAGAGGTGCCTAGGGTAATTGATTGGAATCCTTTGGAAAGGGTCCAACTAGCTGACCGTGTTAGGGAGCATCTGATTCAAAGGTATGGCAGTTCTTCTTTTACCGATTGGGAACGTTTATTCACCATTCGTAGATCTGTATATAAGGAATGGTGTGTTGAGCTGATGAGTACTATAGCATTAAATGTAGATGTAGATAGATTAGATGATAGAAGTTTTCTTAGGTTTATAATTGGCCGTAGGATGTACAGGATGTCCATGCTGGACATGGCCAAGGCTTTGCAGATATATACGCCCGCTGAATTACTACTACCCAATTGTATGAATTTGATTTATCGTGGTGAAAGGGTAGATAGGAATTTTGATGCGAACGCCGTCTGGAGGCATATGTCAGATTATAATGTTTTTGGGGCAGGAACACATACCTACTTACATATTAACAGAGCCGAGCTTCGTATAATTCATAGATTTTTGGCTAACTCGATTACACAGAGAGGTCACAACAAGGAGAAAATGACCTTACATGATTTATTTTACCTAAAGTGTATTCGAGACCCAAGAGGCTTTGTTAATATCCCTTACTGTGTCGGTTTTTATTTGTCTAAGATGGTAGAAGAAATACAGGAAGGGGGAATAATTGGAGGAGGTATTTTTGTTACTCTCATTGGAGAGTATTTAGGTGTAGATAAGGACCAAGGGGGTCCACTTTTGGAATGTAGGGAACAGGTTGACCTTTTAGGATTGAGGGTTTATGCGGGTGCTAAGGTATTGAAGAGTAGACGCAACCAGGCAATACCCTATGAAGGTAGTCATCCACAGGTAGAGAGAGGATCAGATGAGGAGATGGAGGAAGCGGATGACATTAGGGATGTCATTCGGGAGGCTATGACTGATGTCTACCAGCGTGTAGATGAGGTAGATATGACAAACGCGGAGAGATTTCGTCGGATGGAGCAGTGGCAAGCCCGGAATGATTACGGGCATTCCAGGCAACGACAGCATGATAGATGGGACTATCATCAGTGTCAGATTATGAGCCGGATGTCACCTCAGGATCACTACGTTTCGACCCGACCCACTTACTATCCTCCACACCAGCCCGAGATGAGACCGCCATTTACTCTCTACAACCCTAACCAGGCATACCAGTACACCTATCACCAACCATGGAACCCGGACGATGACATGAACTGGAACCCCTATCCAGATTGATCTAGTTCCGGTTGGGAATTTTTATGATTTTTAATTTTTATGATTTTTGTTTATTTATGTTTAAACACATTATATTATGATACTTTTATTGTAATGTTTAATAATTTTATTATGTTGTACTAATATTTCATATTTGATTTGAAAGTGGGATTTTAAGTCCCATTCCAAATTACCATGCATGTTTATATTTGTATTGTATGTATTTTATTTCATGTACACAACAGGGTAAAATAGCGCATTTTCAAAGACTGGCATTAAGTTCAGCAAAAGTTACTAATTTTGACAACAAAACGAAAAACAAATGTGATGTAACAACAAGACGGAATGAACAAATGATGTGCACCATTTATCATTCAGCAAACAAACGCCAATATGTTTGGAAACTTTGGTAAAATTTAATCATTTTTCTACGCTAATCACCCTCAATAATTTAAATTGTTACTGATTTCTTGCAAATGAGGGCATTGCAAGATCTTAAGTGTGGGAAGGGGTTAAATTCTTTCGGAATTTTAGAAAATTTTGACTTATACACTTGGTTACCATTAGAAATACTAGTAACGCAGTAGTTGTATTAAAATCTAGTGCTCTCTGATAATAAAGAACAGCCGTAGTCTTATATACTGACTATCCAATTCTAGTAAAATTTTTCAAAATTTTCAATTAAATGAATTCAAAATCATGTTTATACATATTTATGAACGACCGGAATTATTGTTACCTCGGAAATGACATAAATTGAGAAACAAACCAAAATGTTAGAATTCATTTAAAATGGAATAGAGGACAATAAAAAGGCAAATAAAAGCCAAGTGTGGAAAAAATTTACCAAGTTATTTAAAATATATATCACATATTTTTGTACAAATAACTGAAGATATTTTTGCTTTGGACTAAACTAATCAGTTTTACCCGATTTAATGTAATACATTTAAAAGAAAGATGGATCTACACGATGAATCAATTCCATCATTAAAAGGAAGTAAAGTCTTCTGAAAAAGAAACGCGCTTCTTGATTTAGGTCATGAAGTTGTCGTCCAGACCAGCTGTAGGTTGACGAAAAATCTAGAAAAGTCATCACTAAAATCAGCAGGAAATCCACAGACCTCAGCATCAAACAGGGTCGCCAAGTGGTCAGACTTATCCTAACCATGAGAGGATCTGTCTCGTAAAATGGGGAGGATACCGTGCAAATTAGCTGGATAAGACTAATGAATCAGACCCCTAGAAAGGATAATCTCCTTAAAGATTAAAAATCAGCTTTTAAGACTGATATTACTCAATCCTAGAGATTGACCTTAAAGATTGAGAATTATAAACTCATGGAATTCAATGATATCTAAACTCGAGCTTGAACGAGAAAATATTTTGATCAAAATTACAAACCGATTTGTTTTCTGAAAACCCATTTTCAATGCGTTCATTACCATTGAACATAAAATTCTAGGAATTCACCTGGAATTCATTAGGTCACGTGAACCAAATCGAGTGTCAACCGTAAGCACGGTGGTTGCATAATATGGTCAAAGACAGGACCTTGTGCCAGACCGAAAAACTATAGGGTGAGCTTTACTATTGCTCCTACCAAGGATAGTAATTGCATCCGACACGTTATAGACCATAATTAAAAACATGTCAGGGGACATTGCCTTAACAGTTGCTTGATCAACGCTTTCCTTTACAACCGGACGGTAGTTTATCGAAAGGTAATATACGGAGCAAGTATACTGGACGTGTTGCTTTCCCAATACAAGGTTAGCAAGTGGGTGACACAAAACCACAAGTTTTGAGCTAAAATTTTCAAATCTGAAACCCACCAAACCCACAAAAACATTTTGCAAACACCGGTGAAGGGTTATTCCGGAAAACTTATCTAGGGTAAAAGCTAGATTTAATTTTTAAAAGATTAAATGTTTTCATAAAGATCAAATTTCCTAAAAGA
Source organism: Rutidosis leptorrhynchoides (assembly GCF_046630445.1). Taxonomy (NCBI): domain Eukaryota; kingdom Viridiplantae; phylum Streptophyta; class Magnoliopsida; order Asterales; family Asteraceae; genus Rutidosis; species Rutidosis leptorrhynchoides. Next base: position 381,611,644 of record NC_092339.1, read on the forward strand.
TCTAAATTTTCACAGTCATGTGGGACTGTAAACCACATCGTTACTACCATTGTTCATGCCGCCGTATAGAAATCACTGATGTACAAAGTGTGAAGAATAAAGAAGTGATTCTAGTATTTTTATTTCAAGACTATATTGCTTGAGGACAAGCAACGCTCAAGTGTGAGAATATTTGATAATGCTAAAAACGAACATATATTTAATAGCATTATCCCTCAAGAAAGACAAGCTTTTAGTTGCAATTGTTCTATTTACAAGTGATATTCGTTTAAATAATAAAAGGTGAAGACAAAAGACAGATTCGATGAATTGAAGATGCAAACGACCAAAAAGCTTAAAAGTACAAAATACAATCAAAGTGGTTCCAATTATTGATAAGAAACGTCTCAAATTTACAAGAGTACAAGATGCGAAACGCAAAGTACAAGATATTAAATTATACGCAAGGACGTTCGAAAAACCGGAACCGGAACCAGAGTCAACTCTCAACGCTCGATGCAACGGACTAAAAATTACAAGACAACTATGAAAATAAATATAATATAATATTTAAATAATTCTTAAAATTATTTATATATTATATATTATATTTAAAACGTCGGCAAATAAACAAACAAAGACCTGTGAGCTGGAAAAGTAGGCTATGCGATCGCATGGCCTGGAAGTGTTAAATCCATGCGATCGCATGGCAGTAGGTGACAGGCCACATCTATAAATTTCGCAGTTTTTGAGCAACCTTTAACACATCTTTTTCTTCTTTCTCTCATACGTAAAGATATATATATATATATATATATATATATATATATATATATATATATATATATATATATATATATATATATATATATATATATATATATTATATTTTAATTTTAATTTTAATTTTAAATTCTAATAATAAGGGTATGATAGCAAGTGTTGTAAGGGTGTAAGTCGAAATTCTGTCCGTGTAACGCTACGCTATTTTTAATCACTGTAAGTTATGGTTAATGTTATTTTTAAATTAATGTCTTGTAGCTAAGTTATTATTATGCTTATTTAATGCCGAAGTAATCGTGATGTTGGACTAAATATTAAAATTGGGTAATTGGGCTTTGTACCATAATTAGGGTTTGGATAAAAGAACGACACTTGTGGAAATTAGACTATGGGCTATTAATGGGTTTTATATTAACTAAACGATACCTCGTTAATTTAATAAATAGACTTATAATTTGACGTATTTATATATAACCACATACGCTTGACTGGGTACGGTGGGAGGAATATCTATAAATACCAATAATTGTTCATTTTACCGGAAACAGAACTGGATTAATAGTTAATAGACTTGTTGAAACAGGGGTGGATTACATTCAAGGGTAATTGGTGTAATTATTAACAAAGTAGTAAAACCTTAGTTTACACGCAGCCGATAACCTGGTGTATTCATTAAACAAAGTATTAAGACCTTGTTACAATTCGAATCCCCAATTAGTTGGAATATTTGACTTCGGGAATAAGAATAATTTGACGAAGACTTCCGTATTTTATGATTATGACTGATGGACTATTATGGATAAATCCGTATGGACATATTGAATAATCCAGGACATAGAACAATTAACCCATGGAAATAAACTAAAAATCAACACGTCAAACATCATGATTATGGAAGTTTAAATAAGCATAATTCCTTTATTTTCATAGTTAATTGCACTTTTAATTATCGCACTTTTATTTATTGACATTGTATTTAATTGCACTTTTAATTATCGTACTTTTTAATTATCGTAATTTTATTTTATCGCACTTTTATTTATTGCAATTTCATTATCGTTATTTACTTTACGCTTTAAATTAAGTTATATTTATTTTTAATATTTTACATTAGGTTTTAACTGCGACTAAAGTTTTAAAATCGACAAACCGGTCATTAAACTGTAAAAACCCCCTTTTATAATAATAATACTACTTATAGATATTTTTGTATTTTTACAATTATAAGCTAAAAATATAGCGTTAAGCTTGTTTAAAAGATCACTGTGGAACGAACCGGACTTACTAAAAACTACACTACTGTAGGATTAGGTACACTGCCTATAAGTGTTGTAGTAAGGTTTAGGTATATCCATTCTATAAATAAATAAATATCTTGTGTAAAATAGTATCATATTTAATAGTATTTCGTTGTAAAAATAATACTATTTACCAGTACACCTCGCACACATCAATATATATATTGATTTCGAACTCATTTAGTAAACGATAGTAGCACTCGTTCATCATTCGATGGTCGTATAAGCAAGTTAAATTTGAACTTATGTGATTTTAAAATAAACAGGTGATCCGAAAATGAGAGATATAAATTATAGGCTTAGTAAAAATTTATTTAGGAACTATTTGTTAAATTTTAAAACTTTTTATATTTTACTTGGGGTTGAGAGTGAATAATTAAGGTAACTTTTATTTCATGGTTAAGGATCGAATTTTATACCATAATGACCAAAATAAATAAATGTAGCTAATTTAAAAATATGGGATTTTTCTGAAGACTTTTATTCGTCACTAATTATCAACGGAGCACGAAATAATACCCCTGGTAAGTGTCGGCAGATAAAAATATAATGTGGCACGTTTTATTTTCATAAGCATTATTATATTAATACTTTAGTTATTATTATTACATTTTATGCACATATACATTCATATATCAATATAACACTAGAGACCTCAAAAACCATAATTCATCTGCATCAATCATCGACCACCGACAACTATCATCACCATGCCACCTCTGGCCATCACAACTGACGGTCACTTGATCACCACCACATTCTTCTACCACAATTACACGCCACCATTGAGAACCACCTCAACCGTCAACCTTTCCCTCACTCTTCCTCGATCTCCCCTTTTCTTCTTTGTTGAAACAACAACCACAACCACCATCGTTGCCACAACAAACCGACACCACATAACCATCGACTACCACCAAAAACTCCATCACTCACGATTACTATTCAGTTTACACCTCCTGTTACCTATTCCAAACATCACCTATATCACCACTATCGATCACAAACCTGCTGTACAATTATATTCTGTTCAAAACTGACTCAAACACCCACCCAATTCGGTTAAACTACTGCTACTATTGGCTTATTATGATGAAGGCGACCACCAGTAAGGTAGCTGCAACTACAGTTCATGCTTCTGTGTATGCAACGGTTGAGAAAGTGATGATGATTTAGGTATGATAAGGATAGCATAGTGATTATGATGATGAGCTGTGATGAATTTCCCATGATGCTATGAAGATGATAGTGATGTATATGGAATAAAGATTATTATGAGCTGTAAAGGTGAAAGCATTTAGTTGGTTATTTCTGTGTCACATGCGTACCCCCACCACGTTTACATCTAGCAATTCATTTATTTGATTTATTTCATCAAAACTAGGCCACCTCTTAATTGCTGTGATGGATCGATGAGTTGGGCCATCGTTACTTCTTTTTCCTTTTCTACACCTGACTTTATTTATTTTGTTGGGCCAAGACTCATTTTAGGTCTATGATAAAATGTATAAACGTTGGTCCAGTGGAAGGTGGTGACGAGATAGAACTAGTAATGACATTTGCTGTGATATTATGAATGGTAATAAGAATTATGATATGATGATGATGAGAAGATCGATGATGATGTAGATGATGATATACGTGATGCTTGATGATGATAAATCACGATGATGATGAAAGATGGCACTGTTACCATCAAGAAGCTTTTGGAACTATTTCGTGATCATGAAAGATGAAAATTGTGATGAACGTCACTTTTAATGTTGTTTTGTTCGACTAGTTGCTGCTGCATCGTGAATGCACTTCGCATAAAGTATATGCATATAAACCGAACCATAGTTTTAATGTTAATTGGGCCGTAAAACTGGCAGCATGTGTTTTGGCCTAACAGTTGTTGGGCCGATCTTATGTTTTTTCTGTTGGGCCGAGTCACGCATGGGCCATTCAAAGTTTTGATATCCGCTGTTATGATTTTCGCTGAAGTAACGGGTTTTATGTATTTATAATAGAAATTTATTTCAATAAATTAAAAATGAAGGAATGGTTTGAGAGTGCTTTGGGTGAATGAGAGGTCGTGGGTTCGAGCCTTGTCTGGGGCATTCTTTTTGGGAAAACACTTTGAGGTAGTTTTACTTATTATTATTAGTATTATTATTACTCTTATTGTTATTGTTGTTGTTGTTATTATTATTATTATTATTATTATTATTATTATTATTATTATTATTATTATTATTATTATTATTATTATTATTATTATTATTATTATTATTATTATTATTATTATTATTATTAGTATTAGTATTAGTATTAGTATTAGTATTAAGTATTAAATATTAGTATTTTTAAGTATTAAATATTAGTTATTATTTTTATTATTAGCACTATTATTATTATAGGCATTATTATTATTATTATTATTATTATTATTATTATTATTATTATTATTATTATTATTATTATTATTATTATTATTATTATTATTATTATTATTATTATCATCCTTATTATCACTGTTAGTTAAAGTATTATTGTTATTATAGATATTATAGTTATTATTATTACTATTATTATTATCATTATCATTTTTATTAAAAGTATCATTAATATTAAGGATTATCATTTTTATTAAAGTTATCATTATTACTAAGATTATCATTAAGATCATTATTTTTTTTATATATTATTATTATTATTATTATTATTATTATTATTATTATTATTATTATTATTATTATTATTATTATTATCATTATTTTCATATTAACAATATTATTATTACAAATAAATATTTTCTATATAAGAGTATATTTATTACAACTACCATAATATTACATATAATTATATATACTAAAATTATTTATATAAATATTTACATATAACAAATTATTTTTTTATATTTTTTTTAATAATATTAATCATATATATATATATATATATATATATATATATATATATATATATATATATATATATATATATATAACTACATAAATATTAATTATTTTAAATATATATACAAATTAAATATATAAGACATATAATCTAAGATATTATATATAAATTATTACCATTATCTGTTAATATATGTATAAATGATTTAGGTTCGTGAATCCGAGGCCAACCCTACACTTATTCAATGCCGTCATATGTATTTTTACTACAAAATACAGTATTGTGAGTTTCATTTGCTCCCTTTTTAAATGCTTTTTACAATATATTTTTGAGACTGACAATACATGTGCTTTTATAAATTTTTTATGAAATAGACACAAGTAATCAAAACTACATTATATGGTTGGATTATTAAACCGAATATCGCCCTTCAAGTCTGGTAACCTAAGAATTAGGGAAATGGCCCCTAATTGACGCGAATTCTAAAGATAGATCTATCGGGACTAACAACCCCACATTCAGGTAATGGATGGCTTTAGTACTTCGAGATTATTATACAGATGGGAGGTTCTATTTGGGGATATTCTATGCATTAAGTTAACGTCGGTTACCAGGTGTTCAATCCATATGAATGATTTTTTATCTTTATGAGGTGCGAAATGCCTGATATGAGATTATATTTTATGAAGAATGGAAATGAAATCTTGTGGTCTATTAAAAATGATGAAATGAATATTGATGATAAACTAATGAACTCACCAACTTTTTGGTTGATACTTTAAAGCATGTTTATTCTCAGGTATGAAAGAATTCTTCCGCTGTGCATTTGCTCATTTTAGATATATTACTTGGAGTCATTCATGACATATTTCAAAAGACGTTGCATTCGAGTCATTGAGTTCTTCAAGATTATTATTAAGTTAATTATAGTTGGATATATTATGAAATGGTATTCATTCCGTCAACTTTCGATGTGATAAAAGTTTTTATTTTCAAAACGAATGCAATGTTTGTAAAATGTATCATTTAGAGGTCAAGTACCTCGCGATGTAACCAAATGTAATGTATTAGTCTAGATGGATTAGGACGGGTCTCTATAGTTGGTATTAGAGCGGTGGTCGTAGCAAACCAGGTCTTGCATTAGTGTGTCTAACAGGTAGTTGTTAGGATGCATTAGTGAGTCTGGACTTCGACCTAAGTAGTTGTTAGGTTATATTAATGAGTCTAGACTTGAACCTAGTCTGCATGTTAAAAGCTTTGATTACCATTCTTTGTCAAAAAATATCTACCTATCATTTTCAGTCTCGACGCGTCTTATTGCAGTTATTGCATGGATAGTATACAGACAAATTCATATCCCATCACATTAAATCTTGTCTGACACGTTTCCTTAATTCACTCCGTAATTTATGGGATCTTTTGTACTATAGATAGGTATTCTATGTAATTAGAATATCATCTGATATCCGAAAACCATTTCATATCAAAAACCCTTTATCTAACCGTACCTGATGGAACTCACAACTAGTTCAAGTCCCTCGAATTCCGACAGCTATTCTGACATGGATGTTCACCTAAACTCTGGAAGCTGCGTCACTAGAATGAATCAACCAATCAGCCATCCCCAATTCATCTTATGGGTTCGTAGCTGACTAATCAATTGGGACGCGAAGAAGGTGATCCTTTCCACCAATTGAATTCACCTCTTGGTGAAGAACCTGATGCACTTACCGGCGAACCTATCCGAAACACCATATTCACCCTCATTTCCAGAATAGCTCGCAAAGATTACGTAATATCTATAATTCTAGATCTTATTCATCCGCTCGTCCGAACCGTCAATCACCCAGGTGTAATAGAAGAAGTCAACGAACTTCGTACCAGAGTAATAAATTTGGAGAATATGGTTCAAAACTTACAAGCACCAGCAGCATTACCGGCACCAACAGCACGATCAATATCAGTACCGGCATCACCAGTACCACTAACAACAACATCCGCATCACACGTCTCGACATCACAATCTATACCTCAAACATTAACATCATACGCACAATAGATACCAAGGAGTACCAACAACAATGAACAATGAAGTATTGATCCATAACTTCATTGAAGAAATGTTCTGTGAAGAATATGTGGTTCATAATAATTAACGATGAAGTATTGATCCATAACTTCATAATTATTCTGCAAAGAATATGTGGTTCCTAATAATTTTAGAGATTACTTATTCTAGCTCAAAAAGAAATTCATATGAGTTTAATATCATATTGACTCATTAAATCCATGGTTACATCTGAAGAATATATATATATATATATATATATATATATATATATATATATATATATATATATATATATATATATATATATATATATATATATATATATATATATATATATATATATATATATATATATATATATATGTTTTCATAAAGATTGTAATTAAAAATTCTTTTGTACAAACTGTTAATGGTGAAAATATTTTAACGGGTAGGTAATACCCGAGGAATATTTAGATTTCACGTTGATAAGTTATACTGTACATTCTTCAAATTTGATTCAACAATCTTTTACTATCCTACTCACATCCACAGATATACAAATCCGTTCACCACAGAATAACCATGTTCATTCAAATTCATATCTGGATTTTGACCTATCAGAATCTAACAAATGGCATAATGAAGAAAACATTGGACAAAATAAAATTTGTTAGAAATAAACAAATTAACTATGAGGAAAATTTTGTTAAGAATCCATGCTAACTGTTTCCAGCTAACTGTTCCTAGCTAACTGATTACATTTTATTTATCGTAATTTATTTATCGTAATTTATATTCTAGCAATTTAATTTATCGTCATTTAATTTCTGTTATTTATTTTACGCCCTTTAAATATCGGGACACATATACAGGGTTTTGACATATCATATCAACGCATCTATATATATTATTTGGAATCACCATAGACACTCTATATGCGGTAATTCATAAATTAGCTATACAGGGTTGAGGTTGATTCTACAATAATATATATACTTTGAGTTGTGATTGAGTCTGAGACATGTACACGGGTCACGACACGTATTAATTAATTTGAATATTATATATGAATTATTGAACTACTAACTATGGACTACCAATAATGGACAATTAAAACGAATTAAAATATTAATTATAACATATGAAACTAAACAATTCTTCAAGTTTGCCACTTGATTTCATCTTAAACCTCGTTTGTATCTTGACGATTACAATCTACGTGCAAACCTTTCACGATTCTTGAAAACACCTCAATCGAGAGAATGAACCAACCGCACTTCATCTACGGAAGAAAAGATTGATGCATATAGTTATGCACCTGAAAAACACTCGAAACCTGAGTAAACGTTTAACACGTATCTGTGCTAGCTCCTTTGGCATTGTTATTTCCGAAAATAACCTTACAATGCCACTCCAAATTAGCCAATTTTGTCACAGCTCCAACAAATCAACTTTGACTTTCATTCAGATTAGCCTTATTATAACCTTGAGATATAAGTTTGCCTTTCGTCGTCGTTACCAAGGAATCTTTTATATTCCACCACATTAGCGGTAAACTTACTAGCAACTTCATTACTCATTGACTTAAAGTCTCTCCGAAGAACCATTATATTTATTCATTAAAACCCTATCATATACTCATCTGCATCTTGTAATGATAATTGCCATACTAGTTACTGGGATATAGCAATTAGTATTTTGAATTTTGTAGCGTTTCTACATCAACAGTTATATGTATACATATAACATTTATCTCTTAGAATTATAATCTTCCATTCTAAAATTCTGAAAAGCAACCAGCCTATGAATCAATACTTCAAAGTCTTGAAAAAGTTGAATGAAGCAGTAAAAACTGTAGATGGCCTTAACAGTAAAAAGTTTGATGATAAAGAATAGTGTATTGGCAAAGCTCGGAAAAAGTTGGAACTGAAAAATGGATTGAGAAAACTGTGGACAAATCATAGAGACTAAACCTGCCTTCAAAGAACCCAAATGATTCAGTATCTACTTAAGTCATTAACGAATACCTTACTCCTAAGTCAAAACCTTTACGGACAAATCTTCTTCAACATCCTTCGATATTAGAATATCTAATATATCATTGTATCTTTCATTATAAATATCCTCAATATTTCTGAAGATATCTTCATAAATATTCTCGTCCGATATTAATTATCTCTTTGCGCTATCTGTGTTACATCATAAAAAAACTATTTTAGTTTCTAAACTCTGAAACCTTCGAATTTAAAATATGAATATTTTTGAAGTAGTGTTGGGAATTGATGCATGAGTTAGTATAATATAATGACACTTGATCAATGTGATTATATTACAGTAAATCATGCTAAGTTTCTAATGAAACATGATGATTCACAGACTATAACGTCATCATGTGTCGCGTTACACGACTATTACATTCTATTTAATCTATAAAAATATCAAGAACATATTTTCTTGATAGTTCTATCTTTTCACTCGAATTCTGATAATTTGACAAATCAAATCGTGCTACTATTTTTCCTTTCTACTATTACATTATGATAATTCGAAACTCCGTATCTACAAATTCTAGACCATTATTCGCTCAACTTGAAGTCGGGGAGAGAAAACAAAAGTATGGGACTCCAAAATATAAAGGAAATGAAAGGAGTAGATTTATAGGGAAATATCCGAGAGAGCAATTGAAATAGATCATCGCATTTAACCAATGAGGATTCTAATTTTCTTAAGAATCAAATATTATTACGAAGTTTTTTTTTCTTAAATCCCTTGAATTCCGGAAATCAACCGTGACTACGTCACCGGTTAAGACGAACCTACATTTAATCATTTCACTCTTTTGTGATAGCTTTGCCCGTACTCTTCACAAAATCAAATTGTTTTGTCTATATTACTTGATGATGATAAAATTTTAATTATTATCTCGTATGCATCATGAAAACATACTTATTGTCATCCATGACCATCCCAATTAAATTTCGGGACGAAATTTCTTTAACGGGTAGGTACTGTGACGACCCGGAAATTTTCGATCAAATTTAAACTTAATCTTTATATGAATTTGACACGATAAGGAAAGTCTGTTAGGCTGAGTCTCAGAAATTTTAAACTGTTTCATATATTCAATTGACCTTCGACCATTCCCGACGATTCACGAACAACTATTTGTAAGTAGATACATATATATTTTAATATATATATATATATATATATATATATATATATATATATATATATATATATATATATATATATATATATATATATATTAATTCGAAATATAATTTGAAATATTATATTATATTATTAGTTATTAGAATTAATTTTTGTAAAAATAAAATAAAATAAGATATAATAATATTTACAATTAAAATAAATCTATATATATATATATATATATATATATATATATATATATATATATATATATATATATATATATATATATATATATATATATATATATATATATATATATATATATATATATATATATATATTAAGTTTATTGAATATACATATTGATTTCGAACTCATTTAGTAAACGATAGTAGCACTCGTTCATCATTCGATGGTCGTATAAGCAAGTTAAATTTTAACTTATGTGATTTTAAAATAAACAGGTGATCCGAAAATGAGAGATATAAATTATAGGCTTAGTAAAAATGTATTTAGGAACTATTTGTTAAATTTTAAAACTTTTTATATTTTACTTGGGGTTGAGTGTGAATAATTAAGGTAATTTTTATTTAGTGGTTAAGGATCGAATTTTATACCATAATGACCAAAATAAATAAATGTAGCTAATTTAAAAATATAGGATTTTTCTGAAGACTTTTATTCGTCACTAATTATCAACGGAGCACGAAATAATACCCCTGGTAAGTGTCGACAGATAAAAATATAATGTGGCACGTTTTATTTTCATAAGCATTATTATATTAATACTTTGGTTATTATTATTACTACATTTTATGCACATATACATTCATATATCAATATAACACTAGAGACCTCAAAAACAATAATTCATCTGCATCAATCATCGACTACTGGCAACTATCATCACCATGCCACCTCTGGCCATCACAATCGATGGTCACTTAATCACCACCACATTCGGCTACCACCATTACACGCCACCATTGAGAACCACCTCAACCGTCAACCTTTCCCTCACTCTTCCTTGATCTCCCTTTTTCTTCTTTGTTGAAACAACAACCACAACCACCATCGTTGCCACAACAAACCGACACCACACAACCATCAGCTACCACCAAAAACCCCATCACTCACGATTACTATTCAGTTTACACCTCCTGTTACCTGTTCGAAACATCACCTATATCACCACTATCAATCACAAACCTGCTGCACATTTATATTCTGTTCGAAAACGGACTCAAACACCCACCCAATTCGATTAAACTACTACTACTGTTAGCTTATGATGATGAAGGCGACCACCAGTAACGTAGCTGCAACTGCAGTTCATGCTTCTGTGTATGCAACGATTGAGAAAGTGATGATGATTTAGGTATGATAAGGATGGCATAGTGATTATGATGATGAGCTGTGATGAATTTCCCATGATGGTATGAAGATGATAGTGATGTATATGGAATAAAGATTATTATGAGCTATAAAGGTGAAAGCATTTAGTTGGTTATTTCTGTGTCACATGCGTACCCCCCACCACGTTTACATCTAGCAATTCATTTATTTGATTTATTTCATCAAAACTAGGCCGCCTCTTAATTGCTATGATGGATTGATGAGTTGGGCCATCGTTACTTCTTTTTCCTTTTCTACACCGGACTTTATTTATTTTGTTGGGCCAAGACTCATTTTAGGTCTATGATAAAACGTATAAACGTTGGTCCAGTGGAAGGTGGTGACGAGATAGAACTAGTAATGACATTTGCTGTGATATTATGAATTGTAATAAGAATTATGATATGATGATGATGAGAAGCTCGATGATGATGTAGATGATGATATACGTGATGCTTGATGATGATAAATCACGATGATGATGAAAGATGGTGGCACTGTTACGATCAAGAAGCTGGTGGAACTATTTCGTGATCATGAAAGATGAAAATTGTGATGAACGATCACTTTTAATGTTGTTTTGTTCGACTAATTGCTGCTGCATCGTGAATGCACTTCGCATAAAGTATATGCATATAAATGAACCCTTGTTTTAATGTTAATTGGGCTGTAAAACTGGCAGCATGTATTTTGGCCTAATAGTTGTTGGGTCGAGCTTATGTTTTTTCTGTTGGGCCGAGTCACGCATGGGCCATTCAAAGTTTTTATATCCGCTATTATGATTTTCGCTGAAGTAACGGGTTTTATGTATTTAGAATAGAAATTTATTTCGATAAATTAAAAACGGAGGAATGGTTTGAGAGTGCTTTGGGTGAATGGGAGGTCGTGGGTTCGAGCCCTGTCTGGGGCATTCTTTTTGGGAAAACACTTTGAGGTAGTTTTACTTATTATTATTAGTATTATTATTACTCTTATTGTTATTATTATTATTATTATTATTATTATTATTATTATTATTATTATTATTATTATTATTATTATTATTATTATTATTATTATTATTATTATTATTATTGATAATGCTAAAAATGAACATATATTTCATAGCATTATCCTTCAAAAAAGACAAGCTTTTAGTTGCAATTGTTCTATTTATAAGTGATATTCGTTTAAATAATAAAAGGTGAAGACAAAAGGCAGATTCGACGATTTGAAGACGCAAAGGTCCAAAACGCTAAAAAGTACAAAGTACAATCCAAGTGGTTCAAATTATTGACAAGAAACGTCTAAAAATTACAAGAGTACAAGACCAGAAATGCAAAGTACAAGATATTAAATAATACGAAAGGACGTTCGAAAATCCGGAACCGGGACCTGAGCCAACTATCAACGTGCGACGCAACGGACCTAAAATTACGAGTCAACTATGTACAAGAATATAATATAATATATATATAATTATATAAATTTTATATATATATATATATATATATATATATATATATATATATATATATATATATATATATATATTAAAAAAATGCAGCAGCCCGCGTTTTGGAATCTTTGTGAGCTGGAAAAGCAAGCCATGCGATCGCATGGCCAGAAGGCACAAATACCATGCGATCGCATGGCAGCAGATACCTGGCCACATCTATAAATTTCAGCATTTTTGGACGAAATAAATACATCTTTTTCTCTTCCTATCTCTTAATCTCTCTATTTATATTTATATTTATATTTATATTTATATTTATATTTTAATTTTAATTTTAATTTTAATTAATAATAATAAGGTTATGTTAACGAATATTTTAAGTTTGTAAATCGGAACTCTGTCTGTGTAACGCTACGCTATTAATAAATCACTGTAAGTTATGTTTAAATTATTTTTATTAATGTCTCATAGCTAAGTTATTATTATGCTTATTTAAATTGAAGTAATCGTGATGTTGGGCTAAAATATTAAAGACGGGGTAACTGGGCTTTGGACCATAATTGGGGTTTAGACAAAAGAATGACACTTGTGGAAATTAGACTATGGGCTATTAATGGGCTTTATATTTGTTTATTTGAATGATAGTTCGTTAATTTAATATAAAGATTTACAATTGGACGTAATTCTAAATAACCACATATACTCGATCGGACACGATGGGCGGGATATTTATAAGTACTAATAATCGTTCATTTGACCGGACACGGGAATTGATTAATAGTCAATGGACTCATTAAAATAGGGGTGGATTACATGCAAGGACACTTGGTGTAATTGATAATAAAGTATTAAAACCTTATTACAGTTTAAGTCCCCAATTAGTTGGAATATTTGACTTCGGATATAAGGATAATTTGACGAGGACACTCGCACTTTATATTTATGACTGATGGACTGTTATGGACAAAAACCAGATGGACATATCGAATAATCCAGGATAAAGGACAATTAACCCATGGTAATAAACTAAAATCAACACGTCAAACATCATGATTACGAAAGTTTAAATAAGCATAATTTCTTTATTTCATATTTCATCGCACTTTTATTTACTGTCATTTTATTTGTTGCACTTTTAATTATCGTACTTTTATTTTTTGCACTTTATTTATCGTCATTTACTTTTCGCTTAAATTTAAGTTATATTTATTATTTTTGCATTAGGTTTTAATTGCGATTTAAGTTTTAAAATCGACAAACCGGTCATTAAACGGTAAAAAACCCCTTTTATAATAATAATATTACTTATATATATTTGTATTTTTACAATTATAGGTTAAACTAAATATAGCTTTGAACTTGTTTACTGTATCCCTGTGGAACGAACCGGACTTACTAAAAACTACACTACTGTACGATTAGGTACACTGCCTATAAGTGTTGTAGCAAGGTTTAGGTATATCCATTCAATAAATAAATAAATAACTTGTGTAAAATTGTATCGTATTTAATAGTATTTCCTAGTAAGATTAATAACTATTTTGTACACCACCTCGCACACATCAAGTATTTTTGGCATCGCTGCCGGGGAATCCTAAACGCCGAAAGAGCAACGCTATAAAAAAAGGATTTTTATTAAGTTCTTTTTGTAAAAATATACGTTTTAAAAAAAATTAAAAAAATACAAAAATTTAAAAAGAAATAAAAATATATATATTTTTAAGAGTTTGCTAAAAAAATATAAAGTTAAAAGTATTTTTATTTCTATTTTAGTTTTTAAAATTTAATTTTTTATTTATTTTATATAATTATTATATATAAATTAAAAATAGAAAAAAAAACAACAAAATCAATTGGGCCGAACACTGTAGCAGCACAATTTTTGAACTGGATCCGAGGCTCATGCGACCGCATGAGTTTTTAACTACAACTCCATGTGATCGCATGGTTTGATTTGACAGCCCAGGTACCTGGTCCGACATCTTTAGGGTTACGATTTTATTATTATTATTATTATTATTAATTAATTAAGTTTTAAAGTATTATTAATTATTATTGTTTAACCCTAACTAGGTTTTAGTTATTTTATTATTTAGTTTTATTATTTTGTATTTTTAGTTTTAAACTAGTTTTACTTAATTATAAAATTAATAGTTTTATAAAATAAATAATATCAAAATAATATTTTTTTTAAAAAATTGTATTTTTATAACTTTAAGCTTATTTTTATCTTTTTAGTCATTTATTCGTAATATTTATATTTTTATCTCTCGTAATTAGTTTTAAGTTATAATTTAGTACTTTGCCGTAGTTTATTTTTATTTCTAGATTTTTAGGCTTTGCCTTAAAATCCCTTAAGTGCTTTTTCTTTAGACTAAGATTTAGGTGCTTTAGAATTTTGCGACGCTGTTTATAAATTTTAGTTCCTTTTTAAGTTTCGACGCGCTACTTTCTTACATTTATTTTTCGACGCCTATTTTTCGACTTCTTATTTTTTGACGCACTTTTTCTTTTTCTTTTCGACGCTCTAGTTTTTAGGACTTGGGATTTTTTCTATTTCTTCTCTAATATTTCAAACGAAAAAATTATTTTAAGCGGTTAATTTAATAGACATCCAAATTTTCCGATTCGTAGTAATAGTTGGATTTGTTAGTGGCAAGTTGTGGGCTTCCGATTTAAAGGGTCCTGGCTACCTGCTGCATCTTTTGGCTATTCGAAACGTGGGCAAAATCAGAAAAGTCTATTAATTTGATAACTTATATAATTTTTATTTTTATAACTAATAGGATATTCTGTGAATGCACCGAGCATAACGTTCACCACCTTTCATACGTTCACCACCTGTAACTCGATCAAGACATCTAGTCAATATTGCCGCTGTTGATTTTTCTTTAGAGTCATCATCTAGTAATCCAAGTACTCCAATTCAAATTTCTGATAATCCATTTTTTGAACCCAACCTCACAATTGAGAACCCGGAGGATATTCAAGGACAATTCAGAGATCCTGAACCACTAATATTTCCTACGAAGCCACCAATCATTCAACCAGAGATTGTCGAGGAAGAAACCATTAAATCAGAATCATCTAGTGATTCCGATTCAACAATTCCAATTATGGAAAATCAGGAACCTATAAGTATGGAAGATCGAATGAGAGCTACACGCACTGGCCAAGGTCACGTCATTACTCAACCAGACATTAATGCGCCAGATTATGAAATCAAAGGACAAATCCTACATATGGTAACTAATCAATGCCAATTTAGTGGTACACCAAAAGAAGATCCAAATGAACATATTCGTACCTTTAATAGGATTTGTACTCTATTTAAAATCAGAGAAGTTGAGGATGAACAGATCTATCTCATGTTGTTTCCCTGGACTTTAAAGGGAGAAGCCAAAGATTGGTTAGCATCGTTACCTGAAGGGGCGATTGATACATGGGATGTTTTAGTTGACAAATTTCTTAAACAATTCTTTCCGGCATCTAAAGCTTTGAGACTTCAAGGAGAAATTGTTACGTTCGCACAAAAGCCAAATGAAACTCTATATGAGGCGTGGACAAGATTTGGAAAATTGTTGAGAGGATGTCCTCAACATGGTTTAGACACTTATCAAATAGTACAAATATTCTACCAAGGATGCGATGTTGCTACACGTAAAGACATCGACACAGCAGCTGGTGGTTCCATTATGAAGAAGACCGCAACTGAAGCTCACAAAATTATTGATAACACAGCATCCCACTCACATGAGTGGCACCAAGAAAAAGATATTATTCGATCATCTAAAGCGGCTAGAGCCGATTCTAGCCACGACTTTGATTCCATTACCGCAAAGTTAGATGCTTTCGAAAGATGAATGGAAAAGATGACGAAAGATATTCACGCTATACAAATTAGTTGTGAGCAGTGTGGAGGACCACATTTGACAAAAGATTGTCTTAGTATTGAACAAACAATGGAACAAAGAGAGAATGTTTCATACATAAACCAAAGGCCTGAAAATAATTATCAAAATAATTATCAACCGCCAAGACTAAACTACAATCAAAATCAGAATTATAACCGAAATATTTCATACAACAACCAACAAGGTCCTAGCAATCAACAAGTATCCAATAATACTTACAATCAGCAAAGACCTATTTATCCAAATAAACTACCACAAACCGATGATAAAAAGCCAAATTTAGAAGATATGATGTCAAAGCTAGTTGATTCTCAAACTCAGTTTTTCACATCTTAGAAACAAACTAATGAACAAAATGCTCAAGAATTTAGAAATCAACAAGCTTCTATTCAAAATTTGGAACAAGAAGTAAGCAACCTAGCAAGGTTGATAGGTGAAAGAAAACCGGGGAGTCTACCTAGTGATACAAATGCTAACCCCCGAAATGAAACAACTAAAGCCATTACCACAAGAAGTGGTATTACACTTAAACCACCTGAAATGCCTGTAATTTCTGATGACTCTATTCCTACTCCACAAGAACCACAATCTGATCAAGATAAGGAAAAAGAACTGGTAGTTGAAAAGGTTAATAAAGATAACACAGTTAAGGCTAAACCTTATGTTAAACCATAACAACCACCACTTCCTTACCCGAGTAAAATGAGAAAAGAAAGACTTGAAGTCGAGCAATCCAAATTCTTGGATATGTTTAAACAAATAAATGTAAATCTTTCTTTTATTGATGTGATTTCAGGAATGCCAAGATATGCTAAATTCCTAAAAGATCTAATCACAAATAGAAGAAAAATGGAAGAATTCTCGGCTGTTACAATGAATGCTAATTGTTCCGCAGTGCTGTTGAATAAGCTACCAGAAAAATTATCAGATCTAGGAAGTTTCACAATTCCATGTTTTCTGGGTAGTCTTAGTTCAATAGAAGCATTGGCAGACTTAGGTGATAGTATACATTTAATGCCATATTCTTTATACACTAAACTAGACCTTGAAGAATTGAAACCAACACGAATAAGCATACAACTAACTGATCGTTCAGTAAAATATCCTAGAGGGATAATGGAGAACATGCTAGTTAAAGTTGGTACTTTAGCATTTCCAGTAGATTTTGTTATTCTGGACATGGAAGAAGATTCTCGAGTTCCTCTCATATTAGGAAGACCATTCTTAAACACGGTTAAAGCAATAATAGACGTGTTTGGTTAGAAACTGACCTTAAGTATAGAGGATGAGAGTGTTACCTTTTCTGTTGATAGAGCAATGCAACATTCGCAATCTGCAGATGATACCTGTTATTATATTCAAATCATAGATTCACATGAAGAATTGTTAGAAGCATTTCTAGAATTACAAGGAACAGGAGAATGTTCATTAGGAGAAGGAACTGAACCAATTGATGAAGCTAAAATGTTAGCCGCACTCATGGCTAATAATTATGAACCAACAACAGAAGAAATTCAAATGCTAAAAGAGGAAGACAGATATCGATATAAATCATCGATAGAAGAACCACCGACATTAGAGTTAAAGCCACTTCCAAACCATTTGGAATATGCTTATTTACATGGTGAATCTGAATTACCTGTAATAATATCGTCTTCTTTTACGAAAAATGAAAATTTTCAACTCATTTCTGTGCTAAAATCTCATAAACCAACTATTGCATGGAAAATTCATGACATTAAAGGAATAAGTCCTTCGTATTGCACACATAAAATCCTTATGGAAGAAGGTCATAAAACCTATGTGCAACGCCAACGAAGACTAAATCCTAATATGCAAGATGTTATTAAGAAAGAAATAATTAAACTGCTAGACGCAGGTTTAATTTATCCAATCTCTGATAGTCCATGGGTAAGCCCAGTTCAATGCGTACCTAAGAAGGGTGGCATGACTGTCATTACAAATGAAAAAAATGAGCTTATTCCTACTAGGACTGTAACAGGATGGCGTGTTTGTATTGATTATAGAAAATTAAATGACGCCACCAGAAAAGATCACTTTCCCTTACCTTTCATTGATCAAATGTTAGAAAGATTAGCTGGGAATAGTTACTATTGTTTTCTTGATGGTTTCTCCGGATACTTTCAAATTCCAATCATACTCGAGGACCAAGAGAAAACCACGTTCACGTACCCTTATGATACTTTTGCTTACAAACGCATGCCATTTGGACTTTGCAACGCTCCTGCAACCTTTCAAAGGTGCATGATGGCAATTTTTCACGACATGATAGAAGAATGCATGGAAGTTTTCATGGATGACTTTTCAGTCTTCGGTGATACTTTTGAATCATGTCTAGTTAATCTTGAGCGAATTCTTATTAGATGCGAGTAATCAAATCTAGTTCTTAATTGGGAGAAATGCCATTTCATGGTTAAAGAAGGCATCGTTCTTGGACATAAAATTTCAAAGGAAGGAATTGAAGTGGATAGAGCTAAAGTAGATGTAATTGCTAAACTTCCATATCCCACTAATGTTAGAGGAGTTAGGAGTTTCCTAGGGCATGCCGGTTTCTACCGACGTTTCATAAAAGATTTTTCTAAAATTGCCACTCCTATGAATAAACTCCTTGAAAAAGATGCTCCATTCATCTTTTCAGATGAATGCATCAAATCTTTTAATATTATTAAAGAGAAACTCGCTAATGCGCCGATCATGATAACTCCAAATTGGAATCTACCATTTGAACTTATGTGTGATGCAAGTGATTTTGCAATGGGAGCCGTTTTAGGTCAAAGGATTGAAAAACGATTTCAACCTATCTATTACGCTAGTAAGACGTTACAAGGAGCACAAATGAACTACACAACTACTGAAAAAGAACTCTTTGCTATTGTCTTTGCTTTTGAAAAATTTCGTTCATATCTCGTTCTAGCAAAAATGGTGGTCTATACCGACCATTCTGCTCTTAGATACCTACTTTCAAAACAAGATGCTAAACCACGATTAATCCGTTGGATCTTACTCTTACAAGAGTTCGATATTGAAATTCGAGATAAAAAGGGAGCAAAAAATCTCGCCGCTGATCATCTTTCTCATCTTGAAAATCCCGAATTAGAAGTTCTAAATGAATCGGCCATACAAGACAACTTTCCTGATTAATATCTATTGAAGATAGATTATAATGAAATTCCATGGTTTGTAGACTATGCAAACTACTTAGTATGTGGATTCCTTGAAAAAAGGTTGTCGTACCAAAAATGAAAGAAATTCTTTAGTGATATAAAATACTATTTCTGGGAAGATCCACATTTGTTTAAAAGTTGTCTCGATGGAATAATACGCCGATGTGTATTTGGAGATGAAGCTAGTCAAATCTTAAACCATTGTCACACAGGACCAACAGGAGGGCATTATGGGCCTCAGCTCACAGCAAGAAAAGTTTACGATGCTGGATTCTATTGGCCTACAATTTTCAAAGACGCACACCTTCTTTGTAAATCCTGTGATGCATGTCAAAGGGCTGGAAAAATAAGTCAACGTGATGAAATGCCACAAAATGTCATTCAAGTATGTGAAGTATTTGACGTTTGGGGTATTGAATTTATGGGTCCATTTCCAAAATCTCATAATAATCTCTACATTCTCGTTGCCATTGATTATGTATCTAAATGGGCAGAAGTACAAGCTCTCCCAACTAACGATGCACGAGTTGTAGTCAACTTTTTAAAATGTCTTTTTGCAAGGTTCGGAACACCGAAAGCTTTAATAAGTGATCGGGGTACTCATTTTTGTAATAATCAACTTGAGAAAGTTCTCAAAAGATATGGAGTAACTCATAAAATCTCAACCGCTTATCATCCACAAACAAGTGGACAAGTTGAAAATACCAACCGACCTTTAAAACGTATTCTAGAAAAAAAATGTAGGATCAAATCCGAAGGAATGGTCCATGAAATTGGAGGATACACTCTGGGCTTTTAGAACAGCCTATAAAACTCCAATTGGAACCACACCTTTTAAACTCATTTACAAAAAAGCATGTCACATTCCAGTAGAAATTGAGCACAAAGCATTTTGGGCTTTGAAGACATGTAATCTTGATTTACATGAAGCTGGACATCTACGGTTAAGTCAATTAAACGAATTAGAAGAATTAAGACATGAAGCATATGAAAATTCGTTAATATATAAAGAAAGAACGAAGAAATGACATGATAAAAGAATCAGAAGTTCAAAAGAATTTAAGGAAGGAGACAGAGTTCTTCTTTTCAATTCACGATTTAAGCTATTTCCTGGAAAATTGAAATCAAGATGGTCTGAACCATTCATAGTCAAAAGAGTTTTTTCATACGGAACAGTAGAATTAATAAATTCAAATGGGATTGAATTTAAGGTTAATGGTCACAGAGTTAAACATTACATAGATAATCCAATGGAAGTTGAAGATGAAGTTAATCACAATTTCGGCACCACAGCAAACTAAGTGTGGGAAGGTTCGAATCGTTTTAGGGTAATATATATTTCTGTTAGAGTTAGATATTCTGTTTTCGTGTAGTTCTTGAGAATGGAATCCGAATGGTCTTTCCTAGCAGACCCTAAAGAACTAGTCTTCTCCCCCCATTCTGAATTTTTATTTTTTTTAGGTTTTACAAGATGAAGAATTCCTTTGAACTAAACCATGGTCTAATGCTACATGCTATGATTGCTAAACGTAATAATGACACCCTTCCAAGTGAATTGGTATCATTCATAAGAAGCAAATTGGACAGAGTAAGAAAAGAACTCAGGAACAATCATAATATGACACATTTTGGTAAAGGAAAATCAAAATCCGCAGCGAAAAGAAGAGCATGACACCTTGAAAGATGTCATAAATGCGAAAAGATGGATCTACACGATGAATCAATTTCATCATTAAAAGGAAGTAAAGTCTTCCGAAAAAGACACGCGCTTCTTGATTTAGGTCATGAAATTGTCGTCCAGACCAGCTGTAGGTTGACGAAAAATCTAGAAAAGTCATCACTAAAATCAACTGGAAATCCACAGACCTCAGCATGAAATAGGGTCGCCAAGTAGTCAGACTTATCCTAACCATGAGAGAATCTGTCTCGTAAAATGAGGAGGGCGCCGTGCAAATTAGCTTGATAAGACTAATGAATCAGACCCCCAGAAAAGGATAATCTCCTTAAAGATCAAAAATCAGCTTTTAAGCCTGATATTACTCAATCCTAGAGATTGACCTTAAAGATTGAGAATTACAAACTCATGGAATTCAATGATATCTAAACTCGAGCTTGAACGAGAAAATATTTTGATCAAAATTACAAACCGATTTGTTTTCTGAAAAACCCTTTTTCAATGCGTTTACCATTGAACGTAAAATCCTAGGAATTCACCTGGAATTCATTAGGTCACCTGAACCAAATCGGGTGTCAACCGTAAGAACGGTGGTTGCATAGCATGGTCGAAGATAGGACCTTGTGCCAGATCGAAAAATTATAGGGTGATCTTTACTATTGCTCCTACAAAGGATAGTAATTGCATCCAACACATTAAAGACTATGAACATCTGCATGTCATTAGACACTGCCTTAACAGTTTCTTGTTCATCGCTTTCCTTTACAACAGGACGGTAGTTTACCAAAAAGTAATATACGAAACAAGTAAACTGGACGTGTTGCTTTCCTAATACAAGGTTAACAAGTGGGTGACACAAAAACAATAAGTTTTGAGCTAAAATTTTCAAATCTGAAACCCACACAACCCACAAAAACATTTCGCAAACACCGGTGAAGGGTTATTCCGGAAAACTTGTCTAGGGTAAAATCTAGCATGAATTTTCAAAAGATCAAATGTTTTCATAAAGATCCAATTTCCTTAAGGATCTACATTTTCATTGTCATGTGGGACTTTAAACCGCCTTTCAAATGTGCACTTTGCTTTGGAAACCGAAAGTAAATCGGCTATTTGATTGCAAGTGTCGTTGACCTGAACTGGAGGCAACTATGGATGACACACCCACCTTTAACCATGGTTCGATTGTTACTATCATTGTTCATACCGCCATATCTAAATCACTGATGTACAAAGTGTGATGAATAAAGAAGTGATTCAAGTATGTTTTTATTTCAAGACTATATTGCTTGAGGACAAGCAACGCTCAAGTATGGGAATATTTAATAATGCTAAAAACGAACATATATTTCATAGCATTGTCCTTCAAGAAAGACAAGCTTTTAGTTGCAATTGTTCTATTTACAAGTGATATTCGTTTAAATAATAAAAGGTGAAGACAAAAGGCAGATTCGACGATTTGAAGACGCAAAGGTCCAAAACGCTAAAAAGTACAAAGTAAAATCCAAGTGGTTCAAATTATTGACAAGAAACGTCTAAAAATTACAAGAGTACAAGACGCGAAACGCAAAGTACAAGATATTAAATAATACGAAAGGACGTTCGAACATCCGGAACCGGGACCTGAGCCAACTATCAAAGCGCGACGCAACGGACCTAAAATTATGAGTCAACTATGTACAAGAATATAATATAATATATATATATAATTATATAAATTATATATATTATATATATATATATATATTAAAAAAATGCAGCAGCCCACGTTTTGGAATCTTTGTGAGCTGGAAAAGCAAGCCATGCGATCGCATGGCCAGAAGGCACAAATACCATGCGATCGCATGGCAACAGATACCTGGCCACATCTATAAATTTCAGCATTTTCGGACGAAATAAACACATCTTTTTCTCTTCCTATCTCTTAATCTCTCTATTTATATTTATGTTTATATTTTAATTTTAATTTTAATTAATAATAATAAGGTTATGTTAACGAATGTTTTAAGTTTGTAAATCGGAACTCTGTCCGTGTAACGCTACGCTATTAATAAATCACTGTAAGTTATGTTTAAATTATTTTTATTAATATCTCGTAGCTAAGTTATTATTATGCTTATTTAAATTGAAGTATTCATGATGTTGGGCTAAAATATTAAAGACGGGGTAATTGGGCTTTGGACCATAATTGGTGTTTGGACAAAAGAACGACACTTGTGGAAATTAGACTATGGGCTATTAATGGACTTTATATTTGTTTAATTGAATGATAGTTCGTTAATTTAATATAAAGATTTACAATTGGACGTAATTCTAAATAACCACATACACTCGATCGGACACGATGGGCGGGATATTTATAAGTACTAATAATCGTTCATTTGACCAGACACGGGAATGGATTAAAAGTCAATGGAATCATTAAAATAGGGGTGGATTACATGCAAGGACAATTGGTGTAATTGATAATAAAGTATTAAAACCTTATTACAATTTAAGTCCCCAATTAGTTGGAATATTTGACTTCGAATATAAGGATAATTTGATGAGGACACTCGCACTTTATATTTATGACTGATGGACTGTTATGGACAAAAACCAGATGGACATATCGAATAATCCAGGACAAAGGACAAATTTTTTTTTAAACCCATGGTAATAAACTAAAATTAACACGTCAAACATCATGATTACGGAATTTTAAATAAGCATAATTCCTTTATTTCATATTTCATCACACTTTTATTTACTGTCATTTTATTTGTTGCACTTTTAATTATCGTACTTTTATTTTTTGCATTTTATTTATCTTCATTTACTTTCTGCTTAAAATTAAGTTATATTTATTATTTTTACATTAGGTTTTAATTGCGATTTAAGTTTTAAAATCGAAAAATCGGTCATTAAACGGTAAGAAACCCCTTTTATAATAATAATATTACTTATATATATATTTGTATTTTTACAATTATAGGTTACACTAATTATAGCATTGAACTTGTTTACTGTATCCCTGTGGAACGAACCAGACTTACTAAAAACTACACTACTATACGATTAGGTACACTGCCTATAAGTGTTGTAGCAAGGTTTAGGTATATCCATTTAATAAATAAATAAATAACTTATGTAAAATTGTATCGTATTTAATAGTATTTCCTAGTAAAATTAATAACTATTTTGTACACCACCTCGCATACATCAATTATTATTATTATTATTATTATTAGTATTAGTATTAGTATTAGTATTAGTATTAGTATTAGTATTAGTATTAGTATTAGTATTAGTATTAGTATTAGTATTAGTATTAGTATTAGTATTAGTATTAGTATTAGTATTAGTATTAGTATTAGTATTAGTATTAGTATTAGTATTAGTATTAGTATTAAGTATTAAGTATTAGTATTATTAAGTATTAAATATTAGTTATTATTTTTATTATTAGCACTATTATTATCATTACTATTATTATTATAGGCATTATTATTATTATTATTATTATTATTATTATTATTATTATTATGAATATCATCCTTATTATCACTGTTAGTAAAAGTATTATTGTTATTATAGATATTATAGTTATTATTATTACTATTATTATTATCATTATCATTTTTATTAAAAGTATCATTAATATTAAGGATTATTATTTTTATTAAAGTTATCATTATTACTAAGATTATCATTAAGATCATTATTTTATTATTATTATTATTATTATTATTATTATTATTATTATTATTATTATTATTATTATTATTATTATTATTATCATTATTTTCATATTAACAACATTATTATTACAAATAAATATTTTCTATATAAGAGTATATTTATTACAACTATCATAATATAACATATAATTATATATACTAAAATTATTTATAAAAAGATTTACATATAACAAATTATTTTTTTATAATATTAATCATACATATATATATATATATATATATATATATATATATATATATATATATATATATATATATATATATATATATATATATATATATATATATATATATATATATATATATATAACTACATAAATATTGATTATTTTAAATATATATACAAATTAAATATATAAGACATATAATGTAAGATATTATATATAAACTGTCGATTACCATTATGTGTTAATATATGTATAAATGATTTAGGTTCGTGAATCCGAGGCCAACCCTACACTTATTCAATGCCGTCATATGTATTTTTACTACAAAATACAGTATTGTGAGTTTCATTTGCTCCCTTTTTAAATGCTTTTGCAATATATTTTTGGGACTGAGAATACATGCACTTTTATAAATGTTTTACGAAATAGACACAAGTAATCAAAACTACATTATATGGTTGGATTATTAAACCGAATATCGCCCTTCAAGTCTGGTAACCTAAGAATTAGGGAAATGGCCCCTAATCTAAAGATAGATCTATCGGGACTAACAACCCCACATTCAGGTTATGGATGGCTTTAGTACTTCGAGATTATTATACAGACGGGAGGTTCTGTTTGGGGATATTCTATGCATTAAGTTAACGTCGATTACCAGGTGTTCAATTCATGTGAATGATTTTTTATCTCTATGCCGTGCGAAATGCCTGATATGAGATTATATTTTATGAAGAATGGAAATGAAATCTTGTGGTCTATTAAAAATGATGAAATGAATATTGATGATAAACTAATGAACTCACCAACCTTTTCGTTGACACTTTAAAGCATGTTTATTCTCAGGTATGAAAGAATTCTTCCGCTATGCATTTGCTCATTTTAGAGATATTACTTGGAGTCATTCATAACATATTTCAAAAGACATTGCATTTGAGTCATTGAGTTCTTCAAGATTATTATTAAGTCAATTATAGTTGGATATATTATGAAATGGTATTCATGCCGTCAACTTTCGATGTGATGAAAGTTTGTCTTTTCAAAACAAATGCAATATTTGTAAAATGTATCATTTAGAGGTCAAGTACCTCGCGATGTAACTAAATGTAATGTATTCGTCCAGATGGATTAGGACGAGTCTCTACATCGGGCTCATTTGTACCATACACATTTAAATCTTGTGGTCTATCAAAATTATGAATTTTATTGTTTATGATAAGCCTATGAACTCACCAACCTTTTGGTTGATACTTTTAAGCATGTTTATTCTCAGGTATGAAAGAAATCTTTCGCTGTGTATTTGCTCATTTTAAAGATATTACTTAGAGTCATTCATGACATATTTCAAAAGAAGTTGCATTCGAGTCGTTGAGTTCAATAAAAATTATTATTAAAGTAAATGACAGATTAGGTCGTTTATAGTTTGGATATTATGAAATGGTATGCATGCCTGTCAACTTTCGATGTAATGAAAGTTTGTCTTTCAAAAACGAATGCAATGTTTGTAAAATGTTTCATGTATAGGTCAAATACCTCACAATGAAATCAATTATTATGTAACGTTTATAATCGATATGAACGTGGCATTTCAGTTGGTATTAGAGCTGTGGTCTTAGTGAACCAGGTCTTGCATTAGTGTGTCTAACTGATAGTTGATAAGATGCATTAGTAAGTTTGGACTTCGACCTTAGCTGCATGTCAAAAAGTTTTGCTTATCATTTCTTTTCGGAACTTACCTGCTTACCATTCTTAGTCTAGACACATCTTACTGCATTGATTGCATGAATAGTGTATAGACAAAAATTCATATCTTAGCGTATCTGCTAATTCATAGCTTAGCGTATCTGTTACTGTAAACTTTGCCTGGCATATTCCGTAAATCCCTCCGTAATCTATGAAATCTTTTGTTCTATATAGCCAGCTAATAGCCAGAAATCATTTCATATCAAAAAATTCTTTGTTCAATCGTACGAAATGGAATTCGCCACTAGTTCAAGTCCCTCGGATTCCGATATGGAGTTTCACTCGAGCTCCGAAAGCAGTGTGACCGGAATTGATCAACCAATTAGCCATCATTTATTCTGGATGAATTGAGGATGGGTTCGTAGTCTACTTAATCATTGGATACAAGAAGAAGGCGATCCATTCCATCTACCACATTGCCCTCTTGGCGATGAACCTGAAGCACTTACCGGCGAACCTATCTGAAACACCATTTTCTCTCTCATTTCCAGAGTATCTCGTCATGATTATATACTATCTCAGATTCTAGATCTTATTCATCCACTGGTTCGAACTGACAACCACCCCGGTGTAATAGAAGAAGTCAATGAGCTTCGCGCTCGGGTAGTGGCTTTAGAGAATATGGTGCAAAGGTTACAAGCACCAGCAACACCACCGGCATTAACAGTATCACCATCATCAATGCCAACAGTACCATTACCACCACCAACCACAACCGCGTCGTAAATCTCAACTTTACAATCTGTCCCACAAGCACCAATGTCATACGCCCTATAGATACCAAGGAATATCAACAACAACAAACGATGAAGTATTGATTCATAACTTCATTGGAGAAACATTCTGCGGCGATTATGTAATCTCCAAAGTCTTAGAGATTATTTATTCAAACCGCAAATCAGATGAATGGATAGAAATAACAGAGAATAGAAACCCTGACAAGAAAGGAGCGTGAATTAAAAACTAGACTTGTTTTACCAGCAGCATCAACAGTACCGTCAGCATCGTCAGCATCAGCAGCACCTACAACATCACAAGTTCAACCAGATCCATAATCACCGCAAACATCATCACTAATCAACAATGAGTATATTGTATCAACGAATTATGAAGTATTAACTCACTTCCACTGAAGAATTTATATGTATATCTTACATATATAGAGTTTTGAAACCACAATAAATATTTTCGTACTAAGTTATTACGCGTGAATTCTAAAGAGTAGATACTCGGATAATTCATGTTACTAATATGGTATGATGTACATCCTTCGTTAATAACTTAACCATCGTTAGCTACAATATCCGTTTCAACTCGACGAATTCCATTTCATAATAAACCAAGTGTATTATTCAATTATAAGTTTGATTTTACACTTTCATTTTCGATATACTCGAAAATTTCTAAGAATCATCATTCGTGTCTTACGAAGTTCACAAGAATTTCCAAAAACACCAACATCATTCATCGAAGAAATATCAATAGATGAATAATGAAGTGGTAATTCATAATTTCATTTAAATAGAAGAAATACTCAGTGAAGATTACGTAACTTCTAAAGTTTTGGGAATTTCTCAATCATAATTCCAACCATAAATCAAATGAGTTTAATGAAATATTAACTTATTAAATTTGTATTACATCTGAAGAGAATATACATATATTTTCATAAAGACTGTAATGCAAATTCTCTTATACAAAATATTACTTGTGAAACTTTTAACGGGTAGGTAATACCCGAGAGATATATAAATTCACAATTGATATGTTACATTCTTTGATTCTGATTCAGAAATCATTAACTATACTCACTACTTTTACAACTATACATTCCTTCATAGAAATCAAAACAATCATTCGCATCCAAATTCGATTACATATTCTGATTTTGACAGAACAAAATTCAAATTCGAGATATAACCAATATCATCCCTCTTAGATACCTACAGATTTTAAAGCAATACTTTGACTTCCAAACTGTGCTAAAACATCACTTCTATTCATTAAACCCATAAAACAATTTTTATGTTATTCAAAAATTCATTACAATCTACATTCAAACCCTTCATGATTCTTGAAAACCCCTCAATTAAGAAACAATCGAGATGATGATCCAACCACATGTTATCCACAATCATGCATCTAGAAAACTCCCGGAACCTAAGTAGAAGTTTAACACAAATCCGTGAGCCATTAGCGTTGTTGTTGCCGAAAATAACCTTCAATTCCTTTTCAAAGTAGCCAATTTTGTCACGGCTTCAGCAAGTCAACTTCAAATTTTCAGTCGGACTAGCCTTATTATAACCTCAATATATACGTTGCCCTTTCACCATCGTTACCGGAGAACCTTTTATATTCCACTATATTATTAGCAGATATACCAGCAACTTCAGCTTTAGTCTCTCTGAAAAATATCTATATTATTCATGAAACCCCATCATGTACTCACCTACATCCTGTAATAATAATTGCCATACCAACTACCGGGAATAATCAATCATCAATCTCAAATCTTGCAGGGTTTTCACTTCAACAATTATATGTATACATATAACGTGTAACTCCTGGAAATTTTGACCTTCAATTCTGAAATTCTGAAAAGCACCCAGTTTACGAATCAATACCCTGAATTTTGAAAAAGCTGAATGAAGCAGCAAAAACTGTAGACAACCGTAACAGTCAAAAGTTTGATGATAAAGAATAGTGTATTGCCAAACTCAGAAAAAGAGAAGGTTTGAAACTAGAAAACGGATTGAGCAAACCATGAAGGGGCTGTGGACAAATCACAAAGACTAAATCGGCCTTCAAAGAATCCAAATGAATCAGTGTCTGCTGAAGTCTTTAGCGAATACCTTGCTCCTTACTCTAAACCCTTGCGGACAATATTCTTCATTATCCTCTGATCTTAGATATTCTAAGATATCATCATATCTTTCATTATAAATATCTTCGATATTTCTGAAGATATTTTCATAACTATTCTTATTTGAAATCATTTATCTTCTCGTGTTATCTGTATCACATCATAAAGGAAACTGTTTTAGTTTCTAAATTTTGAAACCTTCGAGTTTAAAGTATGAATGTTTTTGAAGTAGTGTGGGGAACTGAAGCATGAGTTAGTATAATATAATGACACTTGATCAACGTGATTATATTACAGTAAGTTATGCTGAGTTTCTAAATGGAACGTGATGATTCACAGACCATACCGTCATCATGTGTCATGTTACACGACTCTTACATTCTACCTAATTTCCAAACATATCTTCTTGATAGTTCTATTTTTTCGGATATTCTGGTAATTTGACAAATCTAGATCGTGCCATTACAATTTCCATCTTAGAACATTAACTATGTTTATTTCGAAATCCATACCTACGAATTCTGGACCATTACTTGCGGTACTTAATGGCAAAAAAAAAGAGAAAATAAAAGAATGAAGCTTCGAAATACAAATAGGAGTATAAATTGCAACAAATAGAAGAGATCATTAACCGTATATATCAATAATTATGGAGAGACAGATACAAGGAAGGATTATGAAAACCACTACCCCAAGAGCGAAGTAGAAGTAAACAAATTCCTCCGGTAGGAGTTGGAATAGTAGGATAATTGTTTTTATAGTCAGAATAAGATCAAGGATCAAAACTGGATGAAGCATTCCCACAATCTTTTGGAAATATGAATTGAGGAAGAAAGTATGGAGAATGGGAGTTGTGGAAATAAGGAAACGAATGGAATGGATTTATAGAGAAATATCCGATAGAGCAATCGAAGCAGATTATTGCATTTAACAAAAGAAGATCTTAATTTTCTTAATTAGCGAAGAACCAAATCTTATTACGAAGATTTCCCCTAAATCCCTTAAACTCCGGAAATCAAACCTACTTTCGTCAAAAGATATGACGAAACTTTACCTTTCCTATTTCATTCTTTTGTGATAACTTCACTCGTACTCTTCACAAAATCAAATTATTTTATCCATATTACTCATTAATGATAAACTCTAATTTCCAACTCATATGAGTCATGAAAATATACTTATTGTTAGCCATGACGATCCCAATCAAATTTCGAGACAAAATTTCTTTAACGGGTAGGTACTGTGACAACCCGGAAATTTCCGACCAAATTTAAACTTAATCTTTATATGATTTTGACACGATAAGCAAAATCTGTTAAGTTAATCTCAGAAATTTTGAACTTTATTCATGTATTCATTTAACCTCGACTAAACCCCGACGATTCACGAACCATTATAT
Organism: Rutidosis leptorrhynchoides; assembly: GCF_046630445.1. Taxonomy (NCBI): domain Eukaryota; kingdom Viridiplantae; phylum Streptophyta; class Magnoliopsida; order Asterales; family Asteraceae; genus Rutidosis; species Rutidosis leptorrhynchoides. The sequence goes on from NC_092339.1 coordinate 381,643,324, forward strand.
AAATGGATAGGAATATATTTGTATATATATGTGCATATATTATAATTGGAAAACGTTAACAAAGTATTAGATATATAATACTTTACATGAACGTATTTGTTTAAATATATTTATCGACGGAATTAAAAAAATAATATCATATGATTGAGTTATCAGATACATTGTGTCTTAGTTACGGGTCTCTGTTGTGAGGTCCACTATGATTTATGAGATCTGTTCTTTTTATCAATATACGGAAAATAGTAAAGTGATTTACAAGTAAGAACAAAAGTGTCAATTAACGGGAACTAGACAAGGGTTAGTGGAGATTCATAATTGATTTTCAATTCATGATTTACAATATTTTCCTCGTGGTTTTAGTGAGATAATTATTTTATCTTTCATTTTGTTTAATGAGAAAGTAAGAAAGTGTAGTGTAAATAACTTAGATACTGGATATCGATAAGTTAAGTAAATCAACGTTTTAACTTCAAATGATTTTATACGATTATTTAACTTTTAGACTTTACCCCATACTTCACCAACAAATTGTAATTCAAAAACTTGAAACCTATTATGGATATATATAATTTAATTTTTTCTAAAACATTTTATGATATAACGATTTCCATTATTTTAACCTTTTAAAATGATTCTTAAATATATTTAGTTTTGAAAAACAAAATTATCATATTTATTTGATGTAGTTTCAAACGTACAAAACGTTCTCAGTTTAAAAAAGAACTTTATTATTAAAACATTTTATAATATAATTTGTTTATGAATTTTGAAGGATTTAATTAAAGTTTATATTATAAATTACAAGTATATATATAGTGTTTCAAAAAGGTAAACATGATACGACATAATATTTTTCTATTATTTAAACGATTATAAATGAACTTTGAAATATAATTACTTTTGAAAAACAAAAATATAATATTATTAAAATATTTCAAATCTATATAATATGTACAATTTATATTGAGAATATATATATATATATATATATATATATATATATATATATATATATATATATATATATATATATATATATATATATATATATATATATATATATATAATAGTATTATCAAAACATTTTGTGAATAAGTTAATATTATATTTTATCACTGTGTAATATATATATATATTACACAGTGATATATATATATATATAATGAAATGATGATTTAAAGAAGCAAATGACCAAAACACTCAATTGAATATGTTACACTTTGAGTGGGATAGTCTTTCATTGATTTGAGTCCAAATATTGATAAAGGTACACGTCGCATAACGTAAAATACCAGTTTTATAAGCGTACGAAAATGCGTTCGAGAAACCGGAACTGGCACATAAGTTGAGTTTCAACGTACAATAAATCGGAACTAAATTTACAGGTTAACTATGTACGTAAATATAATATAATATAATATTTAATTAATTATATAAATTAAATATATTAGAAAATATATATATATATATATAACTGTCGGCAACCTACGAGGAATTCGAGTGTGAGCTGGAAAGTGGGGTGCCGCGATTGCGGTATTGGTGAGTGTAAATGGTCCGCGACTGTAGAGTTACTGGGTCCAGGTTGGGCTCTATAAATTGATCGAATTATGGCTCGAGTGAATTCATTCAATCTCTTACTCCGTATGTTATTTATTTATATTATTATTATTATTATTATTATTATTATTATTATTATTATTATTATTATTATTATTATTATTATTATTATTATTATTATTATTATTATTATTAAGATTAATAATATTATTATTAAACTTATTATTATTATTATTATTATTTTTATTATTATTATACATAAAATACTATGACGAGGTCATGAGCGAGTTATTTCAAAACGAGTTTTTCGAGAGGAATAGAGCTAAGGAAATTATAGGTTATAGCTATGGAGGTTATGTGTATTGATCGGGGGTATTGCTCATGAGGTCAACTGTAGTGACCCGAACTTTTCCATGTTTATATATATTAATTGAGATTGATATTTACATGATTAAATGTTTCCAACATGTTAAGCAATCAAACTTGTTAAGACTTGATTAATTGAAATATGTTTCATATAGACAATTGACCACCCAAGTTGACCGGTGATTCACGAACGTTAAAACTTGTAAAAACTATATGATGACATATATATGGATATATATATAGTTAACATGATACTATGATAAGTAAACATATCATTAAGTATATTAACAATGAACTACATATGTAAAAACGAGACTACTAACTTAATGATTTTTAAACGAGACATATATGTAACGATTATCGTTGTAAAGACATCTAATGTATATATATCATATTAAGAGATATTCATACATGATAATATCATGATAATATAATAATTTAAAATCTCATTTGATATTATAAACATTGGGTTAACAATATTTAACAAGATCGTTAACCTAAAAGTTTCAAAACAACACTTACATGTAACGACTAACGATGACTTAACGACTCAGTTAAAATGTATATACATGTAGTGTTTTAATATGTATTTATACACTTTTAATCAACTTGTATTGTATATTATGTAATCTTGAGATACCATAGACACGTATACAATGTTTCGACCTATCATGTCGACACATCTATATATATTTCGGAACAACCATAGACACTCTATATGTGAATGTTGGAGTTAGCTATACAGGGTTGAGGTTGATTCCAAAATATGTATAGTTTGAGTTGTGATCAATACTGAGATACGTATACACTGGGTCGTGGATTGATTCAAGATAATATTTATCGATTTATTTCTGTATATCTAACTGTGGACAACAAGTTATAGGTTACTAACGAGGACAGCTGACTTAATAAACTTAAAACATCAAAATATATTAAAAGTGTTGTAAATATATTTTGAACATACTTTGATATATATGTATATATTGTTATAGGTTCGTGAATCAACCAGTGGCCAAGTCTTACTTCCCGACGAAGTAAAAATCTGTGAAAGTGAGTTATAGTCCCACTTTTAAAATCTAATATTTTTGGGATGAGAATACATGCAGGTTTTATAAATGATTTACAAAATAGACACAAGTACGTGAAACTACATTCTATGGTTGAATTATCGAAATCGAATATGCCCCTTTTTATTAAGTCTGGTAATCTAAGAATTAGGGAACAGACACCCTAATTGACGCGAATCCTAAAGATAGATCTATTGGGCCTAACAAACCCCATCCAAAGTACCGGATGCTTTAGTACTTCGAAATTTATATCATATCCGAAGGGTGTCCCGGAATGATGGGGATATTCTTATATATATGCATCTTGTTAATGTCGGTTACCAGGTGTTCACCATATGAATGATTTTTATCTCTATGTATGGGATGTGTATTGAAATATGAAATCTTGTGGTCTATTGTTACGATTTGATATATATAGGTTAAACCTATAACTCACCAACATTTTTGTTGACGTTTTAAGCATGTTTATTCTCAGGTGATTATTAAGAGCTTCCGATGTCGCATACTTAAATAAGGACAAGATTTGGAGTCCATGCTTGTATGATATTGTGTAAAAACTGCATTCAAGAAACTTATTTTGTTGTAACATATTTGTATTGTAAACCATTATGTAATGGTCGTGTGTAAACAGGATATTTTAGATTATCATTATTTGATAATCTACGTAAAGCTTTTTAAACCTTTATTGATGAAATAAAGGTTATGGTTTGTTTAAAAATGAATGCAGTCTTTGAAAAACGTCTCATATAGAGGTCAAAACCTCGCAACGAAATCAATTAATATGGAACGTTTTTAATCAATAAGAACGGGACATTTCAGTTGGTATCCGAGCGTTGGTCTTAGAGAACCAGAATTTTGCATTAGTGTGTCTTATCGAGTTTGTTAGGATGCATTAGTGAGTCTGGATTTCGACCGTGTTTACTTGAAAAATAATTGCTTAACAAATTTTGTTGGAAACTATATATTTTTAACATGTAAATATTATGTGATATATTAATCTCTTAACGCGTTTGATATTATGTGATAGATGTCTACCTCTAGAACAAGTCCCATTGACTCACCTAATAATAATGAAGAGTCAAATGTAAATTGGAATGATTCGTGGACTGATTCACAAGTTCCCGAAGAGGAACCGGAAGAAGAGTCGGAACCGGAAGAAGAATCGGAACCGGATGAAGAAATAGAACCGGTGGGGGAAATAATAAAACGGTTAAGTAAAAGAAAATCCTCAACCAACCGACCAAGGTTAATTATGGTCAATGGTGTTTCCACCAAGGAAGCAAAATATTGGGAGGATTATCAATTCTCCGATGAATCGGATTCCGACGAGAATTCCGATGATGTTATAGAAATTACCCCAACTGAATTTAAAAAGGCAAAAGAAAATAATAAGGGAAAGGGCATAAAAATAGAGAAATCTAATTCCAACCCCGATGAACTTTATATGTATCGTCAACCCCCGAAGTCCTTAAGTTGTAACAATGACCCGGGAACCTCTAAACCACCAGGTTTTTCTAAACCAATGTGGATAACGACGGCTCGTATTAGGGGAAAATCATATATCCCTAGAAACTTGGCAAAACGAACCAAAACCGAAGAAGAAGAAACAAGCGAGTCGGAATAAGATAGTTGTATTCATGTGGTGTAATATATGTAATATAGTGTGCTTATGCTTTATGATATATGTAAAAATTGCTTGTATTAATAAGTATTTTTTTTTATGAATCTAACTCTTGTCTATTTTACAGTATAAAAACACAAAATGGATAGACAACCCAATATTTTAAGAGACCTACCCGGAGACATGATTGATGAAATCTTGTCTAGAGTCGGTCAGAATTCCTCGGCACAACTATTTAAGGCGAGATCAGTTTGTAAGACATTCGAAGAACGTTCCAAGAATGTCTTGGTTTATAAGAGACTTTCGTTTGAAAGATGGGGGATATCACATTGGGAAACCCATAAGTTACGATGTGTTTACTTTGATGCATATATTGCGGGGAACTCAAATGCTATTTTACGCAACGGGTTAAGAAATTATTTTGACTCAATGTATCCGAATATAGGACTTCATGATTTAGAAAAAGCGGCTAACATGCAACATAAAGAAGCATGCTATGCTTATGGGTTAGTAATGTTCGCTTCTCACCAAAGTGAGAAAAAGAACATCGGGCTACAGCTATTAAACAAAACGTTCCCACAAGTGACGGAGTCGGTAATTGGGGTAAGAAATGAGGTTTTTAGATTGTTACGGGACTGTTGGACATTACGTAACCCTCGTCCCTTTGACGACGTTACAACACGCTGTCTTATCAACGGCCATAACGGTTATGTTGCACAAGACCAAGGATGGGAAGTAGTCCTAGTAAAACCAGAATGCATGACTTGTTTCTGGACGTATGAATTACGTGTCTTTATTGCCTTTGCTGAACGACTTGTGTACTAGCTAGAATTATCTTCACAACTATCTTGTATCAAAGTTATTGTGTGCTATATTTCATGCTTTATGTAAAATAAGCGGTATTGTAAGTTTGTAAAATATTGTATAAAAGTTTGAACGCGAAATATTATTATAATCAGTTTTTCATATAGAATTGTAGTAGTTGAATTGTATATTAGCTACTAAGTATGAACTTAACGGGTAGGTACTACCCGAATTTAAACTTATAAAACGCTAATATGAAGAAAAAGCTTTTATAAATGAGTTCATATTATGCTACGAAATACTATTAACTACTCTTAATATTCTGTATGATTAACTTGTTCCATTTGACTATTTTGAAGGAAATGGCACCGACTACTCGACACACAGTGAATATGAATGAAGAGGAATTCCGTACTTTTCTAGCTTCAAACATAGCCGCAGTACAGGCTGCGCTACATACCAACAATAACCTTGGATCTAGCAGTACAGGAAATCGTGTAGGATGCACCTACAAAGAATTCACTGCCTGCAAACCTTTGGAATTTGATGGAACCGAAGGACCGATCGGATTGAAACGGTGGACCGAGAAGGTCGAATCGGTGTTTGCCATAAGTAAGTGTACTGAAGAGGACAAAGTGAAGTACGCTACGCATACCTTCACAGGTTCTGCGTTAACATGGTGGAATACCTATCTAGAGCAAGTGGGACAAGACGATGCGTACGCACTACCGTGGTCAGCATTCAAGCACTTGATGAACGAGAAGTACCGTCCCAGAACCGAGGTCAATAAGCTCAAGACAGAACTTAGAGGGTTACGAACCCAAGGATTTGATATTACCACGTATGAAAGACGATTCACAGAATTGTGCCTATTGTGTCCGGGAGCATTCGAAGATGAGGAAGAGAAGATCGACGCATTTGTGAAAGGATTACCGGAAAGAATCCAAGAAGATATAAGTTCACACGAGCCCGCCTCCATACAACAGGCATGTAGAATGGCTCACAAACTAGTGAACCAGATTGAAGAAAGAATTAAAGAACAGACTGCTGAAGAGGCCAATGTGAAGCAAGTCAAAAGAAAGTGGGATGAAAATGGTGATAAGAATCACCAATACAACAACAACAGCAATCGCAACAATTATCCCAACAATCGCAACATCAATCGCAACTACAACAAACGGCCCAACAACAACAACAACAACAACAACAACAGCAACTACAACAATCATCCCAACAACAATAATAACCGCAACAACAACAACAATCAGAAGCAGCTATGCCAAAGGTGTGAAAAGTATCACTCGGGGTTCTGCACCAAATTTTGCAACAAGTGTAAAAGAAATGGTCATAGCGCAGCGAAGTGTGAGGTCTACGGACCAGGGGTTAATAGAACGAAAGGAACAAATGGTGTCGGAACGAGTAATGGCGGAGCAAGTAGTGTCGGAGCAAGCTATGCCAATGTAGTTTGTTATAAATATGGAAAACCGGGCCACATTATTAGAAATTGCCCGAACCAGGAGAACACGAATGGAAAAGGCCATGGAAGAGTTTTCAATATTAATGCGGCAGAGGCACAGGAAGACCCGGAGCTTGTTACGGGTACGTTTCTTATTGACAATAAATCTGCTTACGGTTTATTTGATTCGGGTGCGGATAGAAGCTATATGAGTAGAGATTTTTGTGCTAAATTAAGTTGCCCATTGACGCCTTTGGATAGTAAATTTTTACTCGAATTAGCAAATGGTAAATTAATTTCAGCAGATAATATATGTCGGAATCGAGAAATTAAACTGGTTAGCGAAACATTTAAGATTGATTTAATACCAGTAGAGTTAGGGAGTTTTGATGTGATAATCGGTATGGACTGGTTGAAAGAAGTGAAAGCAGAGATCGTTTGTTACAAAAATGCAATTCGCATTATACGAGAAAAAGGAAAACCCTTAATGGTGTACGGAGAAAAGGGCAACACGAAGCTACATCTTATTAGTAATTTGAAGGCACAAAAACTAATAAGAAAAGGTTGCTATGCTGTTCTAGCACACGTCGAGAAAGTACAAACTGAAGAAAAGAGCATCAATGATGTTCCCATTGCAAAAGAATTTCCCGATGTATTTCCGAAAGAATTACCGGGATTACCCCCACATCGATCCGTTGAATTTCAAATAGATCTTGTACCAGGAGCTGCACCAATAGCTCGTGCTCCTTACAGACTCGCACCCAGCGAGATGAAAGAACTGCAAAGCCAATTACAAGAACTTTTAGAGCGTGGTTTCATTCGACCAAGCACATCACCGTGGGGAGCTCCTGTTTTGTTTGTCAAGAAGAAAGATGGTACATTCAGGTTGTGTATCGACTACCGAGAGTTGAACAAACTTACCATCAAGAACCGCTACCCACTACCGAGAATCGACGACTTATTTGATCAACTACAGGGCTCGTCTTTTTATTCAAAGATTGACTTACGTTCCGGGTATCATCAAATGCGGGTGAAAGAAGATGATATTCCAAAGACTGCTTTCAGAACACGTTATGGTCATTACGAGTTTATGGTCATGCCGTTTGGTTTAACTAATGCACCAGCTGTGTTCATGGACCTTATGAACCGAGTGTGTGGACCATACCTTGACAAGTTTGTCATTGTTTTCATTGATGACATACTTATTTACTCAAAGAATGACCAAGAACACGGTGAACATTTGAGAAAGGTGTTAGAAGTATTGAGAAAGGAAGAATTGTACGCTAAGTTTTCAAAGTGTGCATTTTGGTTGGAAGAAGTTCAATTCCTCGGTCACATAGTGAACAAAGAAGGTATTAAGGTGGATCCGGCAAAGATAGAAACTGTTGAAAAGTGGGAAACCCCGAAAACTCCGAAACACATACGCCAGTTTTTAGGACTAGCTGGTTACTACAGAAGGTTCATCCAAGATTTTTCCAGAATAGCAAAACCCTTGACTGCATTAACGCATAAAGGGAAGAAATTTGAATGGAATGATGAACAAGAGAAAGCGTTTCAGTTATTGAAGAAAAAGCTAACTACGGCACCTATATTGTCATTGCCTGAAGGGAATGATGATTTTGTGATTTATTGTGATGCATCAAAGCAAGGTCTCGGTTGTGTATTAATGCAACGAACGAAGGTGATTGCTTATGCGTCTAGACAATTGAAGATTCACGAACAAAATTATACGACGCATGATTTGGAATTAGGCGCGGTTGTTTTTGCATTAAAGACTTGGAGGCACTACTTATATGGGGTCAAAAGTATTATATATACCGACCACAAAAGTCTTCAACACATATTTAATCAGAAACAACTGAATATGAGGCAGCGTAGGTGGATTGAATTATTGAATGATTACGACTTTGAGATTCGTTACCACCCGGGGAAGGCAAATGTGGTAGCCGATGCCTTGAGCAGGAAGGACAGAGAACCCATTCGAGTAAAATCTATGAATATAATGATTCATAATAACCTTACTACTCAAATAAAGGAGGCGCAACAAGGAGTTTTAAAAGAGGGAAATTTAAAGGATGAAATACCCAAAGGATCGGAGAAGCATCTTAATATTCGGGAAGACGGAACCCGGTATAGGGCTGAAAGGATTTGGGTACCAAAATTTGGAGATATGAGAGAAATGGTACTTAGAGAAGCTCATAAAACCAGATACTCAATACATCCTGGAACGGGGAAGATGTACAAGGATCTCAAGAAACATTTTTGGTGGCCGGGTATGAAAGCCGATGTTGCTAAATACGTAGGAGAATGTTTGACGTGTTCTAAGGTCAAAGCTGAGCATCAAAAACCATCAGGTCTACTTCAACAACCCGAAATCCCGGAATGGAAATGGGAAAACATTACCATGGATTTCATCACTAAATTGCCAAGGACTGCAAGTGGTTTTGATACTATTTGGGTAATAGTTGATCGTCTCACCAAATCCTCACACTTCCTACCAATAAGAGAAGATGACAAGATGGAGAAGTTAGCACGACTGTATTTGAAGGAAGTCATCTCCAGACATGGAATACCAATCTCTATTATCTCTGATAGGGATGGCAGATTTATTTCAAGATTCTGGCAGACATTACAGCAAGCATTAGGAACTCGTCTAGACATGAGTATTGCCTATCATCCACAAACTGATGGGCAGAGCGAAAGGACGATACAAACGCTTGAAGACATGCTACGAGCATGTGTTATTGATTTCGGAAACAGTTGGGATCGACATCTACCGTTAGCAGAATTTTCCTACAACAACAGCTACCATTCAAGCATTGAGATGGCGCCGTTTGAAGCACTTTATGGTAGAAAGTGCAGGTCTCCGATTTGTTGGAGTGAGGTGGGGGATAGACAGATTACGGGTCCGGAGATTATACAAGAAACTACCGAGAAGATCATCCAAATTCAACAACGGTTGAAAACTGCCCAAAGTCGACAAAAGAGCTACGCTGACATTAAAGAAAAGATATAGAATTTGAAATTGGAGAGATGGTCATGCTTAAAGTTGCACCTTGGAAAGGCGTTGTTCGATTTGGTAAACGAGGGAAATTAAATCCAAGGTATATTGGACCATTCAAGATTATTGATCGTGTCGGACCCGTAGCTTACCGACTTGAGTTACCTCAACAACTCGCGGCTGTACATAACACTTTCCACGTCTCGAATTTGAAGAAATGTTTTGCTAAAGAAGATCTCACTATTCCGTTAGATGAAATCCAAATCAACGAAAAACTTCAATTCATCGAAGAACCCGTCGAAATAATGGATATTGAGGTTAAAAGACTTAAGCAAAACAAGATACCAATTGTTAAGGTTCAATGGAATGCTCGTAGAGGACCCGAGTTCACCTGGGAGCGTGAAGATCAGATGAAGAAGAAATACCCGCATCTATTTCCAGAAGATTCATCAACACCTTCAACAGCTTAAAATTTCGGGACGAAATTTATTTAACGGGTAGGTACTGTAGTGACCCGAACTTTTCCATGTTTATATATATTAATTGAGATTGATATTTACATGATTAAATGTTTCCAACATGTTAAGCAATCAAACTTGTTAAGACTTGATTAATTGAAATATGTTTCATATAGACAATTGACCACCCAAGTTGACCGGTGATTCACGAACGTTAAAACTTGTAAAAACTATATGATGACATATATATGGATATATATATATAGTTAACATGATACTATGATAATTAAACATATCATTAAGTATATTAACAATGAACTACATATGTAAAAACAAGACTACTAACTTAATGATTTTTAAACGAGACATATATGTAACGATTATCGTTGTAAAGACATTTAATGTATATATATCATATTAAGAGATATTCATACATGATAATATCATGATAATATAATAATTTAAAATCTCATTTGATATTATAAACATTGGGTTAACAACATTTAACAAGATCGTTAACCTAAAAGTTTCAAAACAACACTTACATGTAACGACTAACGATGACTTAACGACTCAGTTAAAATGTATATACATGTAGTGTTTTAATATGTATTTATACACTTTTGAAAGACTTCAATACACTTATCAAAATACTTCTACTTAACAAAAATGCTTACAATTACATCCTCGTTCAGTTTCATCAACAATTCTACTCGTATGCACCCGTATTCGTACTCGTACAATACACAGCTTTTAGATGTATGTACTATTGGTATATACACTCCAAATGATCAGCTCTTAGCAGCCCATGTGAGTCACCTAACACATGTGGGAACCATCATTTGGCAACTAGCATGAAATATCTCATAAAATTACAAAAATATGAGTAATCATTCATGACTTATTTACATGAAAACAAAATAACATATCCTTTATATCTAATCCATACACCAACGACCAAAAACACCTACAAACACTTTCATTCTTCAATTTTATTCATCTAATTGATCTCTCTCAAGTTCTATCTTCAAGTTCTAAGTGTTCTTCATAAATTCCAAAAGTTCTAGTTTCATAAAATCAAGAATACTTTCAAGTTTGCTAGCTCACTTCCAATCTTGTAAGGTGATCATCCAACCTCAAGAAATCTTTGTTTCTTACAGTAGGTTATCATTCTAATACAAGGTAATAATCATATTCAAACTTTGGTTCAATTTCTATAACTATAACAATCTTATTTTAAGTGATGATCTTACTTGAACTTGTTTTCGTGTCATGATTCTGCTTCAAGAACTTCGAGCCATCCAAGGATCCATTGAAGCTAGATCCATTTTTCTCTTTTCCAGTAGGTTTATCCAAGGAACTTAAGGTAGTAATGATGTTCATAACATCATTCGATTCATACATATAAAGCTATCTTATTCGAAGGTTTAAACTTGTAATCACTAGAACATAGTTTAGTTAATTCTAAACTTGTTCGCAAACAAAAGTTAATCCTTCTAACTTGACTTTTAAAATAAACTAAACACATGTTCTATATCTATATGATATGCTAACTTAATGATTTAAAACCTGGAAACACGAAAAACACCGTAAAACCGGATTTACGCCGTCGTAGTAACACCGCGGGCTGTTTTGGGTTAGTTAATTAAAAACTATGATAAACTTTGATTTAAAAGTTGTTATTCTGAGAAAATGATTTTTATTATGAACATGAAACTATATCCAAAAATTATGGTTAAACTCAAAGTGAAAGTATGTTTTCTAAAATGGTCATCTAGACGTCGTTCTTTCGACTGAAATGACTACCTTTATAAAAACGACTTGTAACTTATTTTTCTAACTATAAACCTATACTTTTTCTGTTTAGATTCATAAAATAGAGTTCAATATGAAACCATAGCAATTTGATTCACTCAAAACGGATTTAAAATGAAGAAGTTATGGGTAAAACAAGATTGGATAATTTTTCTCATTTTAGCTACGTGAAAATTGGTAACAAATATATTCCAACCATAACTTAATCAACTTGTATTGTATATTATGTAATCTTGAGATACCATAGACACGTATACAATGTTTCGACCTATCATGTCGACACATCTATATATATTTCGGAACAACCATAGACACTCTATATGTGAATGTTGGAGTTAGCTATACAGGGTTGAGGTTGATTCCAAAATATGTATAGTTTGAGTTGTGATCAATACTGAGATACGTATACACTGGGTCGTGGATTGATTCAAGATAATATTTATCGATTTATTTCTGTATATCTAACTGTGGACAACAAGTTATAGGTTACTAACGAGGACAGCTGACTTAATAAACTTAAAACATCAAAATATATTAAAAGTGTTGTAAATATATTTTGAACATACTTTGATATATATGTATATATTGTTATAGGTTCGTGAATCAACCAGTGGCCAAGTCTTACTTCCCGACGAAGTAAAAATCTGTGAAAGTGAGTTATAGTCCCACTTTTAAAATCTAATATTTTTGGGATGAGAATACATGCAGGTTTTATAAATGATTTACAAAATAGACACAAGTACGTGAAACTACATTCTATGGTTGAATTATCGAAATCGAATATGCCCCTTTTTATTAAGTCTGGTAATCTAAGAATTAGGGAACAGACACCCTAATTGACGCGAATCCTAAAGATAGATCTATTGGGCCTAACAAACCCCATCCAAAGTACCGGATGCTTTAGTACTTCGAAATTTATATCATATCCGAAGGGTGTCCCGGAATGATGGGGATATTCTTATATATATGCATCTTGTTAATGTCGGTTACCAGGTGTTCACCATATGAATGATTTTTATCTCTATGTATTGGATGTGTATTGAAATATGAAATCTTGTAGTCTATTGTTACGATTTGATATATATAGGTTAAACCTATAACTCACCAACATTTTTGTTGACGTTTTAAGCATGTTTATTCTCAGGTGATTATTAAGAGCTTCCGCTGTCGCATACTTAAATAAGGACAAGATTTGGAGTCCATGCTTGTATGATATTGTGTAAAAACTGCATTTAAGAAACTTATTTTGTTGTAACATATTTGTATTGTAAACCATTATGTAATGGTCGTGTGTAAACAGGATATTTTAGATTATCATTATTTGATAATCTACGTAAAGCTTTTTAAACCTTTATTGATGAAATAAAGGTTATGGTTTGTTTAAAAATGAATGCAGTCTTTGAAAAACGTCTCATATAGAGGTCAAAACCTCGCAACGAAATCAATTAATATGGAACGTTTTTAATCAATAAGAACGGGACATTTCATCCACCTAGTGTTTTTCATGTCCGTCGCGTCTACGTACTTTCCTGCAATATTGAATCTCAATATTGATAGGTGAGCACTCATCCCTTATCTTTTATATATTAATAGTGTATCCCTGACTAGTGCTCGAGTATATATGATTATGCATGCTTGTATGTTTAATTTCGTCGTTAAATAGTTTATGATAAATCATGAATTTAATACATATGCTACTGAGATAAGGTATATGATATGCATGTCGTTGAAAAGCTGGCAAAAAATTAATAACTTTTCATTTAGAAGTCGTGTGGTTTCGATGAATGGATTAAAAGATATGGCCAACTGAATTATCATTAATTTTCGTATTATTATTAAAAATGATTATTATTATTACTATCGTCGTTATTATCGTCGTTATTATTATTATCTAAAAATAATTATTATTATTATTATTATTATCATTATCGTTATTAATATAAGTATTATCATTAAAAATTGTTATTGTTATTGTTACTACCGTTATTATCATTAAGGTTATTATTAATATTATTATTATTATTATTATTATTATTATTATTATTATTATTATTATTATTATTATCATTATAATAATTATTAGTATTATCACTAGTATTATTATAATTGTTATTATTGGTATCATTATCATTAAAACTAATGTTAGTATCATCTAATTATTATGATTATCATTATTATGAATACGATATAAAAGAGGACTAAAAGCTATTAAACAAATCGATTAGGGAATAATGAATATAAGTATCATGATGAAATTAATGTATTGTAAGATATTGATTTAGATAAAAATATCGCTTTCATTATTTTTTTACCATTATTATTATTGTTATTATTATTATTATTATTAAAAGTATCATTAATATTAAAACTATTATTTTTATTAAAATTATCATTTTTAATAGAAATATCATTGTTATTATAAAATATCATTATTATTATCATTTCAGTATTATTATTATTGAGAATTATCATTTTAAATAGAATTATTTTTTTTATATAAAATATTATTATTATTACAGTTAGTATTAAAAAGTATCGTTATTTTAAATTTATCATGATTATCATTTTTATCATAATTAATATCAACATTAGTAAATATAAATATTGTTATTATTTTTGGTAGAATAATAATAATTATTATTATTATTACAAAATAATACAACTTTTACTTATTATTATTATTATTATCAATATTATTTTACCAAATAATTATGTGATACAAAGATATTTTTACCACATGTAATATATAATTACATTAATAATACATACCACTATATTTTTATTATATTAAGTGAAATATATAAACTATATTACTTAAGATATATAAAAGCATATTTTTATCATATATAAAATTTTAATATACATTTTTATTTATTAATAAATGACTTGTATTATTTACTTTAATAAAATCTGATAAATATATTTAAATATATAAAATGACTATTTAAGTTATATAATAAATATGTATTGATTTTTAAAGTCATTTTGGTCAAATTGACTTTTGTTAACTTTTGCATGATAATCTCGAGCATTAGGATTGTGATACACTACTACTGACCTATATTGTTAGACAGATATTGACCAACATATAAATATATATACTTAATATAGGTTCGTGAATCTGAGGCCAACCTTGCATTTATCAATGCCGTCATATGTATTTTTACTACGAAATACAGTATTGTGAGTTCATTTGATCCCTTTTTATTAAAGGCTTTTGTAATATATATTTTTGGGACTGAGAATACACGAAATGCTGTTATAAATGTTTGACAAGATAAACACAAGCAAAACATTCCTCTAATGAATTATTATACAGACGAGAGGTTATGTTGGTTATTATATCGAATATTTCCCCCTGATTATTATAGCTTGGTAACCTAAGAATTAGTTGGATGTTATAATTGCCACTAATTGACGCGAATCCTAAAGGTAGCTACCGGGTTTAACACCTCCACCCAGAATGTTGACTAGACAGAAGAGCTAGTGGGCGTGGTGTTTAGTACTTCGAGGTTTATATATTTATTACAGACTGAAAATACTGTTTATTTTGGGAATATTTATGATGCGCATTAAATATTAAGGTCGGTTACCAAGCAAAGAAAGCAAAGTGAATGTTATATATCGAGAGAATGATTTTTATACACAGGTTATGTGTATGATATTTTGTACACGAAGTATGTGTACGGTTATTAAGCATTTTGAAAAATAATTTAATACACGAGATATGTGTACTGTATTTAAAGGAAATCGCATGTACATTACAGGTGGGTGTAGGATTCGGGCCCATTTGTACCATGCACATTTAAATCTTGTGGTCTATCAAAATTATGAATTTTATTGTTTATGATAAGCCTATGAACTCACCAACCTTTTGGTTGACACTTTTAAGCATGTTTATTCTCAGGTTTGAAAGAAATCTTTCGCTGTGCATTTGCTCATTTTAAAGATATTACTTGGAGTCATTCATGACATATTTCAAAAGAAGTTGCATTCAAGTCGTTGAGTTCAACAAAGATTATTATTAAAGTAAATGACATATTATGTCTTTATAGTTTGGATATTATGAAATGGTATGCATGCCTGTCAACTTTCGATGTAATGAAAGTTTGTCTTTCAAAAACGAATGCAATGTTTGTAAAATGTATCATGTAGAGGTCAAATACCTCGCAATGAAATCAATTATTATGTAACGTTTATAATCGATATGAACGGGGCATTTCAATCGCCAAGTTAAAATTGGTTAACAATCAATATACCTAGGACACGCCTGTGTAAATATCCATTCACTTCATCAAGGAGTGGTATCATAATCTCACATAGAGGAATAAATCTCATTTTGATTATATACATTTGTCATGTATTTCACATCATACCAAATGATGACCTTTATAACTACTTTGTTTAGGACATCGTTTAACCATATCAAAGTATAACATGTTATACAATCGAAAACCAACATATATATCTCAAGCCTAAGGACACAAGGACATAACCATTATGAGATTCACTATTGATGACGATCCATATAGTGACATCTCATGATTTGGTCATTTCAATATTCGTCATCAATGAATACACATGAATTTTAGCTTCAACTAAATAACTATTCACAATTAGTGAATAAAACCAGACATTCATAATAATCATAATTCATGTTATTCCCATAACATGATCGATTAGGGAGATTTTGAATAATCAACAATTATTCATGAATTACACATGCTAACATAGAACACTGTAATATAAATGAAAACTACCATACCAAGTATCTCAATTCATTAAGATAAAACTGCTTAATGTTCCAGAATATCCAAATACTAAATTACATATGAAAAAGATCTGTAGTATAACGAAGTCCAATACTACTAGCAAGATCATCATGCTTATTCTGTGCCACGGGCTTCGTGAACAGATCCATCACATTATCATTTGTATAAATCTTAAAAAATACTAATCTCATTCCTCTCAACGACTTCTTAATTGCAGTCAAAAGTTTGAAGAATGTGTCAGATATATTTATGTACATGTGATTATTTCGCAAGTATAATAACACTCGTACTATCGCAGAACTTCTTTATAGAATATTTAATATTGAGTACTTCTCCGAGTTTAGCAATAAACTTCCTAATCAAGACAACTTCGTGAACAGCGTCTCAGTAAGCAATGTATGCTACTTTTTTGTAGATTGTTCAACCATTCTCTGATTTGAGCTTTTCAATCAACTTTTCTTCAATTTTGTTACATAACATGATTAGATCTTCCGAGTCCTCTTATTTAAAGTGTACAGAAAAAATTTATATTTTTCAACAACCTATGGGCTGTAATTTTCTTGCATTCTTTTATTTTGCTTTTGTTTTACGTGTAATTTCAAGTTTTAGTATATTTCATAAGGATGTTAATTGATTGTATCAAAAAAAAAATGCTAAATATGCATAACAGCCGTTATATTTATACGCATGTAATTATATTTATATATGTGACAAGTGATACTATTATTCTATTACGGATGGAGTATTACATAGACGATGAATGGTGAATTTTTATCTTGATATCAAGTTGAAGGTCTGCAGGTCAAAATGGGAAACTTTTACATCTTTTATGTTTGTCTTGAGAGTGTTCTTTGTGTTACATTGTGATTATAATGATTCAAGTTGGGTTTTGAGGCAAGGTAATGTTTCTATCTTTTGTCATGTGCGTGCTCATGTTAAATTCATTTTTACATAAATTTCGTTCACCTGACTACTACAGCAGGTATGTTTATTTGTTCAATTATGTAAGTTTGATAAGTTCAATTGATTTGTAACGCTTATTTTATCGATTTGTGCAATGCAGGGGCTCTAATTATCATATAGCTAGATATTGTGACGACCCGGAAATTTCTGACCAAATTTAAACTTAATCTTTATATGATTTCGACACGATAAGCAAAGTCTGTTAGGTTGAATCTCAAAAATTTTGAACTGATACATATATTCAATTGACCTTCGACTGTTCTCGACGATTCACGAACAATTACTTGTAAATTGATACTTTCATATTTAAAAATATTAATTCGAAATATAATTTGAAATATTATATGAGTTATTTATTAGAATTAATTTTGTAAAATAAAATAAGATAAGATATAATAATGTTGTATCTTAATATATATATATATATATATATATATATATATATATATATATATATATATATATATATATATATATATATATATATATATATATATATATATATATATATATGTGTGTGTGTATATGTATATGTATATATATATATGTATATGTATAATGCATATTAAAAATAAATATTAGAGGATTGTAGTACTCGTTTGATATTCCGATTAATATTAAGCAAGTTTAATTCGAACTTATATGATTTTTAAATAAACGGTGATCCGAAAATGAGTTATATAAATTATAGGCTTATTAAAAATGTATTTATGAGCTAATTGTTAAATTTGAACACTTTTCATATTTTACCCGAAATCGAGCGCAAATAGTGATGTAATTTTTATTTAGTAGTTAATAATCAAATTTTATATCATAATGACTAAAATAAATAAATATAATTATTGTAAAAATTTAAGAAATTTTTGAAGACTTTCATCCGCCACTAATTAACAACGGAGCACGATATGATCCCCGCGATATAACTGTCGATTGAAATTATTAGTTGTATACGTTTCTTCACCGAATGAATATATTATTAATATTAATATTATTATATTCTTATTATTATTAATATAATATTATACTTTGCTTTATGTGAATTACAATCAAATAAGACACCAATATTCAAACACCCGTGATAATTAAAAGTTAAAATGGAATCACTGTGCTAAATTGTCCTTGTTGTCTTCATCACATTATATATGCAGATACATATTACATATACTTGATAAAAAAACACTTATATGATTTACCATCGACACCATAAACAAACATCCTCTTTCTTGTGAACTCTTCTCAAAACCTCTGTCATCTTTACCACCTACAATCATCCTCAATGGCTACCACTTCAATAATTTTTTTCTCTCTTCTTTCCTTCGTGAACTCGCATCAGATATGTTTCTGTTTTCTCGATCAAACGCAACCTTGAATCACCATTGTTTCACCATCCTATCACCACTGCACCTTCATAATCCGCCAACCTATATAACACTCTTTCTTTTCTCTACTCTGGCAGAATTATGTATTTGTTTATACTTGGAATTAACAAGTATTGTACTACAAATAAGTGATGCAATACATGATCATCCAGCTAGTTTTCTATTTTAGTCTAGTACCATGGTTGAACTATCTATCTATCTATCTAATATTTATTTATTTCTCTTTTCGCATCGTGACCTGGTTCATATCTGTTTATCTCATGAACAAAAGCATAAATACAAATCATGTTGCAAACTGTATCCTCTGGTTCCCATGCGATAACAAACACTCACGATCACACTATTGCATTATTATTTTCTTTTTAGTGTTCCAGCTACCCGTCGATCTGTTTTTGCTATGAATTAACAAACCACCACAACCCCGTCACACAAGGCTGCTATAATAACCGAAAGTATTGCTGCTGCCTTAAATATTTTTTTTTGTTCCAACTGGATGGTTGGTACTCCACGTCTGTATTTTCCATCATCAAATAAATAATTGTATCGAATGACTTGCGAACTATTATATACTAACAAGTTGCTGTAAAATTGCTGTAAGGTTGCAATAAAGAAGTTGATGTGATATTTTTCCTTGAAAGGCCAACAACCCATGACAAGATAACTCCACTTGGTATTTTATTCCGTTCCTTTTTCTTTTGATTGAGGGCTGAATCAATCAACACCCCACTTGTTGAAACAACGTGTGACGACCCAAAAATTTTTGACCAAAATTAAACTAAAATCTTATATGATTTCGATAAGATGAGCAAAGTCTGTAATGTTGGGCTACAAAATATTGAAACTATTTCATGATAACATTTGACCTTGGACCATTCCCGACGATTCACGAACAATTAATTATAAATAAATATGTATATATAAATGTAGGTATATGTATAGTAATTTAAAATTATAAAATATAATTCAAACATTAGAATTAAATAGGTAAAATAGAATATAAAATAATTAAATGCGAATTTAAAATGAATTTATATATAAATAAAATATGACTTCTATGTATAATAATTATTATATGTATATTGAAATATATATAAATAAAATTATAAATAATAAATATTCAATAAAGATTACCATTTAATATATGACTATTAAATGTTACATATTTAATAACATATAGTTGTTATATTAATATTATTACTTTCATTAACATTATAAGTATTGATATTAATATTAATATCAGTATTATTAACAATAATTATATATATGTATGAAACTTGATACGTTGATTTATTACATTATTTTTAATATTATCATTGTTAATAACCTTATTACTATAACTAATAGTAAAATTATAATTACAGTATTATGATTAATACTAGTAATATTATTAAACATTATTATTACCATTATCATTTAGAATTATTATTATTATTATTATAGATTATTATTATTGTTATGAATTATGTCGATATTATTGTTATTATTAATCCAACTACTGTTATTATTAATATTAAAATTCTTATGATCAACATTATCATTATTATTAGTATTACCATAAGCATCAATATTAATAATAATTATTATTATTATTATTATTAATTCTATTGTTACTATTATTATTTGTGTCATTAATATTATATATAAAAATTTATATAAATAATGTCATTATGATTTATTATATACTTAATATACATTTATATATTTTAAGAAATCAGTATTAATTTTAATTAGATTATTATCATTAATATAATTATAATTATTAATTATTAATTATTAATTATCAATATATATATATTATATATATATATATATATGTATATATATATATGTATATATATATATATATATATATATATATATATATATATATATATATATATATATATATATATGAATATCGTACAAATAGATCCTTAAGAATTCCAAATTCGTTGCCAGTTCCTATCAACACTATACATGATTTGTTTTCTGTCTGGAATCACGACTTTAAATCACAATAACATCCAAAATCTGTTATCAATCTCTATCTTCTTTTATTTTTCTTTTATTTTATCTATTTCTCTGTACTGATTAAATTGCTGGCCGATATTCATTTATATAAAAATCGATCACTTCCAGTGGTTAAACGAAAACAATTGATATACAATATCATTTATCACTTACAATTTTCTTTTACAGTCATTTTTCAATAGGAAATCAAACAGAAAATGATTAAACACAGCAACCTGCCCTGTTCGTGCAATTTTTTTATCAAGAATTCAATTTCGAAACAATTTTAAAAAAACTATAAATACAGTCTTCTTAGGAAACTATCACGTAAGTTATCAGCAAAACCATGGCTCCTAATTCGTTTATTTAAGTATGAATTTTGAAGTCAAAGTTTAAAAGTAAAAAGTCAACCTATTGTGTTCTTGAAGAAATTCGAAGTTATGTTTATGTTTCTAATTCAATTAATGTTTTAGGGAGTTTTTATGAGAGAATTGAAATAGATTTTGTATTATACCATCTAGCCAAAACGATCAGAAAATGCAAGTTTAATTTCCAATTTAAAAAAATGAATACGGCAGATTGTTTTAAATCCTTTTTTTTTTGTGTTCTATTAATCCCAATTCAGTTGTAAATAAGTGGTATCTATTTCAATTGCAAGGTTTTAAACATTTAAATTTGTTGTTGTATGATTTCATTTGATTCATGTTGATATGGTTGCAAGAGGAAGAAGAAGGAAAATAGAAACATAAGTATTTCGGGTTAAATTAAATTAAGGGATTTTATAAAACAGAAAAGCGTGATCAGTTGATTGGTTAGAGTGTTTAGTGGGTTTGCGAGTGGTCAAGGGTTCGAATCCCTGATGGGGCAGTTTATTTTTGGGCCAATTTCTTTTGAAGGTAGCTTTAATTTTCATCATTTTTAGTATTATTATTATTGTTATTATTATTATTATTAATCTAATTATTGTTATTGTTGTATTATTGTTTGTATTAAAGATATTATTATTGTCATCATTATTATTAATACAAGTAATAAATATTATTTACTTATAATTACGAAAATGTGTAATCTTATTAATATAAGTATTAGTATTAAGTAATAGTATTATTATTGTTAGTATTATTATTAGTTCAATTATTATTATTACCATCACAACTATAAGTATCAGAACCATTAGTAATATTATTATTGATATTATGATCATTATTAATTATTGTTATTGATATAACATGATTCTTATTATTATTATTTTAGTTATAATTAAGTAATATCGTATTGAACTAAAAATATTAATACATGGTATGATTATTATTATTATTGTTCCTACGAAAATAACACAAACTATTATGTATTATTATCAGAATTATTATTTTTATTATCGTTATTATTATTAAACTTATCATTTTATATATAAAATTTGCACTAATATTATTATTATTAAATTTAAGAGTATTATCATCCGTATCTTAATATTTTCATTAGTTTAACTAACAAATGATATTCATATAACAATATAATTAATAACACAAAATAAATTATATTAATATCTTATTTATTAAAAATGAATAAAATGAATAAAATGAATCATATAAGTTAATAATATTAAAACTTATATTACTAATAATATGCATGTCTGTCCGATTGCAAGAATATGTATTAATATATATACGAATGTTATACGTTCGTGAATCCGAGGCCAACCCAGCATTGTTCATTATAGTCATATGTATTTTTACTACAAAATACATTAGGTGAGTTTTATTTGCTCCCTTTTTAATTGCTTTTGCAATATATATTTGTGGGCTGAGAATACATGCGCTGCTTTTATAAATGCTTTACGAAATAGAGACAAGTGATTAAAAATGATATTCTGCGGATTGATGTGCTAGGTAACTTAGTTATATGTTAGAAGAACATGTAAGCGTGAATCTTAAAGATAGATTTATCGGGTTTGACAACCCCATCCTGTAGGCTGCACTAGACATTAGAGCTAGTGGGCGGATGTTTAGTATTTCGAGGATTAGTTATTAGCACTGGTGTACATATCCATCTTTGCGAAGATGACTTATTATATTATTGTTAAGGTTGGTTACTGAGGCCTCAACATATGCAGAATACTTTTATACACTTGCGAGTGTACATATATTTATAAACGGAAATCTTGTAGTCTATTAATATATTGAAATGATTGTTATGATAAACCTATGAACTCACCAACCTTTTAGTTGACACTTTTAAGCATGTTTATTCTCAGGTATGAAAGAAATCTTCCGCTGTGCATTTGCTCATTTTAAAGATATTACTTGGAGTCATTCATGGCATATTTAGGTCAGTACCTCGCAATGGGACCAGATGTTGATGATTTCGTCCAGGTGGATTAGGACGGGTCGTTACAGTTGGTATCAGAGCGGTGGTCGTAGCGAACCAGATCTTGCATTAGTGTCTAACTAGTAGTTATTAGGATGCATTAATGAGTCTGGACTTCTGCTTAGTAGTTGTTAGGATGCATTAATAAGTCTGGATTTGAACCTGATCCGCATGTCAAAAGTTTTGCTTACCATTCTTTGTCGAAAAAATATCTATCTATCATTGTCGAAAAATATCTATCTATCATTGTCAGTCTCGACATGTCTTATTGCAATTATTGCATAGATGGTGTACAGACAAATTCATATCCCATCACATTAAATCTTGTCTGACACGTTTCCTTAATTCCTTCCATAATCTACAGAATCTTCTGCAATATACATAGGTATTCTGTGTAATTAGAATATCATCCGATATCCAAAAATCATTTAATATTGAAAACTCATTATCTTACCGTACAAGACGGAACTCGCAACTAGTTCAAATTCCTTAGATTCCGACAGCTATTCCGATATGGATTTCGACTCAAGCTCTGAAGACAGTGTAACCAGAATGGATCAACCAATTAGCCATCACCAATTCTAGATGAATTGAGGATGGGTTCGTAGTCTACTTAATTATTGGAGACAAGAAGAAGGTGATCCCTTCCACCCACCATATTGCCCTCTTGACGATGAACCTGAAGCATTTACTGGCGAACCTGTCTGAAACACCATTTTCTCTCTCATTTCCAGGGTATCTCGCCATGATTATATACTAAACTGAATTCTAGATTTTATCTACCTGCTCGTCCGAACCGACAGTCACCCCGGTGTAATAGAAGAAGTTAACGAGCTTCGCGCTCGAGTAGTGGCCTTGGAGAATGTGGTGCAAAGGTTACAAACACCAGCAGCAGCATCAGCAGCATAACCAGTACCACCGTCATCAACGCCAACAGTACCATCACCACTACCAACAACAACATCCGCATCCCAAACCTCAACATCACAATCTGTACCTCGAACATCAATATCATACGCACCATAGATACCAAGGAGTACCAACAACAATGAACGATGAAGTATTGATTCATAACTTCATTAAAGAAATATTCTGTGAAGAATATGTGGTTTCTAAATGTTTTAAAGATTACTTATTCTAGCTCAAACCGAAAAGCAAATGAGATTAATATCATATTAACTCATTAAATCCATGATTGCATCTGAAGAAAATATATATGCAAGTATATTTCATAATGATGGTAATTAAAAATTCTTTTGTACAAACTGTTAATGGTGACAAATATTTTAACGGGTAGGTAATACCCGAGAAATATTTAGATTTCACATTAGTAAGTTACACTGTACATTCCTCGAATCTGATTCAACAGTCATTTACTATCCTATTTACATTCATCGATATACGAATCCGTTCACCACATAACCATTTTTTATTCAATTTTATATTTGGATTTTGACTTCTCAGAATCCAACAAGTGGCATAATGAAGAAAACATTGAACAAAATAAAATTTGTTAGAACAAACGAATAATCTAATTGAAATATTGTTAAGAATCCACGCTAACTGTTCCTAGCTAACTGGTTACATTTTATTTACCGCAATTTATATTCTCGCAATTTTATTTATCGTCATTTAATTTCTGTTATTTATTTTACGCACTTTAAATACCGGGACATGTATACAACGTTATGATATATCATATCGACG
The DNA here is from genome assembly GCF_046630445.1 of Rutidosis leptorrhynchoides. NCBI lineage: Eukaryota > Viridiplantae > Streptophyta > Magnoliopsida > Asterales > Asteraceae > Rutidosis > Rutidosis leptorrhynchoides. Next base: position 381,668,646 of record NC_092339.1, read on the forward strand.
CATGTATATATATTTTTTGGAATAATCATAGACACTCTATATGCTGTAATGTTTAAGTTCGCTATACAGGGTTGAGGTTGATTCTACAATAATATATATACTTTGAGTTGTGATCGAGTCTGAGACATGTACACGAATTCTGTAATTGTATATATGTATAATAATATTCTTGGTACATCCTAACACAATAAGTATACAATACGTTTTGATAAATCCTAAGACAATACGTACACAATACATCTTAGTTAATTCTAAGACAATACGTATACAATACGTCTCTGGGTTGATGCAAAGACAATACGTATACAATACGTCGTGGGGTAATTCTAAGATTATATATATATAAACCGATTATTGGACTATCAACTAAGGACTGCCATTATTGGACAATTAAAATGAATTAAAATATTGATTATAACATATGAAACTAAACAATTCTTCAAGTTTGCCACTTGATTTCATCATTAAATCTCATTTGTATCTTGACGATTACAATCTACGATCAAATCTTTCATGATTCTTGAAAACATCTCACAGCATGTCTACATCAACAGTTATAAGTATACATATAATCCTTATCTCTTAGAATTATGATCTTCCATTCTGAAATTCTGAAAAGCACCCAGTCTATAAATCAATACCACAATTTCTGAAAAAGCTGAATACAGCAGCAAAAACTGTACACGACCTTAACCGTCGAAAGTTTGATGATAAAGAATGGAGTATTGGAAACACTCAATAGAAAATTTAGTACCGAAAAGCAGATTATGCGAAACTATAAAGGAAGCCGTGGACAAATCACAAAGAATAAGTTTGACTTCAAAGAATCCAAATGATTCAATGCCTGCTGAAGTCTTTAGCGAATATCTTGCTCCTTACTCTAAACCCTTGCGGACAATAGTTTCCATCATCCTCTGATCTTAGATATTCAAAGATATTATCGTATCTTTCATAATAAATATCCTCGATATTTCTGAATATATTTTCATAATTAATCTTATCTGAAATCATTTATCTCTTTGAGCTATCAGTGTTACATCATATGAGAAACTATTAGTTTCTATATTTTGTAAACTTTCAAGTTTAAAATACGAATGTTTTAAAGTAGTGTTAGGAACTGATACATGAGTTAGTATAATATAATGACACTTGATCAACGTGATTATATTACAGTAAGTCATGCTGAGTTTCTAATGGGACATGATGATTCACAGATCATAACTTCATCATGTGCCATGATACATAACTCTTTCATTCTGCTTAACTTCTGAACATATCAAGAAAGTATATTCTTGATAGTTCTATTCTCAGTGAATCTGGTAATTTGAAAAATCAAATCGTGCTATTATGTTCTTTCTTATTTAGAACATTAAGTTCATTCGAAACTCCATATCTATGAAGTCTGGACCATTACTTGCGAAAAGAAAACAAAAGCATGAAGTTTCGAAACAGAAAGGGGGTATAAATCGCAGCAAATAGGAGAGAACATTAACTATGGATGACAATGATTATAGGAGACAGAAGCAGGGACATCGAGATATAAGGGAAGATATAAAACCCAACAACAACGTAGAAATTACAAACCGTGTATATCAATGTTTATCGCAACATAAAGACACGGGAGAATTAAAAACACTATAACTCCAAGTGCGAAGTAGAAGAAAGCAGATTCCTCCGGTGGAAGTTGAAAAAGGAGAATGATTGTTGCAAAAGTAAGGATAAGGACAAGGATCAGAACTGGATTAAGCATTTTCACAATCTTTTGGATGTATGAACTAAGAAAGAAAGTATAGGAATGGTGAGAAAAATGGAATGAAAGAGCTTAATTTATAATGGAAATATCAGACAGAGTAATCGAAGAAAATCACCGTATTTAATTATAGAGATCTTAATTTCTTTATTCGACGAAGAATCAAATCTTTTAGATTTCGAAGATTTTCTTTAAATCCCTTGAATTCCGAAAATTCACCATGACTACGTCAAAAGTTAAATCTCTATCTCAATCTGCTGTGACAGCTTCATTCGTACGCTTCAAATAATCGAATTGTTTTATCTATATTAGTCAATAATTATAAAACTCTATTTATCAACACGTATGTGTCATGAAAATATACTTATTGTCAGCCATGACGATCCCAACCAAATTTCGGGACGAAATTTCTTTAACGGGTAGGTACTGTGATGACCCGGAAATTTTCGACCAAAATTAAACTTAAATCTTATATAATTTCGACAAGATGAGCAAAGTCTGTAATGTTGGGCTACAAAATATTGAAACTATTTCATGATAACATTTGACCTTGGACCATTCCCGACGATTCACGAACAATTAATTGTAAATAAATATGTATATATATATGTACTTATATGTATAGTAATTTGAAATTATAAAATATAATTCAAACATTAGATTTAAATAGGTAAAATAGAATATTAAATAATTAAATGCGAATTTAAAATGAATTTATATATAAATAAAATATGACTTCTATGTATAATAATTATTATATGTATTTTGAAATATATATAAATAAAATTATAAATAATAAATATTCAATAAAGATTACCATTTAACATATGACTATTAAATGTTACATATTTAATAACATATAGTTGTTATATTAATATTATTACTTTCATTAACATTATAAGTATTGATATTAATATTAATTTCAGTATTATTAACAATAATTATATATATGTATGAAACTTGATACATTGATTTATTACATTATTATTAATATTATCATTTGTTAATAACCTTATTACTATAACTAACAGTAAAATTATAATTACAGTATTATGATTAATACTAGTACTATTATTAAACATTATTATTACCATTATCATTTAGAATTATTATTATTATTATAGATTATTATTATTGTTATGAATTATGTCGATATTATTGTTATTATTATTCCTACTACTGTTATTATTAATATTAAAATTCTTATGATCAACATTATCATTATTATTAGTATTACCATGAGCATCAATATTAATAATAATAATAATTATTATTATTATTAATTCTATTGTTACTATTATTATTTGTGTCATTAATATTATATATAAAAATTTATATAAATAATGTCATTATGATTTATTATATACTTAATATACAATTATATATTTTAGGAAATCAGTATTAATTTTAATTAGATTATTATCATTAATATAATTATAATTATTAATTATTAACTATTAATTATATATATATATATATATATATATATATATATATATATATATATATATATATATATATATATATATATATATATATATATATATATGAATATCGTACAAATAGATCCTTAAGAATTCCAAATTCGTTGCCAGTTCCTATCAACACTATACATGATTTGTTTTCTGTTTGGAATCACGACTTTAAATCACAATAACATCCAAAATCTGTTATCAATCTCTATCTTCTTTTATTTTCCTTTTATTTTATCTATTTCTCTGTACTGATTAAATTGCTAGCCGATATTCATTTATATAAAAATCGATCACTTCCAGTGGTTAAACGAAAACAATTGATATACAATATCATTTATCACTTACAATTTTCTTTTACAGTCATTTTTCAATAGGAAATCAAACAGAAAATGATTAAACACAGCGACCTGCCCTGTTCGTGCAATTTTTTTATCAAGAATTCAATTTTGAAACAATTTTAAAAAAACTATAAATACAGTCTTCTTAGGAAACCATCACGTAAGTTATCTGCAATTGGCTCCTAATTCGTTTATTTGAGTATGAATTTTGAAGTCAAAGTTTAAAAGTAAAAAAGTTAACCTATTGTGTTCTTGAAGAAATTCGAAGTTATGTTTATGTTTCTGATTCAATTAATGTTTTAGGGAGTTTTTATGAGTGAATTGAAATAGATTTTGTATTATACCATCTAGCCAAAACGATCAGAAAATGCAAGTTTGATTTCCAATTTAAAAAAAACGAATACGGCAGATTGTTTTTAATCCTTTTATTTTTTTTTTATGTTCTATTAATCCTAATTCAGTTGTAAATAAGTGGTATCTGTTTCAATTGCAAGGTTTTAAACATTTAAATTTGTTGTTGTATGATTTCATTTGATTCCTGTCGATATGGTTGCAAGAGGAAGAAGAAGGAAAATAGAAACATAAGTATTTCGGGTTAAATTAAATTAAGGGAGTTTATAAAACAGAAAAGCGTGATCAGTTGATTGGTTAGAGTGTTTAGCGGGTTTGCAATGTAGTGACCCGAACTTTTCCATGTTTATATATATATTAAATGAAATTGTTATTTTACATGATTAAGTGTTTCCAACATGTTAAGCAATCAAACTTGTTAAGACTTGATTAATTGAAATAGGTTTCATATAGACAATTGACCACCCAAGTTGACCGGCGATTCACGAACGTTAAAACTTGTAAAAACTATATGATGACATATATATGGTTATATATATAGTTAACATGATATTATGATAAGTAAACATATCATTAAGTATATTAACAATGAACTACATATGTAAAAACAAGACTACTAACTTAATGATTTTGAAACGAGACATATATGTAACGATTATCGTTGTAACGACATTTAATGTATATATATATCATATTAAGAGATATTCGTACATCATAATATCATGATAATATAATAATTTAAAATCTCTTTTGATATTATAAACATTGGGTTAACAACATTTAACAAGATCGTTAACCTAAAGGTTTCAAAACAACACTTACATGTAACGACTAACGATGACTTAACGACTCAGTTAAAAGGTATATACATGTAGTGTTTTAATATGTATTCATACACTTTTGAAAGACTTCAAGACACTTATCAAAATACATCTACTTAACAAAAATGCTTACAATTACATCCTCGTTCAGTTTCATCAACAATTCTACTCGTATGCACCCGTATTTGTACTCATACAATACACAGCTTTTAGATGTATGTACTATTGGTATATACACTCCAATGATCAGCTCTTAGCAGCCCATGTGAGTCACCTAACACATGTGGGAACCATCATTTGGCAACTAGCATGAAATATCTCATAAAATTACGAAAATATGAGTAATCATTCATGACTTATTTAAATTAAAACAAAATTACATATCCTTTATATCTAATCCATACACCAACGACCAAAAACACCTACAAACACTTTTATTCTTCAATTTTCTTCATCTAATTGATCACTCTCAAGTTCTATCTTCAAGTTCTAAGTGTTCTTCATAAATTCCAAAAGTTCTAGTTTCATAAAATCAAGAATACTTCCAAAATTGCAAGTTTACTTCCAAGTTTTCTAAATCCATTCCAAGTAATCATCCAAGATCAAGAAACCTTTGTTACTTACAGTAGGTTATCTTTCTAATACAAGGTAATAATCATATTTAAACTTTAATTCAATTTATATAACTATAACAATCTTATTTCGAGTGAAAATCTTACTTGAAATTGTTTTCGTGTCATGATTCTGCTTCAAGAACTTTCAAGCCATCCAAGGATCCTTTGAAGCTAGATCCATTTTTCTCATTTCCAGTAGGTTTATCCAAGGAACTTGAGGTAGTAATGATGTTCATAACATCATTCAATTCATACATAAAAAGCTGTCTTATTCAACGTTATAAACTTGTAATCACTAGAACATAGTTCAGTTAATTCTAAACTTGTTCGCAAATAAAGTTAATCCTTCTAACTAGACTTTTAAAATCAACTAAACACATGTTCTATATCTATATGATATGCTAACTTAATGATTTAAAACCCGAAAACACGATAAACACCATAAAACTGGATATACGCCGTCGTAGTAAAACCGGGGGCTGTTTTGGTTGGGATAATTAAAAGCTAAGAAGAACTTTGATTTAAAAGCTATACTTCTGGAAAAATGATTTTTCTTATGAACATGAAACTATATCCAAAAATCATGGTTAAACTCAAAGTGAAAGTATGTTTTTCAAAATGGTCATCAAGATGTCGTTCTTTCAACGGAAATGACTATCTCTTTCAAAAATGACTTGTAACTTGTATTTCCAATTATAAACTTATACTTTTTCTGTTTAGATTCATAAAGTTAAGTTCAATATGAAACTATGGCCACTGGAATCACTCAAAACAGATTAGAAACGAAGAAATGGCGAGTAAAACAAGATTGATAAAAACTACTCATTTTACCTACGTGAAAGTTAGTAATAAATCTATTCCAACCATAACCTAATCAACTTATATTGTATATTATGTAATCTTGAGATACCATAGACACGTATACAATGTTTCGAACTATCATGTCGACCCATCTATATATATATTGCGGAACAACCATAGACACTCTATATGTGAATGTTGGAGTTAGCTATACAGGGTTGAGGTTGATTCCAAAATATATATATATAGTTTGAGTTGTGATCAATACTGAGATACGTATACACTGGGTTGTGGATTGATTCAAGATAATATTTATCGATTTATTTCTGTACATCTAACTGTGGACAACTAATTGTAGGTTACTAACGAGGACAGCTGACTTAATAAACTTAAAACATCAAAATGTATTAAAAGTTTTGTAAATATATTTTGAACATACTTTGATATATATGTATATATTGTTATAGGTTTGTGAATCAACCAGTGGCCAAGTCTTACTTCCCGACGAAGTAAAAATCTGTGAAAGTGAGTTATAGTCCCACTTTTAAAATCTAATATTTTTGGGATGAGAATACATGCAGGTTTTATAAATGATTTACAAAATAGACACAAGTACGTGAAACTACATTCTATGGTTGAATTATCGAAATCGAATATGCCCCTTTTTATTAAGTCTGGTAATCTAAGAATTAGGGAACAGACACCCTAATTGACGCGAATCCTAAAGATAGATCTATTGGGCCCAACAAGCCCCATCCAAAGTACCGGATACTTTAGTACTTCGAAATTTATATCATATCCGAAGGGTGTCCCGGAATGATGGGGATATTCTTATATATGCATCTTGTTAATGTCGGTTACCAGGTGTTCACCATATGAATGATTTTTATCTCTATGTATGGGATGTGTATTGAAATATGAAATCTTGTGGTCTATTGTTACGATTTGATATATATAGGTTAAACCTATAACTCGCCAACATTTTTGTTGATGTTTAAAGCAATATTATTCTCAGGTGAATACTAAGAGCTTCCACTATTGCATACTAAAATAAGGACAAGATTTAGAGTCCATGTTTGTATGATATTGTGTAAAAACTGCATTCAAGAAACTAATTTCGATGTAACATATTTGTATTGTAAACCATTATGTAATGGTCGTGTGTAAACAGGATATTTTAGATTATCATTATTTGATAATCTACGTAAAGCTTTTTAAACCTTTATTTATGAAATAAAGGTTATGGTTTGTTTTAAAAATGAATGCAGTCTTTGAAAAATGTCTCATATAGAGGTCAAAACCTCGCAACGAAATCAATTAATATGGAACGTTTTTAATCAATAAGAACGGGACATTTCAGTTGGTATCCGAGCGTTGGTCTTAGAGAACCAGAATTTTGCATTAGTGTGTCTTATCGAGTTTGTTAGGATGCATTAGTGAGTCTGGACTTCGACCGTGTTTACTTGAAAAATGATTGCTTAACAAATTTTGTTGGAAACTATATATTTTTAACATGTGAATATTATGTGATATATTAATCTCTTAACGTGTTTGATATTATGTGATAGATGTCTACCTCTAGAACAAGTCTCATTGACTCACCTAATAATAATGAAGAGTCAAATGTAAATTGGAATGATTCGTGGACTGATTCACAAGTTCCCGAAGAGGAACCGGAAGAAGAGTCGGAACCGGAAGAAGAATCGAAACCGGAAGAAGAAATAGAACCAGTGGGGGAAATAATAAAACGGTTAAGTAGAAGAAAATCCTCAACCAACCGACCAAAGTTAATTATGGTCAACGGTGTTTCCGCCAAGGAAGCAAAATATTGGGAGGATTACCAATTCTCCGATGAATCGGATCCCGACGAGGATTCCGATGATGTTATAGAAATTACCCCAACTGAATTTAAAAAGGAAAAAGAGAACAATAAGGGAAAGGGCATAAAAATAGAGAAATCTGATTCCAACCCCGATGAACTTTATATGTATCGTCAACACCCGTATTTCTTAAGTTGTAACAATAACCCGGGAACCTCTAAACCACCAGGTTTTTCTAGACCAATGTGGAAAACGACGGCTCGTATTAGGGGAACATCATACATCCCTAAAAACTTAGCAAAAAGAACCAAGTTCGAAAAAGAAGAAACGAGTGAGTCGGAATAAGATAGTTGTATTTGTGCGGTGTAATATATGTAATATAGTGTGCTTATGCTTTACGATATATGTAAAAATTGCTTGTATTAATAAGTATCTTTTATGAATCTAACTCTTGTCTATTTTACAGTATAAAAACACAAAATGTATAGACAACTCAATATTTTAGAAGACTTACCCGGAGACATGATTGATGAAATCTTGTCTAGAGTCGGTCAGAATTCCTCTGCACAACTATTTATGGCAAAATCAGTTTGTAAGACATTCGAAGAACGTTCCAAGAATGCCTTGGTTTATAAAAGGCTTTCGCTTGAAAGATGGGGGATATCACATTGGGAAACCCATAAGTTACGATGTGTTTACTTTGACGCATTATATGCGGGGAACCCAAATGCTATTTTACACAACGGGTTAAGAAATTATTTTGACTCAATGTATTCGAATATAGGACTTCATGATTTAGAAAAAGCGGCTAACATGCAACATAAAGAAGCATGTTCTACTTACGGGTTAGTAATGTTCGCTTCTCACCAAAGTGAGAAAAAGAACATCGGGCTACAACTATTAAACAAAACGTTCCCACAAGTGACGGAGTCGGTAATTGGGGTAAGAAATGAGGTTTTTAGATTGTTACAGGACTGTTGGACATTACGTAACCCTTGTCCCTTTGACGACGTTACAACACGCTATCTTATCAACGGCCATAACGGTTATGTTCCACAAGACCAAGGATGGAAAGTAGTCCTAGTAAAACCAGAATGCATGACTTGTTTCTGGACGTATGAATTACGTGTCTTTATTGACTTTGCTGAACGACTTGTGTACTAGCTAGAATTATCTTCACAACCATCTTGTATCAAATTTATTGTGTGCTATATTTCATGCTATATGTAAAATAAGCGGTATTGTAAGTTTGTAAAATATTGTGTAAAAGTTTGAACGCGAAATATTATTATAATCAGTTTTTCATATAGAATTGTAGTAGTTGAATTGTATATTAGCTACTAAGTATGAACTTAACGGGTAGGTACTACCCGAATTTAAACTTATAAAACGCTAATATGAAGAAAAAGCTTTTATAAATGAGTTCATATTATGCTACGAGATACTATTGACTACTCTTAATATTCTGTATGATTAACTTGTTTCATTTGACTATTTTGAAGGAAATGGCACCAACTACTCGAGACACCTTGAATATGAGCGAAGAGGAATTTCGTGCCTTTCTTGCTTCAAACATAGCCGCAGTACAGGCTGCACTACATACCAACAATAACCTTGGATCTAGCAGTACAGGAAATCGTGTAGGATGCACCTACAAAGAATTCACTGCCTGCAAAACTTTGGAATTTGATGGAACCGAAGGACTGATCGGATTGAAATGGTGGACCGAGAAGGTCGAATCGGTGTTTGCCATAAGCAAGTGTACTGAAGAGGACAAAGTGAAGTACGCTACGCATACCTTCACAGGTACTGTGTTAACATGGTGGAATACCTATCTAGAGCAAGTGGGACAAGATGATGCTTTCGCACTATCGTGGTCAGCATTCAAGCACTTGATGAACGAGAAATACCGTCCCAGAACCGAGGTCAATAAGCTCAAGACAGAACTTAGAGGGTTACGAACCCAAGGATTTGATATTACCACATATGAAAGACGATTCACAGAATTGTGCCTATTGTGTCCGGGAGCGTTCGAAGATGAGGAAGAGAAGATTGACGCGTTTGTGAAAGGATTACCGGAAAGAATCCAAGAAGATATAAGTTCACACGAGCCCGCCTCCATACAACAGGCATGTAGAATGGCTCACAAACTAGTGAACCAGATTGAGGAAAGAATTAAAGAACAGTCGGCTGAAGAGGCCAATGTGAAGCAAGTCAAAAGAAAGTGGGAGGAAAACGGTGATAAGAATCACCAATACAACAACAACAGCAATTACAACAATAATCGCAACACCTATCCCAACAACTATTCCAACAATCGCAACATCAATCGCAACTACAACAAACGGCCCAACAACAACAACAACAACAACAACAACAGCAACTACAACAATCATCCCAATAACAATAACAACCACAACAACAACAACAATCAGAAGCAGCTATGCCAAAGGTGTGAAAAGTATCACTCGGGGTTCTGCACCAAATTTTGCAACAAGTGTAAAAGAAATGGTCATAGCGCGGCGAAGTGTGAGGTCTACGGACCAGGGGTTAACAGAACGAAAGGAACAAATGGTGTCGGAATGAGTAATGGCAGAGCAAGTAGTGTCGGAGCAAGTTATGCCAATGTAGTTTGTTATAAATGTGGAAAACCGGGCCACATTATTAGAAATTGCCCAAACCAGGAGAACACGAATGGACAAGTCCGCGGAAGAGTTTTCAATATTAATGCGGCAGAAGCACAGGAAGACCCGGAGCTTGTTACGGGTACATTTCTTATTGACAATAAATCTGCTTACGTTTTATTTGATTCGGGTGCAGATAGAAGCTATATGAGTAGAGATTTTTGTGCTAAATTAAGTTGCCCATTGACGCCTTTGGATAGTAAATTTTTACTCCAATTAGCAAATGGTAAATTAATTTCAGCAGATAATATATGTCGGAATCGAGAAATTAAACATTTAAGATTGACTTGATACCAGTAGAGTTAGGGAGTTTTGATGTGATAATCGATATAGACTGGTTGAAAGAAGTGAAAGCAGAGATCGTTTGTTACAAAAATGCAATTCGCATTATACGAGAAAAAGGAAAACCCTTAATGGTGTACGGAGAAAAGAGCAACGCAAAGTTAAATCTTATTAGTAACCTGAAGGCACAAAAACTAATAAGAAAAGGTTGCTATGCTGTTCTAGCACACGTCGAGAAAGTACAAACTGAAGAAAAGAGCATCAATGATGTTCCCGTTGCAAAAGAATTTCCCGATGTATTTCTGAAAGAATTACCGGGATTACCCCCACATCGATCCGTTGAATTTCAAATAGATCTTGTACCAGGAGCTGCACCAATAGCTCGTGCTCCTTACAGACTCGCACCCAGTGAGATGAAAGAACTGCAAAGTCAATTACAAGAACTTTTAGAACGTGGTTTCATTCGACCAAGCACATCACCGTGGGGAGCTCCTGTTTTGTTTGTCAAGAAGAAAGATGGTACATTCAGGTTGTGTATCGACTACCGAGAGTTGAACAAACTTTCCATCAAGAACCGCTACCCACTACCGAGAATTAATGACTTATTTGATCAACTACAAGGCTCGTCTATTTATTCAAAGATTGACTTACGTTCCGGGTATCATCAAATGCGGGTGAAAGAAGATGATATTCCAAAGATTGCTTTTAGGATGCGTTATGGTCATTACGAGTTTATGGTTATGCCGTTTGGATTGACTAATGCACCAGCTGTGTTCATGGACCTTATGAACCGAGTGTGTGGGCCATATCTTGACAAGTTTGTCATTGTTTTCATTGATGACATACTTATTTACTCAAAGAATGACCAAGAACACGGTGAATATTTGAGAAAGGTGTTAGAAGTATTGAGGAATGAAGAATTGTACGCTAAGTTTTCAAAGTGTGCTTTTTGGTTGGGAGAAGTTCAATTCCTCGGTCACATAGTGAACAAAGAAGGTATTAAGGTGGATCCGGCAAAGATAGAAACTGTTGAAAAGTGGGAAACCCCGAAAACTCCGAAACACATACGCCAGTTTTTAGGACTAGCTGGTTACTACTGAAGGTTCATCCAAGACTTTTCCAGAATAGCAAAACCCTTGACTGCATTAACGCATAAAGGGAAGAAATTTGAATGGAAGGATGAACAAGAGAAAGCGTTTCAGTTATTAAAGAAAAAGCTAACTACGGCACCTATATTGTCATTGCCTGAAGGGAATGATGATTTTGTGATTTATTGTGACGCATCAAAGCAAGGTCTCGGTTGTGTATTAATGCAACGAACGAAGGTGATTGCTTATGCGTCTAGACAATTGAAGATTCACGAACAAAATTATACGACGCATGATTTGGAATTAGGCGCTGTTATTTTTGCATTAAAGACTTGGAGGCACTACTTATATGGGGTCAAAAGTATTATATATACCGACCACAAAAGTCTTCAACACATATTTAATCAGAAACAACTGAATATGAGGCAGCGTAGGTGGATTGAATTGTTGAATGATTACGACTTTGAGATTCGTTACCACCCAGGGAAGGCAAATGTGGTAGCCGACGCCTTGAGCAGGAAGGACAGAGAACCCATTCGAGTAAAATCTATGAATATAATGATTCATAATAACCTTACTACTCAAATAAAGGAGGCGCAACAAGGAGTTTTAAAAGAGGGAAATTTAAATGATGAAATACCCAAAGGATCGGAGAAGCATCTTAATATTCAGGAAGACGGAACCCGGTATAGGGCTGAAAGGATTTGGGTACCAAAATTTGGAGATATGAGAGAAATGGTACTTAGAGAAACTCATAAAACCCGATACTCAATACATCCTGGAACGGAGAAGATGTACAAGGATCTCAAGAAACATTTTTGGTGGCCGTGTATGAAAGCCGATGTTGCTAAATACGTAGGAGAATGTTTGACGTGTTCTAAGGTCAAAGCTAAGCATCAGAAACCATCAGGTCTACTTCAACAACCTGAAATCCCGGAATGGAAATGGGAAAACATTACCATGGATTTCATCACTAAATTGCCAAGGACTGCAAGTGGTTTTGATACTATTTGGGTAATAGTTGATCGTCTCACCAAATCCGCACACTTCCTACCAATAAGAGAAGATGACAAGATGGAGAAGTTAGCACGACTGTATTTGAAGGAAGTCATCTCCAGACATGGAATACCAATCTCTATTATCTCTGATAGGGATGGCAGATTTATTTCAAGATTCTGGCAGACATTACAGCAAGCATTAGGAACTCGTCTAGATATGAGTACTGCCTATCATCCACAAACTGATGGGCAGAGCGAAAGGACGATACAAACGCTTGAAGACATGCTACGAGCATGTGTTATTGATTTCGGAAACAGTTGGGATCGACATCTACCATTAGCAGAATTTTCCTACAACAACAGCTACCATTCAAGCATTGAGATGGCGCCGTTTGAAGCACTTTATGGTAGAAAGTGCAGGTCTCCGATTTGTTGGAGTGAAGTGGGGGATAGACAGATTACGGGTCCAGAGATAATACAAGAAACTACCGAGAAGATCATCCAAATTCAACAACGGTTGAAAACCGCCCAAAGTCGAAAAAAGAGCTACGCTGACATTAAAAGAAAAGATATAGAATTTGAAATTGGAGAGATGGTCATGCTTAAAGTTGCACCTTGGAAAGGCGTTGTTCGATTTGGTAAACAAGGGAAATTAAATCCAAGGTATATTGGACCATTCAAGATTATTGATCGTGTCGGACCAGTAGCTTACCGACTTGAGTTACCTCAACAACTCGCGGCTGTACATAACACTTTCCACGTCTCGAATTTGAAGAAATGTTTTGCTAAAGAAGATCTCACTATTCCGTTAGATGAAATCCAAATCAACGAAAAACTTCAATTTATCGAAGAACCCGTCGAAATAATGGATCGTGAGGTTAAAAGACTTAAGAAAAACAAGATACCAATTGTTAAGGTTCGATAGAATGCTCGTAGAGGACCCGAGTTCACCTGGGAACGAGAAGATCAGATGAAGAATAAATACCCGCATTTATTTCCAGAAGATACGTCAACACCTCCAATTGCTTAAAATTTCAGGACGAAATTTATTTAACGGGTAGGTACTATAGTGACCCGAACTTTTCCATGTTTATATATATATTACATGAAATTGTTATTTTACATGATTAAGTGTTTCCAACATGTTAAGCAATCAAACTTGTTAAGACTTGATTAATTGAAATAGGTTTCATATAGACAATTGACCACCCAAGTTGACCGGTGATTCACGAACGTTAAAACTTGTAAAAACTATATGATGACATATATATGGTTATATATATAGTTAACATGATATTATGATAAGTAAACATATCATTAAGTATATTAACAATGAACTACATATGTAAAAACAAGACTACTAACTTAATGATTTTGAAACGAGACATATATGTAACGATTATCGTTGTAACGACATTTAATGTATATATATCATATTAAGAGATATTCGTACATCATAATATCATTATAATATAATAATTTAAAATCTCTTTTGATATTATAAACATTGGGTTAACAACATTTAACAAGATCGTTAACCTAAAGGTTTCAAAACAACACTTACATGTAACGACTAACGATGACTTAACGACTCAGTTAAAATGTATATACATGTAGTGTTTTAATATGTATTCATACACTTTTTAAAGACTTCAAGACACTTATCAAAATACTTCTACTTAACAAAAATGCTTACAATTACATCCTCGTTCAGTTTCATCAACAATTCTACTCGTATGCACCCGTATTTGTACTCGTACAATACACAGCTTTTAAATGTATGTTGAAATGTCCCGTTCTTATTGATTAAAAACGTTCCATATTAATTGATTTCGTTGCGAGGTTTTGACCTCTATATGAGACGTTTTTCAAAGACTGCATTCGTTTTAAAACAAACCATAACCTTTATTTCATCAATAAAGGTTTAAAAAGCTTTACGTAGATTATCAAATAATGATAATCTAAAATATCCTGTTTACACACGACCATTACATAATGGTTTACAATACAAATATGTTACAACAAAATAAATTTCTTGAATGCAGTTTTTACACAATATCATACAAGCATGGACTCCAAATCTCGTCCTTATTTAAGTATGCGACAGCGGAAGCTCTTAAAAATCACCTGAGAATAAACATGCTTAAAACGTCAACAAAAATGTTGGTGAGTTATAGGTTTAGCCTATATATATCAAATCATAATAATAGACCACAAGATTTCATATTTCAATACACATCCCATACATAGAGATAAAAATCACTCATATGGTGAACACCTGGTAACCGACATTAACAAGATGCATATTTAAGAATATCCCCATCATTCCGGGACACCCTTCGGATATGATATAAATTTCGAAGTACTAAAGCATCCGGTACTTTGGATGGGGTTTGTTAGGCCCAATAGATCTATCTTTAGGATTCGTGTCAATTAGGGTGTCTGTTCCCTAATTCTTAGATTACCAGACTTAATAAAAAGGGGCATATTCGATTTCGATAATTCAACCATAGAATGTAGTTTCACGTACTTGTGTCTATTTTGTAAATCATTTATAAAACCTGCATGTATTCTCATCCCAAAAATATTAGATTTTAAAAGTGGGACTATAACTCACTTTCACAGATTTTTACTTCGTCGGGAAGTAAGACTTGGCCACTGGTTGATTCACGAACCTATAACAATATATACATATATATCAAAGTATGTTCAAAATATATTTACAACACTTTTAACATATTTTGATGTTTTAAGTTTATTAAGTCAGCTGTCCTCGTTAGTAACCTACAACTAGTTGTCCACAGTTAGATGTACAGAAATAAATCGATAAATATTATCTTGAATCAATCCACGAACCAGTGTATACGTATCTCAGTATTGATCACAACTCAAACTATATATATTTTGGAATCAACCTCAACCCTGTATAGCTAACTCCAACATTCACATATAGAATGTCTATGGTTGTTCCGAAATATATATAGATGTGTCGACATGATAGGTCGAAACATTGTATACGTGTCTATGGTATCTCAAGATTACATAATATACAATACAAGTTGATTAAGTTATGGTTGGAATAGATTTGTTACCAATTTTCACGTAGCTAAAATGAGAAAAATTATCCAATCTTGTTTTACCCATAACTTCTTCATTTTAAATCCATTTTGAGTGAATCAAATTGCTATGGTTTCATATTGAACTCTATTTTATGAATCTAAACAGAAAAAGTATAGGTTTATAGTCGGAAAAATAAGTTACAAGTCGTTTTTGTAAAGGTAGTCATTTCAGTCGAAAGAACGACGTCTAGATGACCATTTTAGAAAACATACTTCCACTTTGAGTTTAACCATAATTTTTGGATATAGTTTCATGTTCATAATAAAAATCATTTTCTCAGAATAACAACTTTTAAATCAAAGTTTATCATAGTTTTTAATTAACTAACCCAAAACAGCCCGCGGTGTTACTACGACGGCGTAAATCCGGTTTTACGGTGTTTTTCGTGTTTCCAGGTTTTAAATCATTAAGTTAGCATATCATATAGATATAGAACATGTTTTTAGTTGATTTTAAAAGTCAAGTTAGAAGGATTAACTTTTGTTTGCGAACAAGTTTAGAATTAACTAAACTATGTTCTAGTGATTACAAGTTTAAACCTACGAATAAGATAGCTTTATATGTATGAATCGAATGATGTTATGAACATCATTACTACCTTAAGTTCCTTGGATAAACCTACTGGAAAAGAGAAAAATGGATCTAGCTTCAATGGATCCTTGGATGGCTCGAAGTTCTTGAAGCAGAATCATGACACGAAAACAAGTTCAAGTAAGATCATCACTTGAAATAAGATTGTTATAGTTATAGAAATTGAACCAAAGTTTGAATATGATTATTACCTTGTATTAGAATGATAACCTACTGTAAGAAACAAAGATTTCTTGAGGTTGGATGATCACCTTACAAGATTGGAAGTGAGCTAGCAAACTTGAAAGTATTCTTGATTTTATGAAACTAGAACTTTTGGAATTTATGAAGAACACTTAGAACTTGAAGATAGAACTTGAGAGAGATCAATTAGATGAAGAAAATTGAAGAATGAAAGTGTTTGTAGGTGTTTTTGGTCGTTGGTGTATGGATTAGATATAAAGGATATGTAATTTTGTTTTCATGTAAATAAGTCATGAATGATTACTCATATTTTTGTAATTTTATGAGATATTTCATGCTAGTTGCCAAATGATGATTCCCACATGTGTTAGGTGACTCACATGGGCTGCTAAGAGCTGATCATTGGAGTGTATATACCAATAGTACATACATCTAAAAGCTGTGTATTGTACGAGTACGAATACGGGTGCATACGAGTAGAATTGTTGATGAAACTGAACGAGGATGTAATTGTAAGCATTTTTGTTAAGTAGAAGTATTTTGATAAGTTTATTGAAGTCTTTCAAAAGTGTATAAATACATATTAAAACACTACATATATATACATTTTAACTGAGTCGTTAAGTCATCGTTAGTCGTTACATGTAAGTGTTGTTTTGAAACCTTTAGGTTAACGATCTTGTTAAATGTTGTTAACCCAATGTTTATAATATCAAATGAGATTTTAAATTATTATATTATCATGATATTATCATGTATGAATATCTCTTAATATGATATATATACATTAAATGTCTTTACAACGATAATCGTTACATATATGTCTCGTTTAAAAATCATTAAGTTAGTAGTCTTGTTTTTACATATGTAGTTCATTGTTAATATACTTAATGATATGTTTACTTATCATAGTATCATGTTAACTATATATATATCCATATATATGTCATCATATAGTTTTTACAAGTTTTAACGTTCGTGAATCACCGGTCAACTTGGGTGGTCAATTGTCTATATGAAACATATTTCAATTAATCAAGTCTTAACAAGTTTGATTGCTTAACATGTTGGAAACATTTAATCATGTAAATATCAATCTCAATTAATATATATAAACATGGAAAAGTTCGGGTCACTACAGTACCTACCCGTAAAATAAATTTCGTCCCGAAATTTTAAGCTGTTGAAGGTGTTGACGAATCTTCTGGAAATAGATGCGGGTATTTCTTCTTCATCTGATCTTCACGCTCCCAGGTAAACTCGGGTCCTCTACGAGCATTCCATCAAACCTTAACAATTGGTATCTTGTTTTGCTTAAGTCTTTTAACCTCACGATCCATTATTTCGACGGGTTCTTCGATGAATTGAAGTTTTTCGTTGATTTGGATTTCATCTAACGGAATAGTGAGATCTTCTTTAGCAAAACATTTCTTCAAATTCGAGACGTGGAAAGTGTTATGTACAGCCGCGAGTTGTTGAGGTAACTCTAGTCGGTAAGCTACTGGTCCGACACGATCAATAATCTTGAATGGTCCAATATACCTTGGATTTAATTTCCCTCGTTTACCAAATCGAACAACGCCTTTCCAAGGTGCAACTTTAAGCATGACCATCTCTCCAATTTCAAATTCTATATCTTTTCTTTTAATGTCAGCGTAGCTCTTTTGTCGACTTTGGGCGGTTTTCAACCGTTGTTGAATTTGGATGATCTTCTCGGTAGTTTCTTGTATAATCTCCGGACCCGTAATCTGTCTATCCCCCACTTCACTCCAACAAATCGGAGACCTGCACTTTCTACCATAAAGTGCTTCAAACGGCGCCATCTCAATGCTTGAATGGTAGCTGTTGTTGTAGGAAAATTCTGCTAACGGTAGATGTCGATCCCAACTGTTTCCGAAATCAATAACACATGCTCGTAGCATGTCTTCAAGCGTTTGTATCGTCCTTTCGCTCTGCCCATCAGTTTGTGGATGATAGGCAGTACTCATATCTAGACGAGTTCCTAATGCTTGCTGTAATGTCTGCCAGAATCTTGAAATAAATCTGCCATCCCTATCAGAGATAATAGAGATTGGTATTCCATGTCTGGAGATGACTTCCTTCAAATACAGTCGTGCTAACTTCTCCATCTTGTCATCTTCTCTTATTGGCAGGAAGTGTGCTGATTTGGTGAGACGATCAACTATTACCCAAATAGTATCAAAACCACTTGCAGTCCTTGGCAATTTAGTGATGAAATCCATGGTAATGTTTTCCCATTTCCATTCCGGGATTTCGGGTTGTTGAAGTAGACCTGATGGTTTCTGATGCTCAGCTTTGACCTTAGAACACGTCAAACATTCTCCTACGTATTTAGCAACATCGGCTTTCATACCCGGCCACCAAAAATGTTTCTTGAGATCCTTGTACATCTTCCCCGTTCCAGGATGTATTGAGTATCTGGTTTTATGAGCTTCTCTAAGTACCATTTCTCTCATATCTCCAAATTTTGGTACCCAAATCCTTTCAGCCCTATACCGGGTTCCGTCTTCCCGAATATTAAGATGCTTCTCCGATCCTTTGGGTATTTCATCCTTTAAATTTCCCTCTTTTAAAACTCCTTGTTGCGCCTCCTTTATTTGAGTAGTAATGTTATTATGAATCATTATATTCATAGATTTTACTCGAATGGGTTCTCTGTCCTTCCTGCTCAAGGCATCGGCTACCACATTTGCCTTCCCCGGGTGGTAACGAATCTCAAAGTCGTAATCATTCAATAATTCAATCCACCTACGCTGCCTCATATTCAGTTGTTTCTGATTAAATATGTGTTGAAGACTTTTGTGGTCGGTATATATAATACTTTTGACCCCATATAAGTAGTGCCTCCAAGTCTTTAATGCAAAAACAACCGCGCATAATTCCAAATCATGCGTCGTATAATTTTGTTCGTGAATCTTCAATTGTCTAGACGCATAAGCAATCACCTTCGTTCGTTGCATTAATACACAACCGAGACCTTGCTTTGATGCATCACAATAAATCACAAAATCATCATTCCCTTCAGGCAATGACAATATAGGTGCCGTAGTTAGCTTTTTCTTCAATAACTGAAACGCTTTCTCTTGTTCATCATTCCATTCAAATTTCTTCCCTTTATGCGTTAATGCAGTCAAGGGTTTTGCTATTCTGGAAAAGTCTTGGATGAACCTTCTGTAGTAACCAGCTAGTCCTAAAAACTGGCGTATGTGTTTCGGAGTTTTCGGGGTTTCCCACTTTTCAACAGTTTCTATCTTTGCCGGATCCACCTTAATACCTTCTTTGTTCACTATGTGACCGAGGAATTGAACTTCTTCCAACCAAAATGCACACTTTGAAAACTTAGCGTACAATTCTTCCTTCCTCAATACTTCTAACACCTTTCTCAAATGTTCACCGTGTTCTTGGTCATTCTTTGAGTAAATAAGTATGTCATCAATGAAAACAATGACAAACTTGTCAAGGTATGGTCCACACACTCGGTTCATAAGGTCCATGAACACAGCTGGTGCATTAGTTAAACCAAACGGCATGACCATAAACTCGTAATGACCGTAACGTGTTCTGAAAGCAGTCTTTGGAATATCATCTTCTTTCACCCGCATTTGATGATACCCGGAATGTAAGTCAATCTTTGAATAAACAGACGAGCCTTGTAGTTGATCAAATAAGTCATCGATTCTCAGTAGTGGGTAGCGGTTCTTGATGGTAAGTTTGTTCAACTCTCGGTAGTCGATACACAACCTGAATGTACCATCTTTCTTCTTGACAAACAAAACAGGAGCTCCCCACGGTGATGTGCTTGGTCGAATGAAACCACGCTCTAAAAGTTCTTGTAATTGGCTTTGTAGTTCTTTCATCTCGCTGGGTGCGAGTCTGTAAGGAGCACGAGCTATTGGTGCAGCTCCTAGTACAAGATCTATTTGAAATTCAACGGATCGATGTGGGGGTAATCCCGGTAATTCTTTCGGAAATACATCAGGAAATTCTTTTGCGACGGGAGCATCATTGATGCTCTTTTCTTCAGTTTGTACTTTCTCGACGTGTGCTAGAACAGCATAGCAACCTTTTCTTATTAGTTTTTGTGCCTTCAAATTACTAATAAGATGTAGCTTCGTGTTGCCCTTTTCTCTGTACACCATTAAGGGTTTTCCTTTTTCTCGTATAATGCGAATTGCATTTTTGTAACAAACGATCTCTGCTTTCACTTCTTTCAACCAGTCCATACCGATTATCACATCAAAACTCCCTAACTCTACTGGTATCAAGTCAATCTTAAATGTTTCGCTAACCTGTTTAATTTCTCGATTCCGACATATATTATCTGCTGAAATTAATTTACCATTTGCTAATTCGAGTAAAAATTTACTATCCAAAGGCGTCAATGGACAACTTAATTTAGCACAAAAATCTCTACTCATATAGCTTCTATCCGCACCCGAATCAAATAAAATGTAAGCAGATTTATTGTCAATAAGAAACGTACCCGTAACAAGCTTCGGGTCTTCCTGTGCCTCTGCCGCATTAATATTGAAAACTCTTCCACGGCCTTGTCCATTCGTGTTCTCCTGGTTCGGGCAATTTCTAATAATGTGGCCCGGTTTTCCACATTTATAACAAACTACATTGGCATAACTTGCTCCGACACTACTTGCTCCGCCATTACTCGTTCCGACACCATTTGTTCCTTTCGTTCTATTAACCCCTGGTCCGTAGACCTCACACTTCGCCGCGCTATGACCGTTTCTTTTACACTTGTTGTAAAATTTGGTGCAGAACCCCGAGTGATACTTTTCACACCTTTGGCATAGCTGCTTCTGATTGTTGTTGTTGTTGCGGTTATTATTGTTGTTGGGATGATTGTTGTAGTTGTTGTTGTTGTTGTTGTTGTTGTTGTTGTTGTTGGGCCGTTTGTTGTAGTTGCGATTGATGTTGCGATTGTTGGGATAATTGTTGCGATTATTGTTGTAATTGCTGTTGTTGTTGTATTGGTGATTCTTATCACCGTTTTCCTCCTACTTTCTTTTGACTTGCTTCACATTGGCCTCTTCAGCAGTCTGTTCTTTAATTCTTTCTTCAATCTGGTTCACTAGTTTGTGAGCCATTCTACATGCCTGTTGTATGGAGGCGGGCTCGTGTGAACTTATATCTTCTTGGATTCTTTCAGGTAATCCTTTCACAAACGCGTCGATCTTCTCTTCCTCATCTTCGAATGCTCCCGGACACAATAGGCACAATTCTGTGAATCGTCTTTCGTACGTGGTAATATCAAATCCTTGGGTTCGTAACCCTCTAAGTTCTGTCTTGAGCTTATTGACCTCAGTTCTGGGACGGTACTTCTCGTTCATCAAGTGCTTGAATGCTGACCACGGTAGTGCGTACGCATCGTCTTGTCCCACTTGCTCTAGATAGGTATTCCACCATGTTAACGCAGAACCTGTGAAGGTATGCGTAGCGTACTTCACTTTGTCCTCTTCAGTACACTTACTTATGGCAAACACCGATTCGACCTTCTCGGTCCACCGTTTCAATCCAATCGGTCCTTCGGTTCCATCAAATTCCAAAGGTTTGCAGGCAGTGAATTCTTTGTAGGTGCATCCTACACGATTTCCTGTACTGCTAGATCCAAGGTTATTGTTGGTATGTAGCGCAGCCTGTACTGCGGCTATGTTTGAAGCTAGAAAAGTACGGAATTCCTCTTCATTCATATTCACGGTGTGTCGAGTAGTCGGTGCCATTTCCTTCAAAATAGCCAAATGGAACAAGTTAATCATACAGAATATTAAGAGTAGTTAATAGTATTTCATAGCATAATATGAACTCATTTATAAAAGCTTTTTCTTCATATTAGCGTTTTATAAGTTTAAATTCGGGTAGTACCTACCCGTTAAGTTCATACTTAGTAGCTAATATACAATTCAACTACTATAATTCTATATGAAAAACTGATTATAATAATATTTCGCGTTCAAACTTTTATACAATATTTTACAAACTTACAATACCGCTTATTTTACATAAAGCATGAAATATAGCACACAATAACTTTGATACAAGATAGTTGTGAAGATAATTCTAGCTAGTACACAAGTCGTTCAGCAAAGGCAATAAAGACACGTAATTCATACGTCCAGAAACAAGTCATGCATTCTGGTTTTACTAGGACTACTTCCCATCCTTGGTCTTGTGGAACATAACCGTTATGGCCGTTGATAAGACAGCGTGTTGTAACGTCGTCAAAGGGACGAGGGTTACGTAATGTCCAACAGTCCCGTAACAATCTAAAAACCTCATTTCTTACCCCAATTACCGACTCCGTCACTTGTGAAAACGTTTTGTTTAATAGTTGTAGCCCGATGTTCTTGTTCTCACTTTGGTGAGAAGAGAACATTACTAATCCGTAAGCATAACATGCTTCTTTATGTTGCATGTTAGCCGCTTTTTCTAAATCACGAAGTTCAATATTCGGATATATTGAATCAAAATAATTTCTTAACCCGTTGCGTAAAATAGCATTTGGGTTCCCCGCAATATATGCGTCAAAGTAAACACATCGTAACTTATGGGTTTCCCAATGTGATATCCCCCATCTTTCAAACGAAATTCTCTTATAAACCAAGACATTCTTGGAACGTTCTTCGAATGTCTTACAAACTAATATCGCCTTAAATAGTTGTGCCGAGGAATTCTGACCGACTCTAGACAAGATTTCATCAATCATGTCTCCGGGTAGGACTCTTAAAATATTGGGTTGTCTATCCATTTTGTGTTTTTAAACTGTAAAATAGACAAGAGTTAGATTCATAAAAAAAAACTTATTAATACAAGAAATTTTTACATATATCATAAAGCATAAGCACACTATATTACATATATTACACCACACGAATACAACTATCTTATTCCGACTCGCTCGTTTCTTCTACTTCGGTTTTGGTTCATTTTGCCAAGTTTCTAGGGATATATGATGTTTCCCTAATACGAGCCGTCGTTGTCCACATTGGTTTAGAAAAACCTGGTGGTTTAGAGGTTCCCGGGTCATTGTTACAACTTAAGGACTTCGGGGGTTGACGATACATATAAAGTTCATCGGGGTTGGAATTAGATTTCTCTATTTTTATGCCCTTTCCCTTATTATTTTCTTTTGCCTTTTTAAATTCAGTTGGGGTAATTTCTATAACATCATCGAAATTCTCGTCGGAATCCGATTCATCGGAGAATTGGTAATCCTCCCAATATTTTGCTTCCTTGGTGGAAACACCATTGACCATAATTAACTTTGGTCGGTTAGTTGAGGATTCTCTTTTACTTAACCATTTTATTATTTCCCCCACCGGTTCTATTTCTTCATCCGGTTCCGATTCTTCTTCCGGTTCCGATTCTTCTTCCGGTTCTGACTCTTCTTCCGGTTCCTCTTCGGGAACTTGTGAATCAGTCCACGAATCATTCCAATTTACATTTGACTCTTCATTATTATTAGGTGAGTCAATGGGACTTGTTCTAGAGGTAGACATCTATCACATAATATCAAACGCGTTAAGAGATTAATATATCACATAATATTCACATGTTAAAAATATATAGTTTCCAACAAAATTTGTTAAGCAATCATTTTTAAAGAAAACACGGTCGAAGTCCAGACTCACTAATGCATCCTAACAAACTCGATAAGACACACTAATGCAAATTTTCTGGTTCTCTAAGACCAACGCTCGGATACCAACTGAAATGTCCCGTTCTTATTGATTAAAAACGTTCCATATTAATTGATTTCGTTGCGAGGTTTTGACCTCTATATGAGACGTTTTTCAAAGACTGCATTCATTTTAAAACAAACCATAACCTTTATTTCATCAATAAAGGTTTAAAAAGCTTTACGTAGATTATCAAATAATGATAATCTAAAATATCCTGTTTACACACGACCATTACATAATGGTTTACAATACAAATATGTTACAACAAAATAAGTTTCTTGAATGCAGTTTTTACATAATATCATACAAGCATGGACTCCAAATCTCGTCCTTATTTAAGTATGCGACAGCGGAAGCTCTTAAAAATCACCTGAGAATAAACATGCTTAAAACGTCAACAAAAATGTTGGTGAGTTATAGGTTTAGCCTATATATATCAAATCATAATAATAGACCACAAGATTTCATATTTCAATACACATCCCATACATAGAGATAAAAATCACTCATATGGTGAACACCTGGTAACCGACATTAACAAGATGCATATTTAAGAATATCCCCATCATTCCGGGACACCCTTCGGATATGATATAAATTTCGAAGTACTAAAGCATCCGGTACTTTGGATGGGGTTTGTTAGGCCCAATAGATCTATCTTTAGGATTCGTGTCAATTAGGGTGTCTGTTCCCTAATTCTTAGATTACCAGACTTAATAAAAAGGGGCATATTCGATTTCGATAATTCAACCATAGAATGTAGTTTCACGTACTTGTGTCTATTTTGTAAATCATTTATAAAACCTGCATGTATTCTCATCCCAAAAATATTAGATTTTAAAAGTGGGACTATAACTCACTTTCACAGATTTTTACTTCGTCGGGAAGTAAGACTTGGCCACTGGTTGATTCAAGAACCTATAACAATATATACATATATATCAAAGTATGTTCAAAATATATTTACAACACTTTTAACATATTTTGATGTTTTAAGTTTATTAAGTCAGCTGTCCTCGTTAGT
Source organism: Rutidosis leptorrhynchoides (assembly GCF_046630445.1). NCBI lineage: Eukaryota > Viridiplantae > Streptophyta > Magnoliopsida > Asterales > Asteraceae > Rutidosis > Rutidosis leptorrhynchoides. Next base: position 381,694,301 of record NC_092339.1, read on the forward strand.
AACCTACAACTAGTTGTCCACAGTTAGATGTACAGAAATAAATCGATAAATATTATCTTGAATCAATCCACGAACCAGTGTATACGTATCTCAGTATTGATCACAACTCAAACTATATATATTTTGGAATCAACCTCAACCCTGTATAGCTAACTCCAACATTCACATATAGAATGTCTATGGTTGTTCCGAAATATATATAGATGTGTCGACATGATAGGTCGAAACATTGTATACGTGTCTATGGTATCTCAAGATTACATAATATACAATACAAGTTGATTAAGTTATGGTTGGAATAGATTTGTTACCAATTTTCACGTAGCTAAAATGAGAAAAATTATCCAATCTTGTTTTACCCATAACTTCTTCATTTTAAATCCGTTTTGAGTGAATCAAATTGCTATGGTTTCATATTGAACTCTATTTTATGAATCTAAACAGAAAAAGTATAGGTTTATAGTCGGAAAAATAAGTTACAAGTCGTTTTTGTAAAGGTAGTCATTTCAGTCGAAAGAACGACGTCTAGATGACCATTTTAGAAAACATACTTCCACTTTGAGTTTAACCATAATTTTTGGATATAGTTTCATGTTCATAATAAAAATCATTTTCTCAGAATAACAACTTTTAAATCAAAGTTTATCATAGTTTTTAATTAACTAACCCAAAACAGCCCGCGGTGTTACTACGACGGCGTAAATCCGGTTTTACGGTGTTTTTCGTGTTTCCAGGTTTTAAATCATTAAGTTAGCATATCATATAGATATAGAACATGTGTTTAGTTGATTTTAAAAGTCAAGTTAGAAGGATTAACTTTTGTTTGCGAACAAGTTTAGAATTAACTAAACTATGTTCTAGTGATTACAAGTTTAAACCTACGAATAAGATAGCTTTATATGTATGAATCGAATGATGTTATGAACATCATTACTACCTTAAGTTCCTTGGATAAACCTACTGGAAAAGAGAAAAATGGATCTAGCTTCAATGGATCCTTGGATGGCTCGAAGTTCTTGAAGCAGAATCATGACACGAAAACAAGTTCAAGTAAGATCATCACTTGAAATAAGATTGTTATAGTTATAGAAATTGAACCAAAGTTTGAATATGATTATTACCTTGTATTAGAATGATAACCTACTGTAAGAAACAAAGATTTCTTGAGGTTGGATGATCACCTTACAAGATTGGAAGTGAGCTAGCAAACTTGAAAGTATTCTTGATTTTATGAAACTAGAACTTTTGGAATTTATGAAGAACACTTAGAACTTGAAGATAGAACTTGAGAGAGATCAATTAGATGAAGAAAATTGAAGAATGAAAGTGTTTGTAGGTGTTTTTGGTCGTTGGTGTATGGATTAGATATAAAGGATATGTAATTTTGTTTTCATGTAAATAAGTCATGAATGATTACTCATATTTTTGTAATTTTATGAGATATTTCATGCTAGTTGCCAAATGATGGTTCCCACATGTGTTAGGTGACTCACATGGGCTGCTAAGAGCTGATCATTGGAGTGTATATACCAATAGTACATACATCTAAAAGCTGTGTATTGTACGAGTACGAATACGGGTGCATACGAGTAGAATTGTTGATGAAACTGAACGAGGATGTAATTGTAAGCATTTTTGTTAAGTAGAAGTATTTTGATAAGTGTATTGAAGTCTTTCAAAAGTGTATAAATACATATTAAAACACTACATGTATATACATTTTAACTGAGTCGTTAAGTCATCGTTAGTCGTTACATGTAAGTGTTGTTTTGAAACCTTTAGGTTAACGATCTTGTTAAATGTTGTTAACCCAATGTTTATAATATCAAATGAGATTTTAAATTATTATATTATCATGATATTATCATGTATGAATATCTCTTAATATGATATATATACATTAAATGTCTTTACAACGATAATCGTTACATATATGTCTCGTTTAAAAATCATTAAGTTAGTAGTCTTGTTTTTACATATGTAGTTCATTGTTAATATACTTAATGATATGTTTACTTATCATAGTATCATGTTAACTATATATATATCCATATATATGTCATCATATAGTTTTTACAAGTTTTAACGTTCGTGAATCACCGGTCAACTTGGGTGGTCAATTGTCTATATGAAACATATTTCAATTAATCAAGTCTTAACAAGTTTGATTGCTTAACATGTTGGAAACATTTAATCATGTAAATATCAATCTCAATTAATATATATAAACATGGAAAAGTTCGGGTCACTACAGTACCTACCCGTTAAATAAATTTCGTCCCGAAATTTTAAGCTGTTGAAGGTGTTGACGAATCTTCTGGAAATAGATGCGGGTATTTCTTCTTCATCTGATCTTCACGCTCCCAGGTGAACTCGGGTCCTCTACGAGCATTCCATCGAACCTTAACAATTGGCATCTTGTTTTGCTTAAGTCTTTTAACCTCACGATCCATTATTTCGACGGGTTCTTCGATGAATTGAAGTTTTTCGTTGATTTGGATTTCATCTAACGGAATAGTGAGATCTTCTTTAGCAAAACATTTCTTCAAATTCGAGACGTGGAAAGTGTTATGTACAGTCGCGAGTTGTTGAGGTAACTCTAGTCGGTAAGCTACTGGTCCGACACGATCAATAATCTTGAATGGTCCAATATACCTTGGATTTAATTTCCCTCGTTTACCAAATCGAACAACGCCTTTCCAAGGTGCAACTTTAAGCATGACCATCTCTCCAATTTCAAATTCTATATCTTTTCTTTTAATGTCAGCGTAGCTCTTTTGTCGACTTTGGGCGGTTTTCAACCGTTGTTGAATTTGGATGATCTTCTCGGTAGTTTCTTGTATAATCTCCGGACCCGTAATCTGTCTATCCCCCACTTCACTCCAACAAATTGGAGACCTGCACTTTCTACCATAAAGTGCTTCAAACGGCGCCATCTCAATGCTTGAATGGTAGCTGTTGTTGTAGGAAAATTCTGCTAACGGTAGATGTCGATCCCAACTGTTTCCGAAATCAATAACACATGCTTGTAGCATGTCTTCAAGCGTTTGTATCGTCCTTTTGCTCTGCCCATCAGTTTGTGGATGATAGGCAGTACTCATATCTAGACGAGTTCCTAATGCTTGCTGTAATGTCTGCCAGAATCTTGAAATAAATCTGCCATCCCTATCAGAGATAATAGAGATTGGTATTCCATGTCTGGAGATGACTTCCTTCAAATACAGTCGTGCTAACTTCTCCATCTTGTCATCTTCTCTTATTGGCAGGAAGTGTGCTGATTTGGTGAGACGATCAACTATTACCCAAATAGTATCAAAACCACTTGCAGTCCTTGGCAATTTAGTGATGAAATCCATGGTAATGTTTTCCCATTTCCATTCCGGGATTTCGGGTTGTTGAAGTAGACCTGATGGTTTCTGATGCTCAGCTTTGACCAGAACACGTCAAACATTCTCCTACGTATTTAGCAACATCGGCTTTCATACCCGGCCACCAAAAATATTTCTTGAGATCCTTGTACATCTTCCCCGTTCCAGGATGTATTGAGTATCTGGTTTTATGAGCTTCTCTAAGTACCATTTCTCTCATATCTCCAAATTTTGGTACCCAAATCCTTTCAGCCCTATACCGGGTTCCGTCTTCCCGAATATTAAGATGCTTCTCCGATCCTTTGGGTATTTCATCCTTTAAATTTCCCTCTTTTAAAACTCCTTGTTGCGCCTCCTTTATTTGAGTAGTAATGTTATTATGAATCATTATATTCATAGATTTTACTCGAATGGGTTCTCTGTCCTTCCTGCTCAAGGCATCGGCTACCACATTTGCCTTCCCCGGGTGGTAACGAATCTCAAAGTCGTAATCATTCAATAATTCAATCCATCTACGCTGCCTCATATTCAGTTGTTTCTGATTAAATATGTGTTGAAGACTTTTGTGGTCGGTATATATAATACTTTTGACCCCATATAAGTAGTGCCTCCAAGTCTTTAATGCAAAAACAACCGCGCATAATTCCAAATCATGCGTCGTATAATTTTGTTCGTGAATCTTCAATTGTCTAGACGCATAAGCAATCACCTTCGTTCGTTGCATTAATACACAACCGAGACCTTGCTTTGATGCATCACAATAAATCACAAAATCATCATTCCCTTCAGGCAATGACAATATAGGTGCCGTAGTTAGCTTTTTCTTCAATAACTGAAACGCTTTCTCTTGTTCATCATTCCATTCAAATTTCTTCCCTTTATGCGTTAATGCAGTCAAGGGTTTTGCTATTCTGGAAAAGTCTTGGATGAACCTTCTGTAGTAACCAGCTAGTCCTAAAAACTGGCGTATGTGTTTCGGAGTTTTCGGGGTTTCCCACTTTTCAACAGTTTCTATCTTTGCCGGATCCACCTTAATACCTTCTTTGTTCACTATGTGACCGAGGAATTGAACTTCTTCCAACCAAAATGCACACTTTGAAAACTTAGCGTACAATTCTTCCTTCCTCAATACTTCTAACACCTTTCTCAAATGTTCACCGTGTTCTTGGTCATTCTTTGAGTAAATAAGTATGTCATCAATGAAAACAATGACAAACTTGTCAAGGTATGGTCCACACACTCGGTTCATAAGGTCCATGAACACAGCTGGTGCATTAGTTAAACCAAACGGCATGACCATAAACTCGTAATGACCGTAACGTGTTCTGAAAGCAGTCTTTGGAATATCATCTTCTTTCACCCGCATTTAATGATACCCGGAATGTAAGTCAATCTTTGAATAAACAGACGAGCCTTGTAGTTGATCAAATAAGTCATCGATTCTCGGTAGTGGGTAGCGGTTCTTGATGGTAAGTTTGTTCAACTCTCGGTAGTCGATACACAACCTGAATGTACCATCTTTCTTCTTAACAAACAAAACAGGAGCTCCCCACGGTGATGTGCTTGGTCGAATGAAACCACGCTCTAAAAGTTCTTGTAATTGGCTTTGTAGTTCTTTCATCTCGCTGGGTGCGAGTCTGTAAGGAGCACGAGCTATTGGTGCAGCTCCTGGTACAAGATCTATTTGAAATTCAACGGATCGATGTGGGGGTAATCCCGGTAATTCTTTCGGAAATACATCAGGAAATTCTTTTGCGACGGGAACATCATTGATGCTCTTTTCTTCAGTTTGTACTTTCTCGACGTGTGCTAGAACAGCATAGCAACCTTTTCTTATTAGTTTTTGTGCCTTCAAATTACTAATAAGATGTAGCTTCGTGTTGCCCTTTTCTCCGTACACCATTAAGGGTTTTCCTTTTTCTCGTATAATGCGAATTGCAATTTTGTAACAAACGATCTCTGCTTTCACTTCTTTCAACCAGTCCATACCGATTATCACATCAAAACTCCCTAACTCTACTGGTATCAAGTCAATCTTAAATGTTTCGCTAACCAGTTTAATTTCTCGATTCCGACATATATTATCTGCTGAAATTAATTTACCATTTGCTAATTCGAGTAAAAATTTACTATCCAAAGGCGTCAATGGACAACTTAATTTAGCACAAAAATCTCTACTCATATAGCTTCTATCCGCACCCGAATCAAATAAAACGTAAGCAGATTTATTGTCAATAAGAAACGTACCCGTAACAAGCTCCGGGTCTTCCTGTGCCTCTGCCGCATTAATATTGAAAACTCTTCCACGGCCTTGTCCATTCGTGTTCTCCTGGTTCGGGCAATTTCTAATAATGTGGCCCGATTTTCCACATTTATAACAAACTACATTGGCATAACTTGCTCCGACACTACTTGCTCTGCCATTACTCGTTCCGACACCATTTGTTCCTTTCGTTCTATTAACCCCTGGTCCGTAGACCTCACACTTCACCGCGCTATGACCGTTTCTTTTACACTTGTTGCAAAATTTGGTGCAGAACCCCGAGTGATACTTTTCACACCTTTGGCATAGCTGCTTCTGATTGTTGTTGTTGTTGCGGTTATTATTGTTGTTGGGATGATTGTTGTAGTTGTTGTTGTTGTTGTTGTTGTTGTTGTTGTTGTTGTTGTTGGGCCGTTTGTTGTAGTTGCGATTGATGTTGCGATTGTTGGGATAATTGTTGCGATTATTGTTGTAATTGCTGTTGTTGTTGTATTGGTGATTCTTATCACCGTTTTCCTCCTACTTTCTTTTGACTTGCTTCACATTGGCCTCTTCAGCAGTCTGTTCTTTAATTCTTTCTTCAATCTGGTTCACTAGTTTGTGAGCCATTCTACATGCCTGTTGTATGGAGGCGGGCTCGTGTGAACTTATATCTTCTTGGATTCTTTCCGGTAATCCTTTCACAAATGCGTCGATCTTCTCTTCCTCATCTTCGAATGCTCCCGGACACAATAGGCACAATTCTGTGAATCGTCTTTCGTACGTGGTAATATCAAATCCTTGGGTTCGTAACCCTCTAAGTTCTGTCTTGAGCGTATTGACCTCGGTTCTGGGACGGTACTTCTCGTTCATCAAGTGCTTGAATGCTGACCACGGTAGTGCGTACGCATCGTCTTGTCCCACTTGCTCTAGATAGGTATTCCACCATGTTAACGCAGAACCTGTGAAGGTATGCGTAGCGTACTTCACTTTGTCCTCTTCAGTACACTTACTTATGGCAAACACCGATTCGACCTTCTCGGTCCACCGTTTCAATCCAATCGGTCCTTCGGTTCCATCAAATTCCAAAGGTTTGCAGGCAGTGAATTCTTTGTAGGTGCATCCTACACGATTTCCTGTACTGCTAGATCCAAGGTTATTGTTGGTATGTAGCGCAGCCTGTACTGCGGCTATGTTTGAAGCTAGAAAAGTACGGAATTCCTCTTCATTCATATTCACGGTGTGTCGAGTAGTCGGTGCCATTTCCTTCAAAATAGCCAAATGGAACAAGTTAATCATACAGAATATTAAGAGTAGTTAATAGTATTTCATAGCATAATATGAACTCATTTATAAAAGCTTTTTCTTCATATTAGCGTTTTATAAGTTTAAATTCGGGTAGTACCTACCCGTTAAGTTCATACTTAGTAGCTAATATATAATTCAACTACTACAATTCTATATGAAAAACTGATTATAATAATATTTCGCGTTCAAACTTTTATACAATATTTTACAAACTTACAATACCGCTTATTTTACATAAAGCATGAAATATAGCACACAATAACTTTGATACAAGATAGTTGTGAAGATAATTCTAGCTAGTACACAAGTCGTTCAGCAAAGGCAATAAAGACACGTAATTCATACGTCCAGAAATAAGTCATGCATTCTGGTTTTACTAGGACTACTTCCCATCCTTGGTCTTGTGGAACATAACCGTTATGGCCGTTGATAAGACAGCATGTTGTAACGTCGTCAAAGGGACGAGGGTTACGTAATGTCCAACAGTCCCGTAACAATCTAAAAACCTCATTTCTTACCCCAATTACCGACTCCGTCACTTGTGGAAACGTTTTGTTTAATAGTTGTAGCCCGATGTTCTTGTTCTCACTTTGGTGAGAAGAGAACATTACTAATCCGTAAGCATAACATGCTTCTTTATGTTGCATGTTAGCCGCTTTTTCTAAATCACGAAGTCCAATATTCGGATATATTGAATCAAAATAATTTCTTAACCTTTTGCGTAAAATAGCATTTGGGTTCCCCGCAATATATGCGTCAAAGTAAACACATCGTAACTTATGGGTTTCCCAATGTGATATCCCCCATCTTTCAAACGAAAGTCTCTTATAAACCAAGACATTCTTGGAACGTTCTTCGAATGTCTTACAAACTGATCTCGCCTTAAATAGTTGTGCCAAGGAATTCTGACCGACTCTAGACAAGATTTCATCAATCATGTCTCCGGGTAGGTCTCTTAAAATATTGGGTTGTCTATCCATTTTGTGTTTTTAAACTGTAAAATAGACAAGAGTTAGATTCATAAAAAAAAACTTATTAATACAAGAAATTTTTACATATATCATAAAGCATAAGCACACTATATTACATATATTACACCACACGAATACAACTATCTTATTCCGACTCGCTCGTTTCTTCTTCTTCGGTTTTGGTTCGTTTTGCCAAGTTTCTAGGGATATATGATGTTTCCCTAATACGAGCCGTCGTTGTCCACATTGGTTTAGAAAAACCTGGTGGTTTAGAGGTTCCCGGGTCATTGTTACAACTTAAGGACTTCGGGGGTTGACGATACATATAAAGTTCATCGGGGTTGGAATTAGATTTCTCTATTTTTATGCCCTTTCCCTTATTATTTTCTTTTGCCTTTTTAAATTCAGTTGGGGTAATTTCTATAACATCATCGAAATTCTCGTCGGAATCCGATTCATCGGAGAATTGGTAATCCTCCCAATATTTTGCTTCCTTGGTGGAAACACCATTGACCATAATTAACTTTGGTCGGTTGGTTGAGGATTCTCTTTTACTTAACCATTTTATTATTTCCCCCACCGGTTCTATTTCTTCATCCGGTTCCGATTCTTCTTCCGGTTCCGATTCTTCTTCCGATTCTGACTCTTCTTCCGGTTCCTCTTCGGGAACTTGTGAATCAGTCCACGAATCATTCCAATTTACATTTGACTCTTCATTATTATTAGGTGAGTCAATGGGACTTGTTATAGAGGTAGACATCTATCACATAATATCAAACGCGTTAAGAGATTAATATATCACATAATATTCACATGTTAAAAATATATAGTTTCCAACAAAATTTGTTAAGCAATCATTTTTAAAGAAAACACGGTCGAAGTCCAGACTCACTAATGCATCCTAACAAACTCGATAAGACACACTAATGCTAATTTTCTGGTTCTCTAAGACCAACGCTCGGATACCAACTGAAATGTCCCGTTCTTATTGATTAAAAACGTTCCATATTAATTGATTTCGTTGCGAGGTTTTGACCTCTATATGAGACGTTTTTCAAAGACTGCATTCATTTTAAAACAAACCATAACCTTTATTTCATCAATAAAGGTTTAAAAAGCTTTACGTATATTATCAAATAATGATAATCTAAAATATCCTGTTTACACACGACCATTACATAATGGTTTACAATACAAATATGTTACAACAAAATAAATTTCTTGAATGCAGTTTTTACACAATATCATACAAGCATGGACTCCAAATCTCGTCCTTATTTAAGTATGCGACAGCGGAAGCTCTTAAAAATCACCTGAGAATAAACATGCTTAAAACGTCAACAAAAATGTTGGTGAGTTATAGGTTTAGCCTATATATATCAAATCATAATAATAGACCACAAGATTTCATATTTCAATACACATCCCATACATAGAGATAAAAATCACTCATATGGTGAACACCTGGTAACCGACATTAACAAGATGCATATTTAAGAATATCCCCATCATTCCGGGACACCCTTCGGATATGATATAAATTTCGAAGTACTAAAGCATCCGGTACTTTGGATGGGGTTTGTTAGGCCCAATAGATCTATCTTTAGGATTCGTGTCAATTAGGGTGTCTGTTCCCTAATTCTTAGATTACCAGACTTAATAAAAAAGGGCATATTCGATTTCGATAATTCAACCATAGAATGTAGTTTCACGTACTTGTGTCTATTTTGTAAATCATTTATAAAACCTGCATGTATTCTCATCCCAAAAATATTAGATTTTAAAAGTGGGACTATAACTCACTTTCACAGATTTTTACTTCGTCGGGAAGTAAGACTTGGCCACTGGTTGATTCACGAACCTATAACAATATATACATATATATCAAAGTATGTTCAAAATATATTTACAACACTTTTAACATATTTTGATGTTTTAAGTTTATTAAGTCAGCTGTCCTCGTTAGTAACCTACAACTAGTTGTCCACAGTTAGATGTACAGAAATAAATCGATAAATATTATCTTGAATCAATCCACGACCCAGTGTATACGTATCTCAGTATTGATCACAACTCAAACTATATATATTTTGGAATCAACCTCAACCCTGTATAGCTAACTCCAACATTCACATATAGAGTGTCTATGGTTGTTCCGAAATATATATAGATGTGTCGACATGATAGGTCGAAACATTGTATACGTGTCTATGGTATCTCAAGATTACATAATATACAATACAAGTTGATTAAGTTATGGTTGGAATAGATTTGTTACCAATTTTCACGTAGCTAAAATGAGAAAAATTATCCAATCTTGTTTTACCCATAACTTCTTCATTTTAAATCCGTTTTGAGTGAATCAAATTGCCATGGTTTCATATTGAACTCTATTTTATGAATCTAAACAGAAAAAGTATAGGTTTATAGTCGGAAAAATAAGTTACAAGTCGTTTTTGTAAAGGTAGTCATTTCAGTCGAAAGAACGACGTCTAGATGACCATTTTAGAAAACATACTTCCACTTTGAGTTTAACCATAATTTTTGGATATAGTTTCATGTTCATAATAAAAATCATTTTCTCAGAATAACAACTTTTAAATCAAAGTTTATCATAGTTTTTAATTAACTAACCCAAAACAGCCCGCGGTGTTACTACGACGGCGTAAATCCGGTTTTAAGGTGTTTTTCGTGTTTCCAGGTTTTAAATCATTAAGTTAGCATATCATATAGATATAGAACATGTGTTTAGTTGATTTTAAAAGTCAAGTTAGAAGGATTAACTTTTGTTTGCGAACAAGTTTATAATTAACTAAACTATGTTCTAGTGATTACAAGTTTAAACCTACGAATAAGATAGCTTTATATGTATGAATCGAATGATGTTATGAACATCATTACTACCTTAAGTTCCTTGGATAAACCTACTAGAAAAGTGAAAAATGGATCTAGCTTCAATGGATCCTTGGATGGCTCGAAGTTCTTGAAGCAGAATCATGACACGAAAACAAGTTCAAGTAAGATCATCACTTGAAATAAGATTGTTATAGTTATAGAAATTGAACCAAAGTTTGAATATGATTATTACCTTGTATTAGAATGATAACCTACTGTAAGAAACAAAGATTTCTTGAGGTTGGATGATCACCTTACAAGATTGGAAGTGAGCTAGCAAACTTGAAAGTATTCTTGATTTTATGAAACTAGAACTTTTGGAATTTATGAAGAACACTTAGAACTTGAAGATAGAACTTGAGAGAGATCAATTAGATGAAGAAAATTTAAGAATGAAAGTGTTTGTAGGTGTTTTTGGTCGTTGGTGTATGGATTAGATATAAAGGATATGTAATTTTGTTTTCATGTAAATAAGTCATGAATGATTACTCATATTTTTGTAATTTTATGAGATATTTCATGCTAGTTGCCAAATGATGGTTCCCACATGTGTTAGGTGACTCACATGGGCTGCTAATAGCTGATCATTGGAGTGTATATACCAATAGTACATACATCTAAAAGCTGTGTATTGTACGAGTACGAATACGGGTGCATACGAGTAGAATTGTTGATGAAACTGAACGAGGATGTAATTGTAAGCATTTTTGTTAAGTAGAAGTATTTTGATAAGTGTATTGAAGTCTTTCAAAAGTGTATAAATACATATTAAAACACTACATGTATATACATTTTAACTGAGTCGTTAAGTCATCGTTAGTCGTTACATGTAAGTGTTGTTTTGAAACCTTTAGGTTAACGATCTTGTTAAATGTTGTTAACCCAATGTTTATAATATCAAATGAGATTTTAAATTATTATATTATCATGATATTATCATGTATGAATATCTCTTAATATGATATATATACATTAAATGTCTTTACAACGATAATCGTTACATATATGTCTCGTTTAAAAATCATTAAGTTAGTAGTCTTGTTTTTACATATGTAGTTCATTGTTAATATACTTAATGATATGTTTACTTATCATAGTATCATGTTAACTATATATATATCCATATATATGTCATCATATAGTTTTTACAAGTTTTAACGTTCGTGAATCACCGGTCAACTTGGGTGGTCAATTGTCTATATGAAACATATTTCAATTAATCAAGTCTTAACAAGTTTGATTGCTTAACATGTTGGAAACATTTAATCATGTAAATATCAATCTCAATTAATATATATAAACATGGAAAAGTTCGGGTCACTACATATGTACTATTGGTATATACACTCTAATGATCAGCTCTTAGCAGCCCATGTGAGTCACCTAACACATGTGGGAACCATCATTTGGCAACTAGCATGAAATATCTCATAAAATTACAAAAATATGAGTAATCATTCATGACTTATTTACATGAAAACAAAATTACATATCCTTTATATCTAATCCATACACCAACGACCAAAAACACCTACAAACACTTTCATTCTTCAATTTTCTTCATCTAATTGATCTCTCTCAAGTTCTATCTTCAAGTTCTAAGTGTTCTTCATAAATTCCAAAAGTTCTAGTTTCATAAAATCAAGAATACTTCCAAGATTGCAAGTTTACTTCCAAGTTTTCTAAATCCATTCCAAGTAATCATCCAAGATCAAGAAACCTTTGTTACTTACAGTAGGTTATCTTTCTAATACAAGGTAATAAAAATATTCAAACTTTAATTCAATTTCTATAACTATAACAATCTTATTTCGAGTGGAAATCTTACTTGAAATTGTTTTCGTGTCATGATTTTGCTTCAAGAACTTTCAAGCCATCCAAGGATCCTTTGAAGCTAGATCCATTTTTCTCATTTCCAGTAGGTTTATCCAAGGAACTTGAGGTAGTAATGATGTTCATAACATCATTCGATTCATACATAAAAAGCTGTCTTATTCAACGTTATAAACTTGTAATCACTAGAACATAGTTCAGTTAATTCTAAACTTGTTCGCAAATAAAGTTAATCCTTCTAACTAGACTTTTAAAATCAACTAAACACATGTTCTATATCTATATGATATGCTAACTTAATGATTTAAAACCCGAAAACACGATAAACACCATAAAACTGGATATACGCCGTCGTAGTAAAACCGGGGGCTGTTTTGGTTGGGATAATTAAAAGCTAAGAAGAACTTTGATTTAAAAGCTATACTTCTGGAAAAATGATTTTTCTTATAAACATGAAACTATATCCAAAAATCATGGTTAAACTCAAAGTGAAAGTATGTTTTTCAAAATGGTCATCAAGATGTCGTTCTTTCGACGGAAATGACTACCTCTTTCAAAAACGACTTGTAACTTGTATTTCTGACTATAAACTTATAATTTTTCTGTTTAGATTCATAAAGTTAAGTTCAATACGAAACCTGGCCACTAGAATCACTCAAAATGGATTAGAAACGAAGAAATGGCTAGTAAAACAAGATTGATAAAAACTACTCATTTTACCTACGTGAAAGTTAGTAATAAATCTATTCCAACCATAACCTAATCAACTTATATTGTATATTATATAATCTTGAGATACCATAGACATGTATACAATGTTTCGACCTATCATGTCGACCCATCTATATATATATATTGCGGAACAACCATAGACACTCTATATGTGAATGTTGGAGTTAACTATACAGGGTTGAGGTTGATTCCAAAATATATATATATATATATATATATATATATATATATATATATATATATATATATATATATATATATATATATATATATATATATATATATATATATATAGTTTGAGTTGTGATCAATACTGAGATACGTATACACTGGGTCGTGGATTGATTCAAGATAATATTTATCGATTTATTTCTGTACATCTAACTGTGGACAACTAGTTGTAGGTTACTAACGAGGACAGCTGACTTAATAAACTTAAAACATCAAAATGTATTAAAAGTTGTGTAAATATATTTTGAACATACTTTGATATATATGTATATATTGTTATAGGTTTGTGAATCAACCAGTGGCCAAGTCTTACTTCCCGACGAAGTAAAAATCTGTGAAAGTGAGTTATAGTCCCACTTTTAAAATCTAATATTTTTGGGATGAGAATACATGCAGGTTTTATAAATGATTTACAAAATAGACACAAGTACGTGAAACTACATTCTATGGTTGAATTATCGAAATCGAATATGCCCCTTTTTATTAAGTCTGGTAATCTAAGAATTAGGGAACAGACACCCTAATTGACGCGAATCCTAAAGATAGATCTATTGGGCCCAACAAGCCCCATCCAAAGTACCGGATGCTTTAGTACTTCGAAATTTATATCATATCCGAAGGGTGTCCCGGAATGATGGGGATATTCTTATATATGCATCTTGTTAATGTCGGTTACCAGGTGTTCACCATATGAATGATTTTTATCTCTATGTATGGGATGTGTATTGAAATATGAAATCTTGTAGTCTATTGTTACGATTTGATATATATAGGTTAAACCTATAACTCGCCAACATTTTTGTTGACGTTTAAAGCATGTTTATTCTCAGGTGAATACTAAGAGCTTCCGCTGTTGCATACTAAAATAAGGACAAGATTTGGAGTCCATATTTGTATGATATTGTGTAAAAACTGCATTCAAGAAACTAATTTCGATGTAACATATTTGTATTGTAAACCATTATGTAATGGTCGTGTGTAAACAGGATATTTTAGATTATCATTATTTGATAATCTACGTAAAGCTTTTTAAACCTTTATTTATGAAATAAAGGTTATGGTTTGTTTTAAAAATGAATGCAGTCTTTGAAAAACGTCTCATATAGAGGTCAAAACCTCGCAACGAAATCAATTAATATGGAACGTTTTTAATCAATAAGAACGGGACATTTCATGCGAGTGGTCAAGGGTTCGAATCCCTGATGGGGCAGTTTATTTTTGGGCCAATTTCTTTTGAAGGTAGCTTTAATTTTCATCATTTTTAGTATTATTATTGTTATTATTATTATTATTAATCTGATTATTGTTATTTTTGTATTATTGTTTGTATTAAAGATATTATTATTGTCATCATTATTATTAATACAAGTAATAAATATTATTTACTTATAATTACGAAAATGTGTAATCTTATTAATATAAGTATTAGTATTAAGAAATAGTATTATTATTGTTAGTATATTATTAGTTCAATTATTATTATTACCATCACAACTATAAGTATCATAACCATTAGTAATATTATTATATATATTATGATCATTATTAATTATTGTTATTGTTATAACATGATTCTTATTATTATTATTTTAGTTATAATTAAGTAATATCGTATTGAACTAAAAATATTAATACATGGTATGATTATTATGATTATTGTTCCTATGAAGATAACACAAACTATTATGTATTATTATCAGAATTATTATTTTTATTATCGTTATTATTATTAAACTTATCATTTTATATATAAAATTTGCACTAATATTATTATTATTAAATTTAAGAGTATTATCATCCGTATCTTAATATTTTCATTAGTTTAACTAGCAAATGATATTCATATAACAATATAATTAATAACATAAAAGTAAATTATATTAATATCTTATTTATTAAAAATGAATAAAATGAATCATATAAGTTAATAATATTAAAACTTATATTACTAATAATATGCATATCTGTCCGATTGCAAGTATATGTATTAATATATATACGAATGTTATAGGTTCGTGAATCCGAGGCCAACCCAGCATTGTTCATTATAGTCATATGTATTTTTACTACAAAATACATTAGGTGAGTTTCATTTACTCCCTTTTTAATTGCTTTTGCAATATATATTTTTAGGCTGAGAATACATGCGCTGCTTTTATAAATGCTTTACGAAATAGAGACAAGTGATTAAAAATGATATTCTGCGGATTGATGTGCTAGGTAACTTAGTTATATGTTAGAAGAACATTTAAGCACGAATCCTAAAGATAGATCTATCGGGTTTGACAACCCCATCCTGTAGGATGCACTAGACATTAGAGCTAGTGGGCGGATGTTTAGTATTTCGAGGATTAGTTATTAGCACCGGTGTACATATCCATCTTTGCGAAGATGACTTGTTATATTATTGTTAAGGTTGGTTACTGAGGCCTCAACATAAGCAGAATACTTTTATACACTTGCGAGTGTACATATATTTATAAACGTAAATCTTGTGGTCTATTAATATATTGAAATGATTGTTATGATAAACCTATGAAGTCACCAACCTTTTGGTTGACACTTTTAAGCATGTTTATTCTCAGGTATGAAAGAAATCTTCCGCTGTGCATTTGCTCATTTTAAAGATATTACTTGAAGTCATTCATGGCATATTTAGGTCAGTACCTCACAATGGGACCAGATGTTGATGATTTCGTCCTGGTGGATTAGGACGGGTCGTTACACAACGAAATTGAGGGACAAATAGATCACTTTTCACGTGCCACTATCAATACCTTTTTATTTTACAAACTTTCTGAATGCTTACTGAATTTAATACTTAGAATTGAGGCCTCATGCCTTTAAAATCAGTGACGGGCCAGCACCGTTGTGTAGGTGGG
Source organism: Rutidosis leptorrhynchoides (assembly GCF_046630445.1). Classification (NCBI taxonomy): domain Eukaryota; kingdom Viridiplantae; phylum Streptophyta; class Magnoliopsida; order Asterales; family Asteraceae; genus Rutidosis; species Rutidosis leptorrhynchoides. The sequence goes on from NC_092339.1 coordinate 381,710,763, forward strand.
CTGATCATGGGCCTATTTTATTTCCATTGGACCATTTAAACCTGCTATATAGATTGTTTAAGTTGTGCCACTGCTATTTTGTAACCCAACACAATTAATGACGATTGCACGTTTTGTTTCGGATTGACCAGCGAAGACGATGATGATACGGGGTGACTAACAATATATGATGAAGATGAATATGATTCTGATATGAAGATGAGTATGTTACTTGTTTTGTTATGTCATAGGCATCTCCAAAATCATTAACTTTAACCAACAATAACCCATTCAATTGTTACTTGATCCTGTCTCCAGCTTTCACTTGTTCTGTATAATAAAAGATGTTACACTTGAGCATCAGTATATACAATAAGAAATACCAACCGCACCCTCATTCCGATCTTTTTCTTTATTCACCAACCCGAAGTGAAAGATAAATCTTAAAATTTAAATCATGTTATGATAAGTTTACAATTATGATGATGAAATACTATAGGAGTAACATGATGATGGTGGTAACGTGAAGGGAATGATGATGATAACAAGGATGGTGGTGTACGAACAGGAAGAAACCGATGATCGTGTTATGATAATTGATTCGTGATTTTATGTATTAATGATAATGATTCGAATGAAAAGATGAATGAGATCGATTATAAGAAATGGTGATGGTGAGCCTGTGTATGATTTCATGATAATGATGATAATGAATTTTTGAGGAAGATGATACCAGTTTCGTATATGTTAATTGTTTAACTACGCGAGCTAGTACAAGAATAGTCTAATGGTTCAATGGTTAGGGATGTTTTTGTTTTAATGAGAAGTTGCGGGTTCGAGCCCGGGCAGTGTCGTTTTATTTTTAAAAGCTCCTTTCTTCAAAGGTTGTACACTTTTATTATTATTATTATTATTATTATTATTATTATTATTATTATTATTATTATTATTATTATTATTATTATTATTATTATTATTATTATTATTATTATTATCATCATCATCATTATTAATAGAGTTAGAATTATCATTATGAATATTATATAAGTATTAATATTAAAACTATCATTATTATTATTAAAAATTATCCAAAGTAACATTTTTATTATTACTATTATTACTATTATTACTATTATTCTATTATTATTATTATTATTATTATTATTATTATTATTATTATTATTATTAATATTATCAATATTATTATCATTATAAGTATTATTATTTTTAGTATTATAAATATTATTATTATCATTATTAAGTATATTTACTAATATTATTATTATAAAATAATATAACTTTTTATTTATTATTATCAATATTATTTTATCAAATGATTTTAGTTATATAAAACTATAGTTAATACATATAACATATCTATCTATATTAACGTTTATAATAAATACTAATTATTTATTTAAAGTACATAAAATAGAAACATATAATTTATTAAAATAACAATAATATCATTAACAATATATATATATATTTGTTCGATAACAATTATATGTGTTAATATATATATAAATGATACAGGTTCGTAAATTTGAGGCCAACCATGCACTTGTTCAGTGCCGTCCTATGCATAATTACTACGAAATACAGTATTGTGAGTTTCATTTGCTCCCTTTTTAAATGCTTTTGCAATATATATTTTTGGGACTGAGAATACATGCGCTTTTATAAATGTTTGACGAAATAGACATAAGTATTTGAAACTACATTCTATGGTTGAATGATCGAAGCTGAATATGCCCCTTTTAGCTTGGTAATCTAAGAATTAGGGAACATACACCCTAATTGACGCGAATCCTAAAAGTAGATCTACGGGCACTAACTCCCCCTATACTGGAAAATGGTATGCTTTAGTACTTTGAAATTTTATCATGTCCGATGGGTGTCCTGGAATGATGGGGATATTCTACATGCATCTTGTTAATGTCGATTACCAGATGTTCAATCCATATGAATGAATTATATGCAGAATGTTTATGGGTAATGGGAATATGAAATCTTGTGGTCTATTAAAATTATGGAAATGATTGATTACGACAAACTAATGAACTCACCAACCTTTTGGTTGACACTTTTAAGCATGTTTATTCTCAGGTATGAAAGAAATCTTCCGCTGTGCATTTGCTCATTTTAGAGATATTACTTGGAGTCATTCATGACATATTTAAAAAGACATTGCATTCGAGTTGTTGAGTTCATCAAGAATATTATTAAGTCAAGTATAGTTAGATATATTATGAAATGGTATGCATGCCGTCAACTTTCAATGTGATGAAAGTTTATCTTTTAAAAATGAATGCAATGTTTGTAAAATGTATCATATAGAGGTCAAGTACCTCGTAATGAAATCAAATGTTGAAGACTTCGTCCAGATGGATTAGGACGGGTCACTACAGTTGGTATTAGAGTGATGGTCGTAGCGAGCCATGTCTTGCATTAGTGTGTCTAACTAGTAGTTGTTAGGATACATTAATGAGTCTGGACTTCGGCCTAGTAGTTGTTAGGTTATATTAATAAGTCTGGACTTGAACCTAGTCTGCATGTCAAAAGTTTTGCTTACCACCCTTTGTCAAAAAATATCTACATATCATTTTTAGTCTCGACACGTCTTATTGCAATTAATGCATAGATGGTGTACAGACAAATTCATATCACATCACATTAAATCTTGTCGGACACGTTCCCTTAATTTTCTCCGTAATGTATGGGATCTTCTGTACTATATATAGGTATTCTATGTAATTAGAATATCATCTGATATCCAAAAATCATTTCATATCAAAAACCCTTTATCTAACCGTACAAGATGGAACTCGCAACTAGTTCAAGTCCCCCGAATCCCGACAGCTATTCCGACATGGATGTTCATCTAAGCTCCGGAAGCAGCGTCACCAGAATGAATCAACCAATTAGCCATCCCTAATTCATATGATGGGTTCGTAGTCGACTGAATTAATGGAGACGCTAAGAAGGCGATCCTTTCCATCAACCGAATTCACCTCTTGGAGAAGAAACTGAAGCACTTATCGACGAATCTGTTCGAGACACCATTTTCTCTCTCATTGCCAGAGTATCTCGTCATGATTATATACTATCTCAGATTCTAGATCTTATTCATCAGCTTGTCCAAACCGACAATCATCTCGGTGTAATAGAAGAAGTCAATGAGCTTCGCGCATGAGTAGTGGTTTTGGAGAATATGGTGCAAAGGTTACAAGCACCAGCAACAGCACCGGCAGCAACAGTATTACCATCTGCAACATCAACATTACCATCACCACCAACAACAACAACAACATCCGCATCCCGAGCCTCAATTTCACAATCTGTCCCTACGAACATCAACATCATACGCACCATAGATACCAAGGAGTACCAACAACAATGAACGATGAAGTATTGATCCATAACTTCATTGAAGAAATATTCTGCGAAGAATATGTGATTCCTAATAGTTAACGATGAAGTATTGATCCATAACTTCATTGAAGAAATATTCTGCGAAGAATATATGTGGTTCCTAATAGTTTTAGAGATTACTTATTCTAGCTCAAACCGAAAATCATATGAGTTTAATATCATAATTAACTCATTAAATCCATGATTACATCTGAAGAAAATATATATGCAAGTATATTTTCATAAAGGTTGTAATTAAAAATTATTCTGTACAAATTATTAATGATGAGAATATTTTAACGGGTAGGTAATACCCGAGAAACATTTAGATTTCATATTAATACGTTACACTGTACATTCTTCAATTCAGATTCAGCAGTCATCAACAATACTGCTCAAATCTACATATATACGTATCCGTTCATCCAAGAACAACTATTTTCATTCGAATTCAATTTCATATTCGGATTTTGACTGATCAAAATCCAAGTCAAGATTTGACAAGTGGCATAATGAAGAAAATAATGGACAAAATAAAATTGATTAGTAACCATTTAATTAACAACGTAAAAAAAAAAAATTTAATCTATACTAACCAAATCCTAGCTAACTGTTCCTAGCTGACTGTTCCTATATCCGTTATGGCTATTCCCTTATAATATACTAGTCTTGGTTGAACTATTGAACTATTGAATACTATCATTGGACAATTAAAAAGTGTTAAAATAGTAGGAAATATTAATTATAATATTTTGACTTAAAATATCGTTAATAAGTTACACCTACTACAATTAAATAATTCCTCAAGTTTGCCACTTGATTTCATCTTAAGCATCCTTTGTAACTTGATTTCATCTTAAACATCCTTTGTATTTTTACGATTACAATCAGCGTTTAATCATCTAATAACACAATTCCCTTGAAACCACCTCGGATTTATAACCGATGATTCAGATATGGTAGCATTAAATGCAGAGGAAACAACAAAAATTGTAGATGGTTTAAATGGACAAAAGTTTGATAATAAAGAATGGAATGTTGGGAACGCTCGATAGAAACTTTGGTACTAAAAATGGATTGAGCTAACCATGAAGGAGACCAAGGACAAATACAAGGACCAAACTCTATATTCAAAGAATTTGGGTAATTCTGGATCCGATAAAATCTTTAGAGAATATCTTACTCTGAAGTCATGTTAAAATCTTGCGAAAAATCTTTCTTCATCAACCTTCGAACTTTGAAATTCCAAAATATCATCATAAATATCTTCGATTTTTCTGAAGATATTTTCATAAATATTCTTGTCCGAAATTATATACCTCTTCGTGCTTTCTGTATCTCATTATATTGGAAACTTCTGTAAAACCTAAGTATAAACTATGAATGAATTCTGGAGAAGTGTTAAGAATTTGATCATGAGTTAGTATAATATAATAACACTTGGCCAACGTGATTATATTACAGTAAGTCATGCTGGAAGTTCTAATGAAATATGATGATTCACAGATCATAAAATCATCATGTGCCATGTTACACGACTAGTTCATTCTGTTTCACCTCCGAACATATCAATAAAATATATTATTAATAGTTCCATCCTCAGTGATTCTGGTAATTTAACCAATCAAATCGTGAGAATACGCTCTTTCGTGCTTAGAACGTTATGATCAATCGAAACTCTATATCTATGAATTCTGGACCATTATTCGCTTGATTTAAAGTCGGGAAGAGAAAACAAAAGCATAGAGCTCCGAAACATAACAAGAAATATAAAACCGATCACAAACACAGAAATTACAAACCGTGTATATCAATGCGTATAGCAATATAAAGACACGGGAGAATGAAAAATACTATAACTGATATATGCAGTGGGGTGTATATAAAATAGCTATTATATTTTAGCAGAAAATACTATTAAATACGATACAATTTTACACAAGATATTTATTTATTTATAGAATGGATATACTTAAACCTTGCTACAACACTTATAGGCAGTGTACCTAATCGTACAGTAGTGTAGTTTTTAGTAAGTCCGGTTCGTTCCACAGGGAAAATCTTTAAACAAAGCTTAACGCTATATTAGTTTACTTTTATAAAAATACAAATATATATATAAGTAATATTATTATTATAAAGGGGGGTTTTTACCGTTTAATGACCGGTTTGTCGATTTTAAAACTTTAGTCGCAGTTAAAACCAAATGTAAAATATTAAAAATAAATACAAGACTTAAATTAAAGCGTAACGTAAATAACGATAATGAAATTCCGAATAATAAAAGTGCGATAAAATAAACTTGCGATAATTAAAAAGTACGATAATTAAAAGTGCAATTAAATACAATAACAATAAAAATGCGATAATTAGAAGTGCAATTAAATATAAAATAAAGGAAATTAAATATGAAATAAAAGAATTATGCTTATTTAAACTTCCGTAATCATGATGTTTGACGTGTTGATTTTAGTTTTATGCCCATGGGTTAATTGTCCTTTGTCCTGGATTATTTAATATGTCCGTCTGGTTTTTGTCCATAACAGTCCATCAGTCATAAATATAAAGTGCGAGTGTCCTCGTCAAATTATCCTTATACCCGAAGTTAAATATTCCAACTAATTGGGGACTTAAACTGTAACAAGATTTTAATACTTTGTTTAATAATTACACCAGGATGTCGACTGAGTGTAACCCAAGGTTTTAATATTTTGTTATCAATTATACCAAGTGTCCTTGTACATAATTTCACCCCTGTTTTAATTATTCTAGTGGCTATTAATCCATTCCCGTGTCCAGTTAAATGAACGATTATTCGTACATATAAATACCCCGCCCATCGTGTCCGATCGAGTGTATATGGTAATTTATAGGGACGCCCAATTGTAAATCTTTATATTAACATTAACAAACTATCATTTAGTTAAACAAATATAAAGCCCATTAATAGCCCATAGTCTAATTTCCACAAGTGTCGTTCCTTTGTCCAAACCCCAATTATGGTACAAAGTCCAATTACCCAATTTTAGTAATTAGCCCAACATCATGATTACTTCGGATTAAATAAGCATAATAATAACTTAGCTACGAGACATTAAATTAAAAAGGTTGAACATAACTTACAATGATTAAAAATAGCGTAGCGTTACACGGACAGAATTTCGACTTACACCCTTACAATATTCGCTAACATACCCTTATTATTAGGATTAAAATTAAAATTAAAATTAAAATTAAAATATAAATATAAATATTTACGTATAGATATAGAGAGGATGGATATATATGTTTTTCTTGCGATCAGAATTCGTTTGCTTTTATAGGGAGTTTCAGAATTTGGGGCTCCGCGACTCGCGGCATTTTTTGCCTTCAAACTCCGCGAGTCGCGGAGTTTGAAATTCCAGCTCACTCCAAATTGGATCTTAGTCTGACGACGGTTTTAAATATTAATATAATATATATATAATTTTTAAGAATTATTTATATATTATATTATATTCATGTGCATAGTTGACTTGTAATTTTTAGTCCGTTGCGTCGAGCGTTGAGAGTTGACTCTGGTCCCGGTTCCGAATTTTCGAATGTCCTTGCGTACAATTTAATATCTTGTACTTTGCGTTTTGAATCTTGTACTCTTGTAATTTCGAGACGTTTCTTATCAATAATTGGAACCTCTTTGATTGTCTTTTGTACTTTTGAGTTTTTTGGTCGTTTGCGTCTTCAATTCGTCGAATCTGTCTTTTGTCTTCACCTTTTATTATTTAAACGAATATCACTTGTAAATAGAACAATTGCAGCTAAAAGCTTGTCTTTCTTGAGGAATAATGCTATGAAATATATGTTCGTTTTTAGCATTATCAAATATTCCCACACTTAAGCGTTGCTTGTCCTCAAGCAATATCGTCTTGAAATACTAGAATCACTTCTTTATTCTTCACACTTTGTACATCAGTGATTTCTATACGGCGGTATAAACAATGGTAGTAACGATATGGTTTACAGTCCCACATGACTATAAAAATTTAGATCCATTAAGGAAATTGAATCTTTATGAAAACATTTGATCTTTTGAAAATTAAATCTAGTTTTTACCCTAGATAAGTTTTCCGGAATAACTCTTTACCGGTGTTTGCAAAATATTTTTGTGGGTTTGGTGGGTTTCAGATTTGAAAATTTTAGCTCAAAACTTGCGATTTTGTGTCACCCACTTGCTAACCTTGTATTTGGAAAGCAACAGTCCAGTTTACTTGTCCCGTATATTACCTTTCAGTAAACTACCGTCCGGTTGTAAAGGAAAGCGTTGAATAAGTAACTGTTAAGGCAATGTCCCCTGACATGCTTTTAATTATGGTCTATAACGTGTCGGACGCAATTACTATCCTTGGTAGGAGCAATAGTAAAGCTCACCCTTATGATTTTTCGGTCTGGCACAAGGTCCTATCTTTGACCACTATGCAACCACCGTTCTTACGGTTGACACCCGATTTAGTTCAGGTGACCTAATGAATTCCAGGTGAATTCCTAGGATTTTACGTTCAATGGTAATGAACGCATTGAAAATAGGGTTTTCAGAAAACAAATCGGTTTGTAATTTTAATCAAAATATTTTCTCGTTCAAGCTCGAGTTTAGATATCATTGAATTCCATGAGTTTGTAATTCTCAATCTTTAAGGTCAATCTCAAGGATTGAGTAATATCAGGCTTAAAAGCTGATTTTTGATCTTTTAAGGAGATTATCCTTTCTGGGGATCTGATTCATTAGTCTTATCCAGCTAATTTGCATGGTGCCCCCCATTTTACGAGATAAATCCTTCTCATGGTTAGGATAAATCTGACCACTTGGCGACCCTGTTTAATGCTGAGGTCCGTGTATTTCCTGCTGATTTTAGTGATGACTTTTCTGGGTTTTTCGCCAACCTACAGCTGGTCTGGACGACAACTTCATGACCTAAATCAAGAAGCGCGTTTCTTTTTCGGAAGACTTTACTTCCTTTTAATGATGGAATTGATTCATCGTGTAGATCCATCTTTCTTACAGTAAATCAGGTAAAAAAATTTAGTTTAGTCCAAAGCAAAAGTATTTTCAGTTATTTGTACAAAAATATGTGACATATGTTTTGAATAACTTGGAGAATTTTCCCACACTTGGCTTTTATTTTCCTTTTTATTGTCCTCTATTCCATTTTAAATGAATTTTAACATTTTGGTTTGTTTCTCAATTTATGTCCTTTCTGAGGTAACAATAATTTCGGTGTTAACACCTAGTTTTATCGTTCATAAATATGTATAAACATGATTTTGAGTTCATTTAATTGAAAATTTTGAAATTTTTTTACTAGAATTGGGTAGTCAGTATATAAGACTAGGGCTGTTCTTTATTATCAGAGAGCACTAGATTCTAATACAACTACTACGTTACTAGTATTTTTAATGGTAACCAAGTGTTTAAGATAAAAATTATAAAATCCGAAAGAATTTAACCCCAGAGAGCACTAGATTCTAATACAACTACTACGTTACTAGTATTTTTAATGGTAACCAAGTGTTTAAGATAAAAATTATAAAATCCGAAAGAATTTAACCCCTTCCCACACTTAAGATCTTGCAATGCCCTCATTTGCAAGAAATCAGTAACAATTTAAATTATTGAGGGTGATTTGTGTGAAAATGATTAAATTTTACCAAAGTTTCCAAACATATTGGCGTTTGTTTGCTGAATGATAAATGGTGCACATCATTTGTTCATTCCGTCTTGTTGTTATTTCACATATATTTTGCATCTTGTCGTCAAAATTAGTTGCTTTTGCTGAACTTAATGCCAGTCTTTGAAAATGCGTTGTTTTACCCTGTTGTGTACATAAGATAAACTGCAAACATATATACATATTTTTGAAGTTTGGTATATTACCCCACATTCAAAAATTATTAAAATCTAAGAATAAAAGTTAGAAAATTATAAAAACTATTACAATATTAACATAAGTATTAAACGTATCAACATTACAAATTACAAAATAAATAAAACTAAGTAGACTAGGGATGATACTGATACCAATAGGGGTTCTATGCATAACCATAGGTGCTATAAAATGCTTCGGCAGGGTTATACGTAGGATAAGGTGGTTGCATCTCTATAGACCAGGGAGGGAATATGGGTTTTGGAGTAGGAATATAGTTTCTACCTATATGTTAGCAATGAGCTATGATTTGGTTTTGATGAACTTGCCAATCTTCAAATACTCTCTGTCTAGCATTTTCGTACTCCTGTGAAGCTATAAACCTTTGCATTTCTTGCATTTCATTTCCCCCTCCTACATTACCTTGCTGTTAGTTTCTCTCAACCTGTGGATGTCTACCATGGTATTGTACTGCGGCGTTATTTCGCCTCTTCAAAACTTTCGCACCATGGTATACATTTAAACCTATTGTATCGCGGGGTTCTGGTTCTTCGACTAATAATCCCCCCCCGACTTATATCCACACCGAGATATTCAGCAATCAAAGTAATAAAAATACCACCTCCTATTATGCTATGCGGTCTCATCCCCATAACCATAGCTAATAAATAATAACCCACACAATAAGGTATACTTACAGCGCTTTGTGGGTCTCGAATACACATATGGTAAAACAAATCCTGTTCATTTACCTTTTCCTTGTTCTAACCTCTTTGTGTAATCGAATTAGCTAAAAACCTATGAATCACTCTTAATTCAGCTCTATCTATATCCAAATAAGAGTAATTTCCCCCTTTGAATCGGTGATGGCTTGTCATTTGACTCCATACACCATGTGTATCAAAATTTTCATCTATCTTTCTACCATTTAGTATCAACCCTCTACAATCGGCAGATGCTAACTCCTCAGGCGTATATATACGTAAAGCCTGAGCCATGTCTAGTAAAGACATGTGGCGCATCGAACCTCCTAACAAAAATCTAATAAAAGATCGATCGGTTAAACTAGCTACCCGATCATTTAATTCTATACTACACAACAATTCTTCACACCATACTTTATATACAGGTCTACGCATGGTGAATAAACGTACCCAGTCGTTAAAAGTAGAATTACCATACCTCTGTGCAAGTAATTCCCTAATTGGCCTGGCCAATTCTACAGCTTCTAATGGTCCCCATTCTATGACCCTAGGTACCTCAACAACTTTAGAATGAAGAGTATGCAAACCCCTTTGGTATTTTGGATAATCTATCCAAAGTCTGTCAAATCTCAGGTTCGGATGCAAATCTTCCAAGTGCATATCAGAAAATGTCATGACTGGATGAGGTATATCATGATTGTAGTAGTTATCCACCTCCTGTTGTTCCGCATTCTCAGCAGGAGCATTGCGAGCATGGGATGAAGATTCACCCCTTTCAGTCTGCAAAACACATCAAACACAATTTTTGTGCATCCAAATATGCATTAGTGTCAGCAAAATCATCAATCAAAATAATTACAATGACATGATAAATTTATATCAAACTTAAGCTCATTTTCACATTTTTATCAAATCTACACTTTTTCAAATAAGCATATACGAAAATGTTCACCAAGTTCATAAGCATTCAACTCAAATAACATGTCAAAATAATCATTACTAGCAATTAAACAAGTTTCAAATGGCATTATCTCTCAAAAATCAAGTTCATGAATTTTAGACTTGAAAAAGTCCACTTTAATTCTCAAAATCATGTTTAGGCTCAAAGTTTGGATCATTTAACTACCTAAACATGTTACACTACTTAATTTAGCAACAATTCATGACAAAAATCGGCCATAACCTGTTTATATCAAAAAGCCCCAAATTGCTCAAGAACACAAACCCTAGATTACTCAAAATTTGAAGTTTAAGGCTTCTAATCATGTTAAATAGCATCAATCTAGGTTATACAAGCATAATACATAAACAATTTAAGCATAATTACACTAAAAAGCATCAAAATCAAATTGGGAAAAAAATTGCTCAAGAACACTAATTTTCGGATTAAATGGTGTTTAGGTGTAGAAATTTACCGTTTTTCTTGAGTAATTCCTTGATAGCATCCTTCTCAACATGATTTTAGTAAAAGATTTGATGATTAACTGTTAAAAATTGTGATTTTGGGGGTGTTTTTGCGGGTTTTTTCGGCAGTATTTTCGCAGTATTTGGTGTGTTTGTGGTGTGCAACTGATCAGTTCTGCGTTTTATTTTTTTTCTGATTTTTGGTCCTCCCGCGAGTCGCGGGGTTTAAACCTTCAAACTCCGCGAGTCGCGGAGTTTGTTATTTTTTTTTTTTTAACATCTTATACTAATTAAAACAAATAAGTAATTAATTTTAAAATTTTGTTTCCCTTGTTATTTAGGACGAGGTCGTTTCGGATCGATGTCCTAGTCCGTCCCTCGACAAAATTTTAAAATTTGTCTTTTTGTAGCTATTGTTTTAAAAGCTAAGATTTTTGGTTTTTAATGTTTTTGGCATACTTTAATTCAATAAGATTAAAAATAATGATAATAAAAGTTCTCGTCCCTCCCTTGGGTAAAGCAATTTCGGTTCAAAGACCTAGTCTTCAACTTACGACGAATTTTAAAAATCATATTTTTAACTTAATGAGATAAAGTAAATTTTTGTTTTTAAATTCACACAATTTAAATATAAAATTCAAAATTAATATTAAAAATTCACACCAAACTTTAAAATTTGAAATGCATAAAATTAAAAATTCATATTTTTTAAAAATTAAAGATTCACACCAAACTTAATTTAAAAATTCATATTATAAATTCACACCAAACTTATATAAATTTTTCAAATATTTACAATTTTAAATATATTGTTTTTACAAAGTTTACAATATTAATTTAAGATTTATATATTAATTTTAAAAACATGGTAAAAATAAAATTAAAAATCTTTTTGGCTTTTTATCCCACTTTAATCAATCAAATATTATCAAAAATATGCGCCCCACTTTTCGGTAAAGTAATTTCGGTTCCAAGACCTAATTTAACTCATGACGAATTTTTGAAATATTTTGGGTTGATTGATTAAAGATATTTATACCTTAAGAATAAACGTTAAATTTCGCAGTGATGTAATAAATTTTTGAATGATATCAATAATTTCGGTTGCCAAACCTAATTTTATTCAATACCAATTTAATACTTTATAGCGAACAAATTAGCGTTTATTATCAAAAGGTTAAAAATAAAAATAAAAATAAAGACTGTACAGACTTACCTGTGAAATAGATTTCTTAGTTATATGATCTATCCCATTCATAAGATAGTCGGTTTAATTGGTTTTCCATGGCTACATAGGCGTAACCTCGAGCATTCAGTGTTTTTTCTTCTAAACATACGAACGGTCCGTCTCTGCATAAAGTAACAAATTCGGTATTTGAATAGGTTTGATTATTTGAACATTTACCTCCATGTGACCATTTTTCGCATTTGTGACATCTTTCTAGGTGTCGTGCTCTTCTTTTCGCTGCGGATTTTGATTTTCCTTTACCAAATTGTAACTTATTATCTTCGCATCTGGATTCTTTTCTAACTCCGTCCAATCTTTCTCTGATTACTGATACTATTTCACTCGGTAGTGTGTCATTATTATGTTTAGTGATCAAAGCGTGTAGCATTAGACCATGGTTTAGTTCACAGGCAGTCTTCATTTTGTAAAAACCTAAAAAAAATAAAAATTCAGAATGGGGGGAGAAGACTAGTTCTTTAGGGTCTGCTAGGGAAAGACCATTCGGGTTCCATTTTTGACACCTACACGAAAACAGACAATCTAACTCTAACAGAAATACATATTATCATTTAAAGACTTGATTCTCCCCACACTTAGTTAGCTGTGGTGTCGAAATTGTGATTAACTTCGTTGTCGACTTCCATCGGACTATCTATGTAGTGTTTAACTCTGTGACCATTAACTTTAAATTCAATCCCATTTGAATTTATTAATTCTATCGTTCCGTATGGAAAAACTCTTTTAACTATGAATGGTCCAGACCATCTTGATTTCAATTTTCCAGGAAATAGCTTGAATCGTGAATTGAAAAGAAGAACTCTGTCTCCTTCCTTAAATTCTTTTGAACTTCTGATTCTTTTATCATGCCATTTCTTCATTCTTTCTTTATAGATTAACGAATTTTCATATGCTTCATGTCTTAATTCTTCTAATTCATTTAGTTGACTTAATCGTAGACGTCCGGCTTCATGTAAATCAAGATTACATGTCTTCAAAGCCCAAAATGCTTTGTGTTCAATTTCTACTGGAAGATGACATGCTTTTCCATAAACAAGTCTAAAAGGTGTGGTTCCAATTGGAGTTTTGTAGGCTGTTCTAAAAGCCCAGAGTGCATCCTCCAATTTAATGGACCATTCCTTCAGATTTGATCCTACGGTTTTCTCTAGAATACGTTTTAAAGCTCGGTTGGTATTTTCAACTTGTCCACTTGTTTGTGGATGATATGCGGTGGAGATTTTATGAGTTACTCCATATCTTTTAAGAACTTTCTCAAGTTGATTATTACAAAAATGAGTACCCCGATCACTTATTAAAGCTTTCGGTGTTCCAAACCTTGCAAAAAGACGTTTTAAAAAGTTGACTACAACTCGTGCATCGTTAGTTGGGAGAGCTTGTGCTTCCGCCCATTTAGATACATAATCAATGGCTACGAGTATATATAGATTATTATGAGATTTTGGAAATGGACCCATAAAGTCAATACCCCAAATGTCAAATACTTCACATACTTGGATAACATTTTGTGGCATTTCATCACGTTGACTTATTTTTCAAGCCCTTTGACAAGCATCACAGGATTTGCAAAGAGGGTGTGCGTCTTTGTAAATTGTAGGCCAATAGAATCCAGCATCATAAACTTTTCTTGCTGTTAGTTGAGGCCCATAATGCCCTCCTGTTGGTCCTGTGTGACAATGGTTTAATATTTTACTAGCTTCATCTCCAAATACACATCGGCGTATTATTCCATCGGGACAACTTTTAAACAGATGTGGATCTTCCCAAAAATAGTGTTTTATATCACTGAAGAATTTCTTTCGTCTTTGGTACGATAATCCTTTTTCAAGGAATCCACAAACTAAGTAGTTTGCATAGTCTGCAAACCATGGAATTTCTTTATAATCTATCTTCAATAGATATTCATCAGGAAAGTTGTCTTGTATGGCCGATTCATTTAGAACTTCTAATTCGGGATTTTCAAGACGAGAAAGATGATCAGCGGCGAGATTTTCTGCTCCTCTTTTATCTCGGATTTCAATATCAAACTCTTGTAAGAGTAAGATCTAACGGATTAATCTTGGTTTAGCATCTTGTTTTGAAAATAAGTATCTAAGAGCAGAATGGTCGGTATAGACCACCGTTTTTGCTAGAACGAGATATGATCGAAATTTGTCAAAAGCAAAGACAATAGCAAGGAGTTCTTTTTCAGTAGTTGTATAGTTCGTTTGTGCTCCTTGTAACGTCTTACTAGCATAATATATAGGTTGAAATCGTTTTTTAATCCTTTGTCCTAAAACGGCTCCCATTGCAAAATCACTTGCATCGCACATTAGTTCAAATGGTAGATTCCAATTTGGTGTTATCATGATCGGCGCATTAGTGAGTTTCTCTTTAAGAATATTAAAAGATTTGATACACTCATCTGAAAAGATGAATGGAGCATCCTTTTCTAGGAGTTTATTCATAGGAGTGGCAATTTTAGAAAAATCTTTTATGAAACGTCGGTAAAAACCGGCATGCCCTAGAAAACTCCTAACTCCTCTAACATTGGTGGGATGTGGAAGTTTAGCAATTACATCTACTTTAGCTCTATCCACTTCAATTCCTTCTTTTGAAATTTTATGTCCAAGAACGATGCCTTCTTTAACCATGAAATGGCATTTCTCCCAATTAAGTACTAGATTTGATTGTTCGCATCTAATAAGCATTCGTTCCAGATTAACTAGACATGATTCAAATGTATCACCGAAGACTGAAAAGTCATCCATGAAAACTTCCATGCATTCTTCTATCATGTCGTGAAAAATCGCCATCATACACCTTTGAAAGGTTGCAGGGGCGTTGCAAAGTCCAAATGGCATGCGTTTGTAAGCAAAAGTACCATAAGGGCATGTGAATGTGGTTTTCTCTTGATCTTCGGGTGCTATTGGAATTTGAAAATATCCGGAAAATCCATCTAGAAAACAATAGTAACTATTTCCGGCTAATCTTTCCAACATTTGATCTATGAAAGGTAAGGGAAAGTGATCTTTTCTGGTGGCGTCATTTAATTTTCTATAATCAATACACACACGCCATCCTGTTACAGTTCTAGTAGGAATAAGCTCATTTTTTTCATTTGTAATGACAGTCATGCCACCCTTCTTAGGCACGCATTGAACTGGGCTTACCCATGGACTATCAGAGATTGGATAAATTAGACCTGCATCTAGCAGTTTAATAATCTCTTTCTTAACTACATCTTGCATATTAGGATTTAGTCTTCGTTGGCGTTGCACATACGTTTTATGACCTTCTTCCATAAGGATTTTATGTGTGCAATATGAAAGACTTATTCCTTTAATATCATGAATCTTCCATGCAATGGCTGGTTTATGAGCTTTCAACACAGAAATGAGTTGTAATTTCTCTTTTTCAGTAAGAGAAGACGATATTATTACAGGTAATTCAGATTCACCATGTAAATAAGCGTATTCCAAATGGTTTGGAAGTGGCTTTAACTCTAATTTCGGAGGTTCTTCTATCGATGATTTGTATCGATATCTGTCTTCTTTTTTTAGCATTTGAATTTCTTCTGTTGTTGGTTCATATCCATTAGCTATAAGTGTAGCTAACATTTCAACTTCATCAATTGGTTCATTACCTTCTCCTAAAGAACATTCTCCTGTTCCTTGTAATTCTGAAAATTCTTCTAATAATTCTGCATGTGCATCTATAGTTTGAATATAATAACATGTATCATCTGCAGATTGCGGTTGTTGCATTGCTCTATCAACTAAAAAGGTAACACTCTCATCCTCTATACTTAGGGTCAATTTCGTACCGAACACGTCTATCATTGCTTTAGCCGTGTTTAAGAATGGTCTTCCTAATATGAGAGGAACTTGAGAATCTTCTTTCATGTCCAGAACAACAAAATCTACTGGAAATACTAAAGTACCAACTTTAACTAGCATGTTCTCCATTATCCCTCTAGGATATTTTATTGATCTATCGGCTAGTTGTATGCTTATTCTGGTTGGTTTCAATTCTCCAAGGTCTAGTTTAGCGTATAGTGAATACGGCATTAGATTTATACTAGCACCTAAATCTGCCAATGCTTCTATTGAACTAAGACTACCCAGAAAACATGGAATTATGAAACTTCCTGGATCGGATAGTTTTTCTGGTATCTTATTCAACAGTACTGCTGAACAATTAGCATTCATGGTAACAGCCGAGAGTTCTTCCATTTTCTTTCTATTTGAGATTAGATCTTTCAAGAATTTAGCACATCTAGGCATTCCTGAAATCACATCAATGAAAAGAAGATTTACATTTATCTGTTTAAACATATCCAAGAATTTGGATTGCGCGGCTTCAAGTTTCTCTTTCTTCATTTTACTCGGGTAAGGAAGTGGTGGTTGGTATGGTTTAACATAAGGTTTAGCCTTAACTGTGTTATCTTCATTAACCTTTTCAACTACCGGTTCTTTTTCCTTATCTTGATTAGGTTGGGGTTCTTGTGGAGTAGGAATAGCTTCATCAGAAGTTACAGGTATTTCAGGTGGTTTAAGTGTTGTACCACTTCTTGTGGTAATGGCTTTAGCTGTTTCATTCCGGGGGTTAGCATTTGTATCACTAGGTAGACTTCCCGGTTTTCTTTCACCTATTAACCTTGCTAGGTTACTTACTTCTTGTTCCAGATTTTGAATAGAAGCTTGTTGATTTCTAAATGCTTGAGCATTTTGTTCATTAGTTTGTTTCTGAGATGTGAAAAACTGCGTTTGAGTTTCAACTAGCTTCGTCATCATATCTTCTAAATTCGTCTTTTTATCATCGGTTTGTTGTGGTGGTTTGTTTTGAAAATTAGGTCTTTGCTGATTGTAATTATTATTGGATACTTGTTGATTGTTAGGACCTTGTTGGTTGTTGTATGGAATATTTCGGTTATAGTTCTGGTTTTGATTGTAAATTGGTCTTAGCGGTTGATAATTATTCTGATAATTATTTCCAGGTCTTTGGTTTATGTATGAAATATTCTCTCTTTGTTCCATTGTTAATTCAATACTGAGACAATCTTTTGTCAAATGTGGTCCTCCACACTGCTCACAACTAATTCGTATTGAGTGAATATCTTTAGTCATCTTTTCCATTCGTCTCTCGACAGCATCTATCTTTGCGGAAATGGAATCTAAATCATGGCTAGAATCGGCTCTAGCTACTTTAGATGATCTAACGATATCTTTTTCTTGGTGCCACTCATGTGAGTGGGAAGCAGTGTTATCAATAATTTTGTAAGCATCAGTTTCGGTTTTCTTCATAATAGAACCACCAGCTGCTATATCTATGTCTTTCCTTGTAGTGATGTCGCATCCTTGGTAGAATATTTTTACTATTTGACAGGTGTCTAAACCATGTTGCGGACATCCTCTCAACAACTTTCCAAATCTTGTCCACGCCTCATATAGAGTTTCATTTGGTTTCTGTGTGAACGTAACAATTTCTCCTTGAAGTCTTACGGCTTTAGATGCAGGAAAGAATTGTTTAAGAAATTTTTCAACTAAAACATCCCATGTATCAATCGCCCCTTCAGGTAACGATTCCAACCAATCTTTGGCTTCTCCCTTTAAAGTCCAGGGAAATAACATGAGATATATCTGCTCATCCTCCACTTCTCGGATTTTAAATAGTGTGCAGATCCTATTAAAGGTACGTAAATGTTCATTTGGATCTTCCTTCGGCGCACCACTAAATTGGAATTGATTAGTCACCATGTGTAGAATTTGTCCTTTGATTTCATAATCTGGCGCATTAATGTCTGGATGAGTAATTGCGTGACCTTGGCCAGTGCGTTTGGCTCTCATTCGGTCTTCCATACTTAATGGTTCCAGATTCTCCATAATTGAATTTGTTGAATCGGAATCACTAGAGGATTCTGATTTAATGGTTCGTTCCTCAACAATCTCTGTTTGAATGATTGGTGGTTCCGGAGGAAAGTTTAGTGGTTCAGGATCTATGAATCGTCCCTGAATATTCTCCGGATTCTCAATTGTGAGGTCGGGTTCAAAAAATGGATTATCGGAAATTTGAACTGGAGTACTTGGTCGACTGGATGACGATTCTAAAGAAAAATCAACGGCGGTAATATTTGCTAAATGTCTTGATCTAGTTACAGGTGGTGAACGTACAAAAGGTGGTGAACGTCTTGCTCGGTGCATTCACTGAATATCCTATTAGTTTTTAAAAGGAAAGAAAAATTATAATAAGTTATCCAATCAATAGACTTTTCTGATTTTGTCCACGTTTCGAATAGCCAAAAGATGCAGCAGAGGGGCAGGATTCGTTTGGTCTCAATATAATTGAGGACTGTTTGGCTCCAATAACCCGGTCCACGTACAAATCCAACTATTACTACGAACCAGAAAAATTTGATGTCTATCAATTTAACCACTTAAAATAAATTTTCGTAATTTTAAGAAATTTAGATAAGAAGTAGAATAAAAATCTATGTCCTAAAACTAGAATAGCGAGAAATAAGAAAAAAAAGAGCGTGTCAGAAAAAGGTCGAAAAAGAAAAATGGTTGAAAAATAAAAGGTGACGGAAAAATAAAAGAAACTTATAAAACTTAAAAACACTTGACTAACCTAACCTTATTACTACAACTAACTTAAAATTATAATCGCAAATTGAGATTACTAATTGGAATGATAATTGATACATAGGAAAAAGTCGTCTAAAAATATTAAAGCTTACAGGAAAAACTAAATCCCAAATGGAAATAACTTAAAAAGAAACTAAAACTTAAAAAGGTGTCGCAAAATTCTAAAGCACCTAAATCTTAGTCTAAAGAAAAAGCACTTAAGGAATTCTACGGCAAAGCCTAAAAATCTAGAAGTAAAAATAACTATGGCAAAAACTAAGTTTAAAACTAAATATGAGCTAAAAATACAAATATTACGCTAAAACGATTAAAAAGGGACAAAATATAAAAATATACAAAAAGTTGTAAAAAGTTACAAATTTTTATAAAAATATTATTTTTATATTATTTTATAAAAGCAATAATTTTTTATATATTAAAACTAATTATAATTAATTATACTAATTAAATTAAAACTTAAACTAAATTATAATAATAATTAAACTAATTAGGGTTAAAATAATAATAATAATTAATTACTCCTAATTAAATGCAGATTAGGGTTTCTGTCGGTGTCAGAGTGGCTCCGCGAGTTGCGGTAGTCGAGACAGCAAACTCCGCGAGTCGCGGGGTTCCAGAATTCAACTCAGGTACAGTTTTTAATTCGACGTGTTTTTTTTATGTTTTATGTTTTAAATAAAAACAAAATACTTAAATAAAACTTATATAAAAATAAAGAAACTTTATAAAACTTAAATATTTAACAAAATCTTAAAAATACTTATATTTTTGTTTTCTTTTTATATTTTCGAATATTTAAAACGTATTTTTATAAAAACGAATTTTAATAAAAGTAAACTAAAAATCTTTTTTTTTTTATATTAGCGTTGCGCTTCCGGCTTTTAAGCATTTCCCCGGCAGCGGCGCCAAAAAATACTTGATATGTGCAGCGGGGTGTATATAAAATAGCTATTATATTTTAGCAGAAAATACTATTAAATACGATACAATTTTACACAAGATATTTATTTATTTATAGAATGGATATACTTAAACCTTGCTACAACACTTATAGGCAGTGTACCTAATCGTACAGTAGTGTAGTTTTTAGTAAGTCCGGTTCGTTCCACAGGGAAAATCTTTAAACAAAACTTAACGCTATATTAGTTTATTTTTATAAAAATACAAATATATATATATAAGTAATATTATTATTATAAAGGGGGGTTTTTACCGTTTAATGACCGGTTTGTCGATTTTAAAACTTTAGTCGCAGTTAAAACCAAATGTAAAATATTAAAAATAAATACAAGACTTAAATTAAAGCGTAACGTAAATAACGATAATGAAATTGCGAATAATAAAAGTGCGATAAAATAAACTTGCAATAATTAAAAAGTACGATAATTAAAAGTGCAATTAAATACAATAACAATAAAAATGCGATAATTAGAAGTGCAATTAAATATAAAATAAAGGAAATTAAATATGAAATAAAAGAATTATGCTTATTTAAACTTCCGTAATCATGATGTTTGACGTGTTGATTTTAGTTTTATGCCCATGGGTTAATTGTCCTTTGTCCTGGATTATTTAATATGTCCGTCTGGTTTTTGTCCATAACAGTCCATCAGTCATAAATATAAAGTGCGAGTGTCCTCGTCAAATTATCCTTATACCCGAAGTTAAATATTCCAACTAATTGGGGACTTAAACTGTAACAAGATTTTAATACTTTGTTTAATAATTACACCAGGTTGTCGACTGAGTGTGACTCAAGGTTTTAATATTTTGTTATCAATTATACCAAGTGTCCTTGTACATAATTTCACCCCTGTTTTAATTATTCTAGTGGCTATTAATCCATTCCCGTGTCCGGTTAAATGAACGATTATTCGTACATATAAATACCCCGCCCATCGTGTCCGATCGAGTGTATATGGTAATTTATAGGGACGCCCAATTGTAAATCTTTATATTAACATTAACAAACTATCATTTAGTTAAACAAATATAAAGCCCATTAATAGCCCATAGTCTAATTTCCACAAGTGTCGTTCCTTTGTCCAAACCCCAACTATGGTACAAAGCCCAATTACCCAATTTTAGTAATTAGCCCAACATCATGATTACTTCAGATTAAATAAGCATAATAATAACTTAGCTACGAGACATTAAATTAAAAAGGTTGAACATAACTTACAATGATTAAAAATAGCGTAGCGTTACACGGACAGAATTTCGACTTACACCCTTACAATATTCGCTAACATACCCTTATTATTAGGATTAAAATTAAAATTAAAATTAAAATTAAAATATAAATATAAATATTTACGTATAGATATAGAGAGGATGGATATATATGTTTTTCTTGCGATCAGAATTCCTTTGCTTTTATAGGGAGTTTCAGAATTTGGGGCTCCGCGACTCGCGTCATTTTTTGCCTTCAAACTCCGCGAGTCGCGGAGTTTGAAATTCCAGCTCACTCCAAATTGGATCTTAGTCTGCCGACAGTTTTAAATATTAATATAATATATATATATATAATTTTTAAGAATTATTTATATATTATATTATATTCATGTGCATAGTTGACTTGTAATTTTTAGTCCGTTGCGTCGAGCGTTGAGAGTTGACTCTGGTCCCGGTTCCGGATTTTCGAATGTCCTTGCGTACAATTTAATATCTTGTACTTTGCGTTTTGAATCTTGTACTCTTGTAATTTCGAGACGTTTCTTATCAATAATTGGAACCTCTTTGATTGTCTTTTGTACTTTTGAGCTTTTTGGTCGTTTGCGTCTTCAATTCGTCGAATCTGTCTTTTGTCTTCACCTTTTATTATTTAAACGAATATCACTTGTAAATAGAGCAATTGCAACTAAAAGCTTGTCTTTCTTGAGGAATAATGCTATGAAATATATGTTCATTTTTAGCATTATCAATAACCCCAAGGTAATAGTAGAAGTGAATAGATTCCTTCGGTGGTAGATAAAAGAGGAGAATGACAGAAACGATAGTCAGAATAAGAACAAGGATCAGAACTGGATTAAGCATTGTTACAATTTTTAGAAGTATGGATTAAGGAAGAAAGTATAGGAATGGTGAGAATAATGAAACAGAAGAGGTCAATTTATAATGAAATTATCAGATAGAGCAATCGAGGTAGATCATCGCATTTAATAGAAGAGATCCTAATTTCCTTAATTACCGAAGAATCAAATCTTATTCAGATTTCGAAGAATTCTTTAAATCCCTTGAATTCCGGAATTCAACCAAGACGTCAAAAGTCAAAACGCACCTTATTTTCTAAATTCAAACGTGACTACGTCAAAAGCTAAGGCGAAACTTTATTTTCTTATTTCACTATTTTGTGATAGCTTCATCCATACGCTTCAGGTAACCGAATCATTTTATCTACATTACTCAATGATGATAAAACTCTATTTATCAACTCATATTCGTCATGAAAATATTTTTATTGTTAGCCATGACCACCTCACACAAATTTCGGGACGAAATTTCTTTAACGGGTAGGTACTGTGACGACCCGGAAATTTCCGACCAAATTTAAACTTAATCTTTATATGATTTCGACACGATAAGTAAAGTCTGTTAGGTTGAATCTCAAAAATTTTGAACTGATTCATATATTCAATTGACCTACGACTGTTCTCGACGATTCACGAACAACTACTTGTAAATAGATACGTTTATATTTAAAAATATTAATTCGAAATATAATTTGAAATATTATATGAGTTATTTATTAGAATTAATTTTATAAAATAAAATAAGATAAGAAATAATAATGGTGTATCTTAAAATGAATATATGTGTGTATAATGCACATTAAAAATAAATATTAAAGGATTGTAGTACTCGTTTGATATTCTGATTAATATTAAGCAAGTTTAATTCGAACTTATGTGATTTTAAAATAAACGGTGATCTGAAAATGAGTTATATAAATTATAGGCTTATTAAAAATGTATTTATGAGCTAATTGTTAAATTTGAACATTTTTCATATTTTACCTGGAATCGAGCGCGAATAGTGATGAAATTTTTATTTAGTAGTTAATAATCAAATTTTATACCATAATGACTAAAATAAATAAATATAATTATTGTAAAAATTTAAGAAATTTTTGAAGACTTTCATCCGCCACTAATTAACAACGGAGCACGATATGATCCCAGCGATGTAACTGTCGATTGAAATTATTAGTTGTACATGTTTCTTCACCGAATGAATATATTATTAATATTAATATTATTATATTCTTATTATTATTAATATTAATATAATATAATATTATACATTGCTTTATGTGAATTACAATCAAGTAAGACACCAATATTCAAACACCCGTGATAATTAAAAGTTGAAATGGAATCACAGTGCTAAATTGTCCTTGTTGTCTTCATCACATTATATATGCAGATACATATTACATATACTTGATAAAAAAACACATATGATTTACCATCGACACCATAAACAAACATCCTCTTTCTTGTGAACTCTTCTCAAAACCTCTGTCATCTATACCACCTACAATCATCCTCAACGGCTACCACTTCAATAATTTTTTTCTCTCTTCTTTCCTTCGTGAACTCGCATCAGATATGTTTCTGTTTTCTCGATCAAACGCAACCTTGAATCACCATTGTTTCACCATCCTATCACCACTGCACCTTCATAATCCGCCACCCTATATAACACTCTTTCTTTTCTCTACTCTGGTAGAATTATGTATTTGTTTATACTTGGAATTAACAAGTATTGTACTACAAATAAGTGATGCAATACATGATCATCCAGCTAGTTTTCTGTTTCAGTCTAGTACCATGGTTGAACTATCTATCTATCTAATATTTATTTATTTCTCTTTTCACATCGTAACCTAGTTCATATCTGTTTATCTCATGAACAAAAGCATAAATACAAATCATGTTGCAAACTGTATCCTCTGGTTCCCATGCGATAACAAACACACACGATCACACTATTGCATTATTATTTTCTTTTTAGTGTTCCAGCTACCCGTCGATCTGTTTTTGCTTTGAATTAACAAACCACCACAACCCCGTCACACAAGGCTGCTATAATAACCGAAAGTATTGCTGCTGCCTTAAATTTTTTTTTTTGTTCCAACTGGATGGTTGGTACTCCACGTCTGTATTTTCCATCATCAAATAAATAATTGTATCGAATGACTTGTGAACTATTTTATACTAACAAGTTTCTGTAAAGTTGCTGTAAGGTTGTAATAAAGAAGTTGATGTGATATATTTCCTTGAATGCCCAACAACCCATGACAAGATAACTCCACTTGGTATTTTATTCAGTTCCTTTTTCTTTTGATTGTGGGCCGAATCAATCAACACCCCACTTGTTGAAACAGCAAAATTGAGGGACAAATAGATCACTTTTCACGTGCCACTATCAATACCTATTTATTTTACAAACTTTCGGAATGCTTACTGAATTTAATACTTAGAATCGAAGGCCTCATGCCTTTAAAATCAGTGACGGGCCAGCATGGTTGTGCAGGTGGGCTGATCATGGGCCTATTTTATTTCCCTTGGACCATTTAAACCTGCTATATAGACTGTTTAAGTTGGGCCGCTGCTATTTTGTAACCCAACACATTTAATGATGATTGCACGCTTTGTTTTGGATTGATCAGCGAAGACGATGATGATACGGGGTGACTAACAATATATGATGAAGATGAATATGATTCTGATATGAAGATGAGTACGTTACTTGTTTTGTTATGTCATAGGCATCTCCAAAATCATTAACTTTAACCAACAACAACCCATTCAATTGTTACTTTATCATGTCTCCAGCTTTCGCTTGTTCTGTGTAATAAAAGATGTTACACTTGAGCATCAGTAGATACAATAAGCAATACCAACCACACCCTCATTCCGATCTTTTTCATTCACCAACCTGAAGTGAAAGATAAACCTTAAAATATAAATCATGTTATGATAAGTTTACAATTATGATGATGAAATATTATACGAGTAACATGATGATGGTGGTAACGTGAAGGGAATGATGATGATAACAAGGATGGTGGTGTACGAACAGGAAGAAATCGATGATCGTGTTATGATAATTGATTCATGATTTTATGTATTAATGATAATGATACGAATGAAAAGATGAACGAGATCGATTATAAGAAATGGTGATGGTGAGCCTGTGTATGATTTCATAATAATGATGATAATGAATTTTTGAGGAAGATGATACCAGTTTCGTATATGTTAATTGTTTAACTACGCGAGCTAGTACAAGAATAGTCTAATGGTTCAACGGTTAGTGTAACGACCCGGATTTTTCCGATCATTTTATACTTATGAGATTAATATTTACATAAAATAAACCTTATCAACATGATAATCAATCCAAACTATTGAGACTTATGTTTTTGAAAAGAGTTTCACACAACGTTTGACCATCCAATTTGACCGATGATATCACGAACTATATAACACACTATAATTATACGATTATGTATATGTACATATCTATACATATTTTACATGATTTAAGGATGGTTTAACATTTCATTGTGAACTAACAACAATAAGTTATAAGTATACTTTGAGACCACTAACTTAAGTTTTCAAAACGATAACTATATGTAACGTTCTTTGACATATATACTTACAATCTATAATGTGTTGGTGATCTATGTCACCAATATGATTTAAGTGTAATGGGATTAATTTGTAACCAAAATAATCTTGATAAATATCGATCAAGTTTGGGGAAGTGTGGAGTGCACACTTGTTTGAACTTATCTTGATTATGACGGGGGTTCGAGGGCAGCGCCCCCGATAAGCGGGGTCCAAGGGGTGGCAACCCCTGGCGGGGTTCAAGGGGCAGAGCCCCTGGCTGGGGTCGAGCTTGTAACATCCCACCTTTTTCCGTTTTCTTTTCCGTTATACTAATTTAAACTCCGTTATATGTTTATAACATCTCCCGTTAATACGCGTTTTAAAATATTCCGTTTAGGTATTTTTCGCACCCGACTACAAACTCGAGGGACTAAAATTGACACGGGGCAAACTAGTTGACTAGGTCACCTAGTCTACCCCAATTACCACCATTCAACCACCTCTCACTCTCTCTCTCTTTCTCTCTAGCAAGAACACACCCAATTTCCAAATTCATTCATTCATCATCTAAATTCGGATTAGGGAGCTAGCAACCAAATAAATTACATATTCTTGATCCTCTCATCATCCTCTTCGATTTGATGCTAACTACTTCGATTTTGGGTAACATTTCTAAAACACTAGATTTCTTTAAATTTGTGTTCTTGACTTAAAAGTGTGTTAATTAGTGTCTATGGCTCATTGTAATGTCGTGTATGTAATTTGTATGCTCGATTTGTTGTTTTTGGTGTAACTAGCTTGAATATGAAAATTGCTTGCTTAATCTTTGATTTTGGATGATTAAAAGTTGTTTAATTGTTAAAGTTCATGTATTAAATGTGTTACTAGCATCATTAGCTTCAAATTGATGTGTAGGTTGATTAAGAAAACTTCAAAAACATCATTATTGATTTTGAGATGTTTGACTAGGGTTTGATAGTTCTTGACATGAATTTTTGGATGCTTGAATGTCATGGAATGTTAATTGTTAGTGTTTAGTAGTAATGTATGCTTCATTACCTTCAAAACGGCATATCATATGTGTGAATTGGTTTCCCGAAACTCAAAATGCAATTGATGAACTTGAAACTTAGGAAATGGACTTTTATTGTTCGCTTGATGAGATTTCGGCTATTGTAAATGATGTTATTGTTGGACCATAAGTGCTTAGTTGTATTCCTCGTCAAAATACCTTTCCAACGATATATGATAGGTATTGTAAGTGTTTGCGGGTCAAGAGTTGGGTTGGAAAAGGTTTTGGTTCGTGCATACTTTGAAAAACTGGCCAGAATTCTCTGCCCAGATGGTGGCGCGGCGCGCCCCATCCCCGCGCGGCGCGCAGATGTGCCTGGTCAGATTCTGACCTCCTCGTCCCATTTCACGTGAAATGTTTGATGACCTACGGACCTCCGATTCACATGAAACTTGTTTTAATACACTTGTATATGAATAATTAGCATAGAAAAATAGTCCGGGACCCGACCCGAACATGTTGACTTTTTCGTTGACTTTGACCCGACCAAGTTTGACTTTTTGTCAAACTTAACCAATTAATTATGCAATCTTTCTAACATGATTCTATACTTGTATCTTGCATGAAACTTGACTAATTGATTCACATGCTATATTAATCGAGTCGTAACGAGCCATAGGACTAATTGAACATCTTTGACCGTTTGTGTTTACCGTTATTGATACAACCTATATGATTAGGTCAAGACTAGCTTTGTCTTTGCACGCGTCTACTTGTTGAAGTACTTTATTAACTCTTGCACTCAAGGTGAGATCATAGTCCCACTTTTACTCTTTTTGAACTTATATTTGGGATGAGAAAACATAAACGATTCTTTTGAACTAAGTGAACACAAGAACGGGAAAACAAACATTCTACATACGAGTTTAGAACAAAAATCCTCAATTCGATTATCATTAGTTACACTTGCCGGGTGTAAGCGAGAACTTATGTTATATGGCCATATGGGTTGACAACCCTCATCTTTGACGGTTCGCTACCGTCTACGGATGAAATATATTTTAGAGAATCAGTGTTTGTTCTAGCACTATGGATGGGGTATACAATGGATGGAATGTTAAGCTTTGATAATTGGGTGCTCGTGAAACAAACTTTTGGAATGTATTACTATTATTTCTTTGATGCAAATCTTGTGGTTCACTTGTACTTACTTACTTAAACCTATGATTTCACCAACGTTTTCGTTGACAGATTTCTATGTTTTTCTCAGGTCCTTGAACGATACATGATACATGCTTCCGCTCATTATTTTGATACTTGCATTGGATGTCGAGTATATATGCATACATGGAGCGTCTTTTGGATACTTTTAAATTGTGTCGCATAAGTTTCATTTGTACTTAAAACTTTGAATCGTAACTTGTGGTGGAACTATTCTTGTAAACTTGAACAACCTTTACATTTGAAATGAATGCGACATATCTTTTGGTCAAACGTTGTTTTAAAGACTTATGACCACGTAACGGGACCTAAGTAGACGGCGCCGTCAATGATGATTTGGTTGGGTCGCTACAGATGGTATCAGAGCGTTGGTTGTAGGGATTTAGAGTTCATTAGTGTCAACCCCGAGTCATAGGGTACATTGGTGAGTCTAGACTACAACCGGCATATAGACTTGAAGTAGGAATTACTTGACTACTTGTGCATTTATACTCGAACGCTTCTACTCATATCTACTCTTAGTTCATCTTAATCTCACGTTGTTTAATTTGATTGACGCGCCACCTTGACTATATGAAATGATGTCGAATGCACATATGAATCAGGGTAATATAATTTTCGGGATTATATTACGGTGACTCATATGAACGTTCCGACATTATGACATAAAGAATTTAAGGCGAGTCGAGGAAAAACTTCTCTTTATCTTTATTCTATATCACGGTTAGTATTATTGAGAATACTAATCAATGATATTCTTGTGTCTTGAAGGAACAATGGCTCCTCGTCGTGTACGCCGCAATGAAACTCCCGAACAAGCTCTCGAACGGATGATAGCCACCGCCGTAGATGCGGCCATGGCCGGTCACTCATCCAACAACAATAATAATAACAACCACAACAACAACAACAACCAAGGAGCCGGTAACTCTAGCGAAGGGTGCTCCTACAAAGCTTTCATGGGGTGCAAACCCCACACTTATGATGGAACCGGGGGACCGGTTGTGCTTACTCGTTGGTTTGAACAAACCGAGGCCGTCTTTAGCATAAGCGGTTGCCGGGATCAAGACAAGGTCAAATACTCCACTCACACTTTCTCCGGAATTGCTCTAACATGGTGGAACACCTATGTTCAATCGGTGGGTACCGATGAAGCTCATGCCCTCTCTTGGGCCGATCTAAAGGAAAAGATGATTGTTGAATATTTTCCGTGCGAAGAAACCCGAAAGCTTGAGGAAGAACTAAGAGCTTTGAAAGCGGTCGGAAACGATCTTAAAGCTTATAATCAACGCTTCGCCGAACTATCCTTGATGTGTCCTAATCTTGTTAACCCCGAATCTCAAAAGATTGAGCTCTACATGCTCGGTCTTCCAAAAAGCATCAAACAAGGGGTGATGTCATCCAAACCCACTACTCATCAAGCCGCTATGAACATGGCTCGCCAACTAATTGAAACGGTTGACGAAATCGTAGTGCCGGCTCCTAAGGCCGAGGACAAGTCGGGTAGTAACAAAAGGAAATGGGAAGCCACTCCATCAACCAACTACAACAACAACACCTTCACCAAAAAGCCCTTCAACAACGACGGCAAGAGGGGTTATGCCGGGAACCTACCTCTTTGCAACAAATGCAACAAACATCACTTTGGTGAATGTGGCAAGTTAATTTGCCACCGGTGCCAAGGAGTTGGTCATAAGGCCAACGATTGTAAAAGTGCCACTCCCGTTGCTCGAAAGTGGCCCAATGCACCAAAGACGGGCACTTGTTACGAATGTGGTCAAACGGGTCATTATAGAAATGCATGCCCAAAGAAGAAAGCCAACCCCAACAACCGAGGCCGAGCCTTTAACATCAACACCGAGGAAGCCCGAGATGACAATGAACTAGTCACGGGTACGTTTCTTCTCAACAACTCTTATGTTACTTGCTTATTCGATTCGGGTGCCGATAAATGTTTTGTGTCCAAGACTTTAGCTCCTACCCTTTGCACTCCACCACACCCTTTAGATACTACTTATTCCATCGAAGTGGCCGACGGAAAACTCTTAAGTGCCGACACATATTACCGGGGGTGTACTTTGAACATTTTGGGTAAGGAATTTGAAATTGACTTGATACCCATGGAACTAGGAAGCTTTGATGTAATAATCGGTATGAATTGGTTAGTCAAAACGAAATCTCACATTCTTTGTGATCTTAACGCAATCCGAATTCCTATCGAGAATGGTGAACCTTTGATCGTCTATGGCGATAAGAGTTGCACCGGACTCAACCTCGTTTCGTGTATTAAAGTTAGAAAACTACTCCGTAAGGGTTGTTTTGCGATCCTTGCTCACGTTAAGAAAGTCGAGTCCGATGAGAAGCACATCGATGATGTGCCAATTGTTAGTGACTATTCCGATGTATTTCCCGACGAATTGCCGGGTCTTCCGCCTCATCGACCGGTTGAATTCCAAATCGATCTTATTCCGGGAGCCGCACCCGTAGCGCGTGCACCATATAGACTCGCTCCATCTGAAATGCAAGAATTGCAAAGTCAAATCCAAGAACTACTTGATCGTGGTTTTATCCAACCTAGCCATTCACCTTGGGGCGCTCCGATTTTGGTTGTTAAAAAGAAAGACGGATCCCTACGAATGTGCATTGATTATCGTGAACTAAATAAATTGACGGTTAAGAACCGATATCCTCTTCCTCGCATCGATGACCTCTTTGATCAACTACAAGGGTCTTGTGTATATTCGAAAATCGATCTCCGCTCGGGTTATCATCAATTGAGGGTTAAGGGGGAAGATGTCTCCAAAACCGCTTTCCGAACTCGTTATGGTAGTTATGAATTCCTTGTCATGCCATTTGGTCTCACTAACGCACCGGCGGTGTTCATGGATCTTATGAACCGCGTGTGCAAACCGTATCTCGATAAATTCGTTATTGTGTTCATCGATGACATATTGATCTATTCTAAAAATGAAGATGAGCACGAACAACATCTCCGACTTGTGCTTGAACTTTTAAGACAAGAACAACTCTATGCCAAATTCTCCAAGTGTGAATTTTGGTTAAAGGAAGTTCAATTTCTTGGTCATGTTGTAAGTGACCAAGGTATTAAAGTCGATCCAACGAAAATCGAAGCCATTAGCAAATGGGAGACTCCTACTACTCCTACTCACATTCGTCAATTCTTGGGTCTCGCCGGGTACTATCGTAGATTCATCGAAAATTTCTCTTTGGTTGCACGTCCTCTAACCGCATTAACTCACAAAGGAAAGAAATTCATTTGGGCGACCGAGCAAGAATCCGCGTTTCAAATCTTGAAAACGAAGCTAACCACCGCTCCTATCTTGTCACTTCCCGAAGGCAATGATGACTTTGTTGTATATTGCGATGCCTCGAAACATGGTTTTGGGTGTGTATTGATGCAACGAACGAAAGTCATTGCTTATGCTTCTCGACAACTCAAAATTCATGAACGAAAC
The DNA here is from genome assembly GCF_046630445.1 of Rutidosis leptorrhynchoides. Classification (NCBI taxonomy): domain Eukaryota; kingdom Viridiplantae; phylum Streptophyta; class Magnoliopsida; order Asterales; family Asteraceae; genus Rutidosis; species Rutidosis leptorrhynchoides. Next base: position 381,742,362 of record NC_092339.1, read on the forward strand.
TACACGACGCATGATCTCGAACTCGGAGCCGTCGTCTTTGCACTTAAAATGTGGAGACACTATCTTTATGGAACCAAGAGTACTATCTTTACCGACCACAAAAGTCTCCAACACATTTTCGATCAAAAGCAACTAAACATGAGACAACGACGGTGGATTGAAACTTTGAACGATTACGATTGCGAGCTTCGTTACCATCCCGGGAAGGCAAACGTAGTAGCCGATGCCTTAATTCGAAAAGAAAGAGCGGTGCCTCTTCGTGTCCGAGCCTTAAACATCACCATCCACACAAACCTTAATAGCCAAATTCGGGTAGCCCAAGATGAGGCTCTCAAAGATGAAAACCTTTCACACGAGCTCTTGAACATTCTCGTCTCTCGATTCGAAATTAGGGAGACCGGACTCCGATATTACGCCGGAAGGATTTGGGTGCCTAGTTATGGGGACCTACGAAGCCTTATTTTAGATGAAGCCCATAAGTCACGATACTCGATTCACCCCGGTGCCAATAAGATGTACCACGACCTTAAACAACTATATTGGTGGCCGAACATCAAAAGGGACGTAGCTACTTATGTTTCCAAGTGTTTGACATGTTCCAAAGTCAAAGCCGAACACCAAAGACCGTCCGGACTACTTCAACAACCCGAGATCCCGCAATGGAAGTGGGAAAGGATAACGATGGATTTTATCACCAAGCTACCAAAAACGACGGGCGGTTATGATACCATTTGGGTTATTGTTGACCGTCTCACCAAATCCGCACACTTCCTTGCCATGAAAGAAACGGACAAAATGGAGAAACTTGCACAACTTTACATTAAGGAGATCGTAGCACGACACGGTGTACCTTTATCGATTATCTCCGACCGAGATGGCCGTTTCGTTTCTAGATTTTGGCGTACATTACAAGAAGCGTTGGGAACGCGTTTAGACATGAGCACCGCATATCATCCTCAAACCGATGGACAAAGCGAACGTACAATTCAAACCTTAGAGGACATGTTACGAGCTTGCGTGGTTGATTTCGGAAAAGCTTGGGACAAGCACTTACCTCTCGCCGAGTTCTCTTACAACAATAGTTATCACGCGAGTATTAAAGCCGCACCTTTTGAAGCGCTATATGGCCGCAAATGTCGTTCACCTCTTTGTTGGGCCGAGGTAGGCGACGTGCAAATCACCGGACCCGAACTCATTCACGAAACCACCGAGAAAATCGTTCAAATCCGAGATAGGCTTAGGACGGCCCGAAGTCGTCAAAAGAGCTATACCGACAAACGACGCAACGATCTTGAATTTCAAGTCGGTGACCGAGTAATGTTAAAAGTCGCACCTTGGAAGGGTGTAATCCGTTTTGGGAAACGCGGGAAGCTAAATCCGCGGTATATTGGTCCTTTCGAAATCTTGGAGCGTATTGGAACCGTTGCTTATCGTTTAGATCTTCCGCCTCAATTGAACTCCGTTCATCCTACCTTCCATGTATCTAACTTGAAAAAGTGTCTTGCCAAACCCGATATCGTCATCCCTCTCGAAGAACTTACTATGGATGACAAACTTCATTTTGTGGAGGAACCGGTTGAAATTGTGGACACCTCCGTCAAGACATTGAAACAAAGCCGAATCCCGATTGTCAAGGTTCGTTGGGATGCCAAAAGAGGACCCAAGTTTACTTGGGAAAGACAAGATCAAATGCAAAGGAAGTATCCTCATCTATTTGTGAATTCAGAAACGCAAGATCTCGAGGAAGAAACAACGACTACTACGCCTACTTAAATTTCGGGATGAAATTTCTTTTAAGGAGTAGGTAATGTAACATCCCACCTTTTTCCGTTTTCTTTTCCGTTATACTAATTTAAACTCCGTTATATGTTTATAACATCTCCCGTTAATACGCGTTTTAAAATATTCCGTTTAGGTATTTTCCGCACCCGACTACAAACTCGAGGGACTAAAATTGACACGGGGCAAACTAGTTGACTAGGTCACCTAGTCTACCCCAATTACCACCATTCAACCACCTCTCACTCTCTCTCTCTTTCTCTCTAGCAAGAACACACCCAATTTCCAAATTCATTCATTCATCATCTAAATCCGGATTAGGGAGCTAGCAACCAAATAAATTACATATTCTTGATCCTCTCATCATCCTCTTCGATTTGATGCTAACTACTTCGATTTTGGGTAACATTTCTAAAACACTAGATTTCTTTAAATTTGTGTTCTTGACTTAAAAGTGTGTTAATTAGTGTCTATGGCTCATTGTGATGTCGTGTATGTAATTTGTATGCTCGATTTGTTGTTTTTGGTGTAACTAGCTTGAATATGAAAATTGCTTGCTTAATCTATGATTTTGGATGATTAAAAGTTGTTTAATTGTTAAAGTTCATGTATTAAATGTGTTACTAGCATCATTAGCTTCAAATTGATGTGTAGGTTGATTAAGAAAACTTTAAAAACATCATTATTGATTTTGAGATGTTTGACTAGGGTTTGATAGTTCTTGACATGAATTTTTGGATGCTTGAATGTCATGGAATGTTAATTGTTAGTGTTTAGTAGTAATGTATGCTTCATTACCTTCAAAACGGCATATCATATGTGTGAATTGGTTTCCCGAAACTCAAAATGCAATTGATGAACTTGAAACTTAGGAAATGGACTTTTATTGTTCGCTTGATGAGATTTCGGCTATTCTAAATGATGTTATTGTTGGACCATAAGTGCTTAGTTGTATTCCTCGTCAAAATACCTTTCCAACGATATATGATAGGTATTGTAAGTGTTTGCGGGTCAAGAGTTGGGTTGGAAAAGGTTTTGGTTCGTGCATACTTTGAAAAACTGGCCAGAATTCTCTGCCCAGATGGTGGCGCGGCGCGCCCCATCCCCGCGCGGCGCGCAGATGTGCCTGGTCAGATTCTGACCTCCTCGTCCCATTTCACGTGAAATGTTTGATGACCTACGGACCTCCGATTCACATGAAACTTGTTTTAATACACTTGTATATGAATAATTAGCATAGAAAAATAGTCCGGGACCCGACCCGAACATGTTGACTTTTTCGTTGACTTTGACCCGACCAAGTTTGACTTTTTGTCAAACTTAACCAATTAATTATGCAATCTTTCTAACATGATTCTATACTTGTATCTTGCATGAAACTTGACTAATTGATTCACATGCTATATTAATCGAGTCGTAACGAGCCATAGGACTAATTGAACATCTTTGACCGTTTGTGTTTACCGTTATTGATACAACCTATATGATTAGGTCAAGACTAGCTTTGTCTTTGCACGCGTCTACTTGTTGAAGTACTTTATTAACTCTTGCACTCAAGGTGAGATCATAGTCCCACTTTTACTCTTTTTGAACTTATATTTGGGATGAGAAAACATAAACGATTCTTTTGAACTAAGTGAACACAAGAACGGGAAAACAAACATTCTACATACGAGTTTAGAACAAAAATCCTCAATTCGATTATCATTAGTTACACTTGTCGGGTGTAAGCGAGAACTTATGTTATATGGCCATATGGGTTGACAACCCTCATCTTTGACGGTTCGCTACCGTCTACGGATGAAATATATTTTCGAGAATCAGTGTTTGTTCTAGCACTATGGATGGGGTATACAATGGATGGAATGTTAAGCTTTGATAATTGGGTGCTCGTGAAACAAACTTTTGGAATGTATTACTATTATTTCTTTGATGCAAATCTTGTGGTTCACTTGTACTTACTTACTTAAACCTATGATTTCACCAACGTTTTCGTTGACAGATTTCTATGTTTTTCTCAGGTCCTTGAACGATACATGATACATGCTTCCGCTCATTATTTTGATACTTGCATTGGATGTCGAGTATATATGCATACATGGAGCGTCTTTTGGATACTTTTAAATTGTGTCGCATAAGTTTCATTTGTACTTAAAACTTTGTATCGTAACTTGTGGTGGAACTATTCTTGTAAACTTGAACAACCTTTACATTTGAAATGAATGCGACATATCTTTTGGTCAAACGTTGTTTTAAAGACTTATGACCACGTAACGGGACCTAAGTAGACGGCGCCGTCAATGATGATTTGGTTGGGTCGCTACAGAGCTGCCAGGTCAGCTTAGAAATTTTTTTTGGGCTAACATTGCTTTATTAAAAATGTCTTAAAATTTTATTTTGGCCCGGTTTGACCCAAAAATAAAAGCCCAGTTTTGAGCCTCTTTTACAGTTATAAACCCGTCCATATTTGAATTCTTGTTCCGATTCCTCAAAATTTCTACAAGTATATCTAGGGTATATGTAACCGTATCATACCCAGCTTCTATATGTATTTACTATTGGTATATACCAACAATAAACTTCAATGATCAGCCACTAGACATGATGTTACATGTGGGAACCAGCCATTTAACCTCATGTGTGACTTTTGTGCAAGAAAACAAACTAAATCTCCTATATATCCATTCCATAATCATGCTATTTTGCACACATACACATACAATTTCATTTCCAATTTTCTTTCAAGTTAATTCACTCCCTAATCTCTCTTCATTTACCTACTCAAGAACGTATCAATATAGTCATCCGATTTCAAGGAGATTACTTCCAATCTTTCAATCCCACTCCACCACTCTTTTGATTCCAAGATTTTTCTTACCTTTTCCAGTAGCTTTGTCCAAGTAACTTGAGGTAGTAACCTTATTCATAACCTTATTCGATTCATATTTATATAGCTATCTTATTTTGTGTTGTAAAATTTTAACAACAAGAACATAGTTTGAGTGATTTCAAACTTGTTCGCAAACTAAATAGATCCTTCTAATTTGATTTTTAAAAACACTTCAAGACATGTAATATATCATATTATGACAAAATCGGATTAATCATATCTTGGCTAATTAACATAATATTTAATATATATTTACTTATGATTTGAATTAATCAGAATTAATCTCGACCCATGGTACCATGTTGATATATCTTGGCTAATTAATATATTACATATTATGACAAGATTTTTCTTACGTATTCGTATTGATCAGAATTAATCTCGACCCATGGTACCATGTTGATATATTATATATATGGTTAGGTTCGTGATATCTATCGGAGACCAAGTCGTGATAAATACCTTCAAGGCAAAAGTGAGTATATAGTCCCACTTTTAAACTCTAAATATTTCGAGATGAGAATACATGCATTTTATTATTTACGTTATGGACACAAGTGATTAAAAATATATATTCTACGTTGAGTTGTACCACTGGCATACTTCCCTGTAACTTGGTAACTATTATTTACATGAGGTATCGTAAACGCGAATCCTGTTGATAGATCTATCGGGCCTGACAACCCCAACCGGACTGGACAACCAGTATTCAACGGTTGCACAGTACTTCATTTCGGTGACTACACTTGGTACGGTGTAGTAAGATTTCATAATAAAGGGAATATGCGACGTTGATTAAATGTTAAGTATGGTTATCAAGTGCTCAACAACTTAGAATATTTTTATTAAAACATTTATATATGAAATCTTGTGGTCTATATTTATAACGCTGCCGGCATTAAACCTATATCTCACCAACTTTATGTTGACATTTTAAGTATGTTTATTCTCAGGTGATAACTAAAAGCTTCCGCTGAAACATGTTGAATTTAAGCAAGATCTTGAGTATGCATATTTTTGTCAAAAATAAAACTGCATATCGGAGGATTTGTAATGTAAAATATGTTGGAGGTCGTATTGTTATTATCACATGTAAAGTTTGTAAGTCTAAGATTATCGCTAAACGATAATCATTATTAAGTTGTTTAAACCTTGTATTTGTAATAAAAGCTATGGTTTGTATTGTAAAAACGAATGCAGTTTTTGAAAAATGTCGCATATAGAGGTCAATACCTCGCGATGAAATCATATGTTATTGTATTCGTCCTTATGGTTAAGGTCGGGTTATGACATGTGGTATCAGAGCGTTGGTCTTAGAGAACCAGAAAATTTGCATTAGTGTGTCTTATCGAGTTTGTTAGGATGCATTAGTGAGTCTGGACTTTGACCGTGTTTGATTTTGAAAACTATTGCTTATCCTTGTTGGTTAAAAATTAATATGTAAATATTATGTGGTATTAACATGCTAGTTGTTATGTGATAGATGTCTGGCTTAGAACTTATTATCACATTCAGCGACTCTGAACCAGAATCTTCAGATGGTGTTCCAGTCATTAACCTATCCGATGATAAAAACGACACCTTTGGGGAAGACTCACAAGTTCCGGATGAATCAATTGAAGAGGAACCAGAAAGTGATCCTGAGGAGGAAGAAATACAGGAAATTACGAAAGACAAGTTCGAACGAGGAAAGAAACGAAAGGCTACTGAAATGGAAAATCCAAATCCCGAGTCTAGAGAGAATGTTGTCACACCAACTCCACCAGATGCTTGCACACCTATTCCCGCTATTCCTATTAGTTCTATCCCGACATCCAGTTCTTTGGTTCCTCAGCCAAAACGCAGGGAGACAACCAGGATAACCTTTAAGCAATTTCTTTGAACACAAACGCTTTGGGTTAAATGATGCGTTGTTATTTTAAACCATGGGATCATATAATATTTTGTATAATATTACTAGTGTGGTTTGCTTAATGTTTGATGTAAGATAAGCATATGTAAAATAGTGAAGTGTGAAATGCAATAATTTTCCATGGTTAAGTATTATTTGGGTGGTAGTAATTGATTTTCGTACTAAGCTATTAAGTATGAACTTTAACGGGTAGGTACTACCCTAGATATAATTATAAAACGCTAATAAGAAGAAAAGACTTTTATAATAATAACTGGTTCATATTATTAATAAGCTACGATGTACTGTAAATACATACTACATCTATAATATTCCATGTGAATAATTATTTTTTTCATTCTTGTTGAAGATTATGGCGCGATTGAACCGAATGACGGAACAAGAAATCCAGGAACTCATCAATCAGCGAGTGAATGGCAGAATGTTATGGGTCGTGGCTGCAAGAGGTGCTGCAGTTAACCCAAATCCTCGTGTGGGGTGCACTTACAAAACTTTTCAAGGTTGCAAGCCCTCATCATTCAGTGGAACAGAAGGACCGGTTGGTTTAACCCGGTGGATCGAAAAGATTGAGTCTGTGTTTAAAATCAGTGGTTGTATTGAGAAGGACATGACCAAGTATGCATCGTGCACCCTACAAGATAGTGCTCTCACGTGGTGGAAAAACTATGTGAAGGCCGTAGGAGGAGATGTAGCTTATGATACTCCTTGGGAAGAATTCAAAACAATGCTAATCAACGAATATTGTCCAAGGAACGAGGTTAGGAAGTTGGAAGCTGAATTACGAAGCCTGAAAGTTGTTGGTACTGAACTCATCAACTACAATTAGCGATTCATGGAATTAGCTTTGCTATGTCCCGAATTGGTACCAACCGAAGAACGGAAGATTGAACTGTTCAAAGACGGTTTGCCGAAAAAGGTCAAGGCAAATATTACAGCATCCAAACCCAAGACTATTCATGAAGCTATCACCATGGCGAATGAGTTAATGGACCAGATTATTCTGGATAAGAACACCGATGTCAAGACATCGGGAAACAAAAGAAAGTGGGAAGGTAATCATCAACAATCCAACAAGAAACAAGAAACCACGCAAGGTGCGGGTAGCGGTTCGAACTCAGGTTACAAGGGATGAAATCCTTTATGTAACAGATGCCACAAACATCACTCTGGTTATTATAATGTGGTGTGCAACAATTGTAATCGAAAAGGTCATCTTGCTGAAGATTGTAGGGTTCCCACTACAAATACAAACGGTACCAAGACTCCTGCCACCAATGCAAATAGAACTGCCTTGGCCACTGTTACTTGTTATGGGTGTGGGAAACAGGGTCATTATAAGAGTCAGTGCCCGAATCCAGAGAAGAATAACGGATCTGCACGTGGAAGAGCATTTGTTATTAATGCTAGAGAGGCGTGCGAAGACCCGGAGCTTGTTACGGGTACGTTTACCATTAATAACTTATCCGCATCTATTATATTTGATACTGGTGCCGATAGAAGTTACGTGTGTAGAGACTTTCACGCTAAATTGAATTGTTCATCATTACCTCTAGATGCTAAGTACATGATTGAGTTAGCTAATGGTAAACTAATTAAAGCCGATAAAATTTGCCGTGATTGTAAAATACATTTAGCCGGAGAAACATTTAAGATTGATTTGATACCCGTAGAATTAGGAAGTTTTGATGTAATAGTGGGCATGGACTGGATGTCTAAAATAGGAGCTGAAGTTGTGTGCGCCAAGAAGGCAATTCGCATTCCTCGTAAGGATAGAACGCCATTAATGATTTATGGAGAGAAGGGTAACTCAAAGCTAAAACTCATTAGTTGTTTGAAAGCTCAAAACTGCTTAAAGAAAGGGTGATATGCTATACTAGCACATGTTAATAAAGTCAAAACGAAGGAAAAGTGAAGAGCATCAACGACGTGCCTGTGGCAAGAGATTTTCCTGAAGTATTTCTGGAAGAGTTGTCGGGATTACCTCCATTTAGATCTGTAGAATTTCAAATAGATCTAGTACCAGGAGCTGCACCAGTGGCTCGTGCTCCATATAGACTTGCACCATCTGAGATGAAAGAGTTACAAAGCCAGTTACAAGAATTACTGGACCGTGGTTTCATTCGACCGAGCACTTCACCGTGGGGAGCTCCGATTTTATTCGTCAAGAAGAAAGACGGATCTTTCCGAATGTGTATAGATTATCGTGAATTAAATAAGGTAACTATCAAGAATCGGTATCCACTACCGAGAATTGATGACTTATTTGATCAATTGCAAGGATCATGTGTTTACTCGAAAATCGACCTAAGGTCGGGCTATCATCAACTACGCGTCAAAGAAGAAGATATTCCGAAAACTGCTTTTCGGACACGCTACGGTCATTATGAATTTTTGGTCATGCCGTTTGGGTTGACAGATGCGCCAGCTGTATTCATGGACCTCATGAATCGAGTTTGTAGTCCGTATTTAGATAAGTTTGTTATCGTTTTCATTGACGATATTCTTATCTATTCCAAGAGTGAGCAAGAGCATGAGCAGCATTTAAGGATGGTATTAGAATTGTTAAGAAAAGAACAGTTATACGCCAAATTTTCTAAGTGTGCATTTTGGTTGAAAGAAGTGCAATTTCTTGGCCACGTTGTTAGTAGCAAAGGAATTCAGGTTGATCCAGCTAAAATTGAGGCCATTGAAAAATGGGAGACTCCTAAGACACCAACGCAGATACGCCAATTTTTGGGTTTAGCTGGTTATTATAGAAGGTTTATTCAAGATTTTTCCCGAATAGCTAAACCATTAACAGCGTTAACACAAAAAGGAAAGAAGTACAAATGGACTTCTGAGCAGGATAGTGCATTTCAATTACTGAAGAAGAAGTTGACTACGGCGCCTATTTTATAATTACCTGAAGGAAACGATGATTTTGAGATATATTGTGACGCTTCGCGACAAGGTTTTGGTTGCGTCCTTATGCAACGAAAGAAAGTTATTGCATACGTATCTCGTCAATTAAAGATTCACGAGCGGAATTACACGACGCATGATCTAGAACTGGGAGCAGTAGTGTTTGCATTGAAGATATGGAGACACTACTTATATGGGGTTAAATGCACTGTGTTTACCGATCATAAAAGCCTTCAACATATCTTCGATCAGAAATAGCTGAACATGAGGCAACGTAGGTGGGTCGAGCTGATAAACGACTATGATTGTGAAATTCGCTATCATCCCGGGAAAGCGAACGTAGTGGCCGACGCTTTAAGCAGAAAGGAACGGGAACCAATTCGAGTACGAGCAATGAACATAAAAATTCGCATGAATCTCAACTCACAAATCAAAGAGGCTCAACGAGAAGCTCTTACTAAAGAAAACATAGGAAATGAAATAATGAAGAAGTATGAGAAGCAACTCGTTAAACGGGAAGACGGAATTCGATATTTCGCAAACCGTATTTGGGTACCGAAGTTGGGTGGATTAAGGAAGTTGATATTGAACGAGACACATAAGACAAGATACTCGATACATCCTGGAGTTAGAAAGATGTATCAAGATCTTAAGACGCATTATTGGTGGCCTAATTTAAAGACAGATGTTGCAACATATGTTGGGTAATGTTTAACTTGTTCCAAAGTCAAAGCAGAACACCAGAAGCCGTCAGGGTTACTTCAACAACCAGAAATCCCAGAATGGAAATGGGATGGTATTACCATGGATTTCATCACAAAGTTACCTAAGACTTCCTGGGGTTATGACACCATTTGGGTAATAGTTGATCGTCTCACCAAATCTACACATTTCTTGCCTATAAAGGAAACGGATAGAATGGAGAAACTATTACGATTATACATAAAGGAAATTGTTTCAATGCATGGAATACCTATTTCCATTATATCCGATCGTGATAGTAGATTTACATCAAAGTTTTGGCAATCACTACAGGAGGCCCTGGGAACCCGTTTGGATATGAGCACCGCATATCATCCTCAAACTGACGGGCAGAGTGAAAGAACAATTCAGACTCTTGAAGACATGCTCAGGGCATGTGTGATCGATTTTGGAAACGGATGGGATAAATATCTACCATTAGCAGAATTCTCGTATAATAATAGTTATCATGCGAGCATTAAAGCTGCACCATTCGAAGCACTGTATGGAAGGAAGTGTAGATCCCCTATCTGTTGGAATGAAGTAGGAGATCGACAATTAACTGGTCCCGAGATCATCCATGAAACTACTGAGAAGATAGTGCAAATCAAGGAGAGATTGAAAACAGCCCGTAGTCGCCAAAAGAGCTACGCTGATGTCCGAAGGAAACCATTAGAGTTTCAGATCGGTGACATGGTTATGCTAAAGGTGTCACCTTGGAAAGGTGTAATACGTTTTGGAAAAAGGGGTAAACTGAACCCAAGGTATGTAGGCCCGTTCAAGATCATCAAACGCATCGGACCGGTAGCTTATCGACTCGAGTTACCACAACAACTCGCCGGGGTACATAATTCATTTCACGTCTCAAACCTCAAGAAATGTCTTGCAAAGGAAGATCTCACCATTCCTCTTGAAGAAATCCAAGTCGACGAGAAACTACAATTCATAGAGGAACCAGTCGAAATCATGGACCGTGAAGTTAAAAAACTCAAGCAGAGCAACATACCAATCGTCAAGGTTTATTGGAATGCTCGAAGGGGTCCTGAGTTTACTTGGGAACGAGAGGATCAGGTGAAACAAAAGTATCCACATTTGTTTCCCTACAACGCAAAATAGGTACAACTTTAAAATTTCGGGACGAAATTTATTTAACGGGTAGGTACTGTAACGACCCGGATTTTTCCGATCGTTTTATACTTATGAGATTAATATTTACATAAAATAAACCTTACCAACATGATAAGCAATCCAAACTATTGAGACTTATGTTTTTGAAAAGAGTTTAACACAACGTTTGACAGTCCAATTTGACCGATGATATCACGAACTATATAACACACGATAATTATACGATTATGTATATGTACATATCTATACATATTTAACATGATTTAAGGATGGTTTAACATTTCATTGTGAACTAACAACAATAAGTTATAAGTATACTTTGAGACCACTAACTTAAGTTTTCAAAACGATAACTATATGTAACGTTCTTTGACATATATATACTTACAATCTATAATGTGTTGGTGATCTATGTCACCAATATGATTTAAGTGTAATGGGATTAATTTGTAACCAAAATAATGTTGATAAATATCGATCAAGTTTGGGGAAGTGTGGAGTGCACACTTGTTTGAACTTATCTTGATTATGACGGGGGTTCGGGGGCAGCGCCCCCGATAAGCGGGGTCTAAGGGGTGGCAACCCCTGGCGGGGTCCAAGGGGCAGAGCCCCTGGCTGGGGTCGAGCTGCCAGGTCAACTTAGAAATTTTTTTTTGGGCTAACATTGCTTTATTAAAAATGTCTTAAAATTTTATTTTGGCCCGGTTTGACCCAATAATAAAAGCCCAGTTTTGAGCCTCTTTTACAGTTATAAACCCGTCCATATTTGAATTCTTGTTCCGATTCCTCAAAATTTCTACAAGTATATCTAGGGTATATGTAACCGTATCATACCCAGCTTCTATACGTATTTACTATTGGTATATACCAACAATAAACTTCAATGATCAGCCACTAGACATGATGTTACATGTGGGAACCAGCCATTTAACCTCATGTGTGACTTTTGTGCAAAAAAAAACAAACTAAATCTCCTATATATCCATTCCATAATCATGCTATTTTGCACACACACACATACAATTTCATTTCCAATTTTCTTTCAAGTTAATTCACTCCCTAATCTCTCTTCATTTACCTACTCAAGAACGTATCAATATAGTCATCCGATTTCAAGGAGATTACTTCCAATCTTTCAATCCCACTCCACCACTCTTTTGATTCCAAGATTTTTCTTACCTTTTTCAGTAGCTTTGTCCAAGTAACTTGAGGTAGTAACCTTATTCATAACCTTATTCGATTCATATTTATATAGCTATCTTATTTTGTGTTGTAAAATTTTAACAACAAGAACATAGTTTGAGTGATTTCAAACTTGTTCGCAAACTAAATAGATCCTTCTAATTTGATTTTTAAAAACACTTCAAGACCTGTAATATATCATATTATGACAAAATCGGATTAATCATATCTTGGCTAATTAACATAATATTTAATATATATTTACTTATGATTTGATTTTATATATTTCAGGACCACCCGTAAACAACACGCGAAGATTAATCATAAGACCTCATGATTGTACGCAACACGTCATTTGACAACACGGTACTTTATGTACGTAACACGTCACTTGACAACATGGTACCATGGGTCGAGATTAATTCTGATCAATACGAATACGATGGGGTCTTTATTTATTTTATTTAAGCAACTAATTGTGGACCACTAACATCGGACTGCTAACTACGGACTAAGAAAATATTAAAAGTATTAAAAGTATATATATATATATATATATATATATATATATATATATATATATATATATATATATATATATATATATATATATATATATATATATATATATATATATATATATATATATATATATATATATATATATATATATAATGATTACTTAAAAAGAAAATATGTTGATATATTATATATATGGTTAGGTTCGTGATATCTATCGGAGACCAAGTCGTGATAAATACCTTCAAGGCAAAAGTGAGTATATAGTCCCACTTTTAAACCCTAAATATTTCGGGATGAGATTACATGCATTTTATGATTTACGTTATGGACACAAGTGATTAAAAAAATATATATTCTACGTTGAGTTGTACCACTGGCATACTTCCCTGTAACTTGATAACTATTATTTACATGAGGTATTGTAAACGCGAATCCTGTTAATAGATCTATCGGGCCTGACAACCCCAACCGGACTGGACAACCAGTATTCAACGGTTGCACAGTACTTCGTTTCGGTGACTACACTTGGTACGGTGTAGTAAGATTTCATAATAAAGGGAATATGCGACGTTGATTAAATGTTAAGTATGGTTATCAAGTGCTCAACAACTTAGAATATTTTTATTAAAACATTTATATATGAAATCTTGTGGTCTATATTTATAACGCTGCCGGCATTAAACCTATATCTCACCAACTTTATGTTGACATTTTAAGCATGTTTATTCTCAGGTGATAACTAAAAGCTTCCGCTGCAACATGTTGAATTTAAGCAAGATCTTGAGTATGCATATTTGTGTCAAAAATAAAACTGCATATCGGAGGATTTGTAATGTAAAATATGTTGGAGGTCGTATTGTTATTATCACATGTAAAGTTTGTAAGTCTAAGATTATCGCTAAACGATAATCATTATTAAGTTGTTTAAACCTTGTATTTGTAATAAAAGCTATGGTTTGTATTGTAAAAATGAATGCAGTTTTTGAAAAATGTCGCATATAGAGGTCAATACCTCGCGATGAAATCATATGTTATTGTATTCGTCCTTATGGTTAAGGTCGGGTTATGACATGTGGTATCAGAGCGTTGGTCTTAGAGAACCAGAAAATTTGCATTAGTGTGTCTTATCGAGTTTGTTAGGATGCATTAGTGAGTCTGGACTTTGACCGTGTTTGATTTCGAAAACTATTGCTTATCCTTGTTGGTTAAAAATTAATATGTAAATATTATGTGGTATTAACGTGCTAGTTGTTATGTGATAGATGTCTGGCTTCGAACTTATTATCACATTCAGCGACTCCACAACTAGTTAAAACTATCAATATTATTATTAAAAATTATCCAAAGTATCATTTTTATTATTACTATTATTAGTATTATTCTAATTATTATTATTATTATTATTATTATTATTATTATTATTATTATTATTATTATTATTATTAATATCAATATTATTATCATTATAAGTATTATTATTTTTAATATTATAAATATTATTATTATCATTATTAAGTATATTTACTAGTATTATTATTATAAAATAATAAAACTTTTTATTTATTATTATCAATATTATTTTATCAAATGATTTTAGTTATATAAAACTATAGTTAATACATATAACATATCTATATTAACGTTTATAATAAATACTAATTATTTATTTAAAGTACATAAAATAGAAATATTTAAATTAGTTATTAATGAAACATATAATTTATTAAAATAACAATTATATCATTAAAAATATATATATTTGTTCGATTACAATTATATGTGTTAATATATATATATATATATATATATATATATATATATATATATATATATATATATATATATATATATATATATATATATATATATATATATATATATATATATATATATATATATATATATATATATATATATATATATATATATATATATATAATGATATAGGTTCGTGAATTTGAGGCCAACCATGCACTTGTTCAGTGCCGTCCTATGCATAATTACTACGAAATACAGTATTGTGAGTTTCATTTGCTCCCTTTTTAAATGTTTTTGCAATATATATTTTTGGGACTGAGAATACATGCGCTTTTATAAATGTTTGCCGAAATAGACACAAGTATTTGAAACTACATTCTATGGTTGAATGATCGAAGCCGAATATGCCCCTTTTAGCTTGGTAATCTAAGAATTAGGGAACATACACCCTAATTGACGCGAATTCTAAAGGTAGATCTACGGGCACTAACTCCCCCCATACTGGAAAATGGTATGCTTTAGTACTTCGAAATTTTATCATGTCCGATGGGTGTCTCGGAATGATGGGGATATTCTATATGCATCTTATTAATGTCGATTACCAGGTGTTCAATCCATATGAATGAATTTTATGCAGAATGTTTATGGGTAATGGAAATATGAAATCTTGTGGTCTATTAAAATTATGGAAATGATTGATTACGATAAACTAATGAACTCACCAACCTTTTGGTTGACACTTTTAAGCATGTTTATTCCCAGGTATGAAAGAAATCTCCCCCTGTGCATTTGCTCATTTTAGAGATATTACTTGGAGTCATTCATGACATATTTCAAAAGACGTTGCATTCGAGTCGTTGTGTTCATCCAGAATATTATTAAGTCAAGTATAGTTGGATATATTATGAAATTGTATGCATGCCGTCATCTTTCGATGTGATGAAAGTTTGTCTTTTAAAAACGAATGCAATGTTTGTAAAATGTATCATATAGAGGTCAAGTACCTCGCAATGAAATCAAATGTTGAAAACTTCGTCCAGATGGATTAGGACGGGTCACTACAGATATCAAGATTAGCATAATAAAAAAATGTAGGCATGATCAACTTCTGGTTATTTGAATATTTTTTTTTCCTATCTTACTTTTACCTAGTATGTTTTGAGTTAAATTAAAAATGCAGTGAACAGTAAACTGTTGGTTTCAATTGATATATTTATAATATTGTTATCCATGTTTATGCTTCATGAGTTGTTGGTATGTTAGCTCACATGTTTTCGTTCATCCCGATAAAATGTTCTTACTTTTTGATTTTACTGCAGTTTATTTATTTGAAATTTGACATTGAAACTAACTTAAATTGTTTTGACGATGTACTCTATTCATCATATTTAGGATATGTACCATATCATGGATTATACTCAACTCATTATATTCATGGATTAGTTATCATACTATCTTTATCATACCGTAAACTGATATAACATGTATGTTGCCACTTTGTTTGATTAATCTATCGAAACAACAAACAACAGTTTAACATTAAGACACTACAACCAATTTTTAGATTTTCTTTGTTAGTCAGCAGGAGTGTGTTTATATAAAAAAAAAAAAAAAAAAAAAAAAAAAATTGAACATCATATGTTTATTTGATGCGCAATGACACTTGTGAGAATGTCCTTATCATAACGCCAAATGATATAACATTTTATATTTCAATTTAATTTGTTTAGAATCTATGTGCGTTGTCCGAGCTCTTAAATCTACTATATATATATATATATATATATATATATATATATATATATATATATATATATATATATATATATATATATATATATATATATATAATTAATTAATTAATAATTAATAGTGGATGATGAAGAGTGTTAGCATAACGTCATCAAAATTATCACATGTTATAATAATACCTTAATTAAAAAACAAAGTACTTTATAAATATGTTTCCAACGATCCATTTCCTTCTCCAACATTATACTATACATTGTCAATCCATCAAAGAATTAATTAATTAATTAATGGCATGGAAGAAATCAAACTGTAATTTTTGCAGTGTTGTTATTGTTGGTCGTTATTGGTGGTGTTGAGGTGAATGCTAACCCGACACCAGAGATTTAGGCGTAGTAGTAATCGGAATGGGTATGCGTCGATGATGTATATGGGAACACCAAGAGATTACGAGTTTTATATTGCAATTCGGGTCATGCTTAGATCTCTATCCATCAAACTTCGGGTCCAAGCAGATCTCGTAGTCATTGCATCTGTCGACGTTCCTCTCCATTGGATTAAAACTCTGTAAGTATTCTTTATATGCTAATTACGTCATCCATATCATATAATTAAATTAAGTTACAAAAATTTGTAGTGAATTTGTTATACCAAGTCAACCAAATCAAAGAGTTGGCCGGCAGTAACGTAACTCCATCTTTGTGGAATACACGAGTACCACCCACGCTCACTTGTTAGTTTTGATATTGCTTCTCATTAATATAGGTTTTTTTTTTATAGTAACAGCTGTTATATATATATATATATATATATATATATATATATATATATATATGCATTTTTATGTATTTTATATCATAACTTCATAAGTAATATAGGTGACCAACAATGATATCACTGTCTCCTCAATATTAGTTTATCAAAAAATTGAAAAGACTATTAAAAATATCAAAGACTCAGGGGATACTAAACTAATTGTAAAAAAAAATATAAAAAGAATAGAATTTTGCTAACGATAATTTAATTTAGTTTAACACTATAACAAAATGGACAAATCTTGATACGATTTGCGGATGATGACACTTGATTATAACATAATTTGTGTTACAAAATTTAATTTTTGTTTAACAATTTGACAAAAAGGGAAAAACTAAAAGTTAGGGTAAAAAGAAAGGTAGAAATTAGAAATTTCTTAAAAATAATATGAAAAAAATCCATAAAAGAAGAAAAAAATGTGCATCATTCATAAAAAAGGAAACTAAATAAATAAATATACTCATGACAACTAAATGCAAAACACAAAAAATAAAAATGTGAAAACATCATTTGGATCAAAATTAAACGGATCAGGTCATTTAACAATTTAGTTTACAAAGTGGCTAACCGCTATTTGAACCAATCAAAGCTTTTATCCAGTGGCGAAGCCAAGTTTTAAAGATGAGGAGGGCTCAGTGTCACAGACTTATCACAATAATCTCATCATGCGACACTTAGTCACTACTAAGTCAACCTTACTCGGACCTTCTAATGATTTGAGTAACCTATAAAGAACAAATGGGTATAACGGAAAATACTTATAGTAATTGAAAGAACTTTACAATAGAGCATAGAAGAAATTCGATGTGTAGTTTGTTAAATGAGGTTGCCCATATTTAAACTACTCTTACTACATAATTGATGAATAAGATTAAATGAAATGAATGACTAGGATCAAAGTATTAGAAACTTCAAATATGTACATAATCCTAGAGATATCCATAGAGTTTTTACATCATTTCAAATATGAACTAAGGAGAGAGTTCTAAAAAACATTCTTTGCAAATATTAGATCTTTCGATTTTAGGTTAATATCACACATTTGGGTTACAAGGTGAATGAATTAAGCCACAAGCTTAGTGAATTGTGACATCAACCAACAGTTAAGTAATTACAAATTCTATCTATAAAATGTAACAAAATATCTAGAAAATGAGTTAACAATCATAACAAAGTTTTAAATAGAATATAAATATGAGTCAAACCAATAAATAAATTATAATAAATATAATCTATAACAATTAGTTAATTCTGCACACACATATGCATTTATCACGAACTAGCTTGTTGATAATAGTTAAATAGTTATGATTAGTTAACTATTCATATAACTTACAATAAAATACAAGATCATCGAAAAAATATTATCTTTTGTATTAATAGTTGAACGTGTTTACACTTCTTAAAAGTAAAAGCAATTGTAGAAAATATATCATTATTTTCCTTTAAATATAAAGAATCAAATAAGTTTAATTGTAACATAAATACCAGTAATTATAAAATGGTTACACTCCATTAATCGTAAAAAATTTCATTAGAAAATATATATCTAAAATAAATAACTAAAATGTTTATAGTTAAGTCTATCTTATCTTATTTAATAGACGTAATACAAACACAATTACTACATGAAATGAAATTTTTAAAAGAAGAAAAATTAAAAGGAAAACTTACAATCGAAAAGTGACTAATTGCATATTTGAAGAGAAGTTTAATTGCTCAGTAAAGTATTTGTAATACATAAAACGAAATTAAAATTCATTGTATAATGGCTTGGTAAATTAGATATAACTGACGTATTTACTGAATATTTTAGTGTTTGTTTAATTGATATATATTTTTTGTAAAACTCAACGTATAATAGAACTCTTTGTGTAGTTAGACTTAGTAATATATTATATTACGTAAATAAGAGACATTGGGGAAGGCTTAGCACCACCAAGTCCCCCCTTGTCTCTGCCTCTGCTTTTATCCATTTACGTTAATCAGAGATACAGATAATGAATACTAACATAACTGTGGATTTTTTAGTATATTCTTTGTATACAAATACGTTCAAACTGGTAATTTTAAGTTTAAGTTAAATACAATTTTTACTTTTTAATAAGTTAGAGCTCGAGAATTCTTGTGACATTTACACTTAACCACGATATATATAGATACACATTCATATAAAGTAATACTTGACATAACACGTTGGTTGAAATATATATCATCATCATACTAATTAAATACACTTTAATCGTACTAATTAATTAAGGATATATCGTTGTCGATTTTAACAGGGAAGTGGAAGATGGGGTAAAGGTGGTGAGAGTTGAGAATCTAAACAACCCTTACATAAGCGAAAAGAACCACGATAGATTCAGATTAACCCTAAACAAGATCTATGCATGGAGCATAGTCGAATACGATAGGGTTATTATGCTTGACGCCGATAATTTGTTCCTTCAAAATACAGATGAACTATTTCAATGCAGTCAGTTCTGTGCAGTCTTCATCAACCCTTGCATCTTTCATACTGGCCTATTCATGTTGCAGGTGTTTAGTGTATATATATATATATATATATATATATATATATATATATATATATACTAGATTTTTTGAGCCCGTGCGATGCACGGTGGATATAATATAACTGATTATAAATGAATTTTTATTAAATTAGTATCAACAAATGATATAATTTTTTTAATCACCAAATAAATTTATTTAAATTTGTTGAACAAATATTTTTTGTAAATTGTTTGATTATTCTATGATTAATGATTATAGCTACTTCATTAATTGGAGCAACAATTGTTTTCAAGACTTCTTTGTATAAAATATTTCTCTGAGCCCGTGCGTTGCATAGATGTGTAAAAAACTATGCAATAAAAGGGATTTGCAGTTCATATTGATATGTAAATAGTGATACTAAAAGTATAAAAAATATAAGAATTATTTAAGAGCCCGTGCTATTGACAAAATTTAAATATTCTTTTTGAGTTTAAGAGCTCGCGGTCATTGAGTTGATAAATCTGCAAATTTAATAAAAACGAAAAAATTCTAATATAAGTCATTGTGCTGTAATGGTTCACATTAGAAAACTTATATCATAGGAGCCAATAAAAATCTAAAAACATATTTTATATTTAAAACATTCAAATGTGTAAAACACCGTGCAATTGTATTTAAAACATATTTTTTATAGCCACAAACACCGAACACTGGTTTGATGACTTACGTAGATCTTTTTTTTTTTTTTACAATTTTTTCAAGAACTCATTATTCAATTGTATTTAAATAAATATAAATATAAAACTTAGTAATTTAAAATAAATATTCAATATCTTTGCTTGATGCAATCTTACAAATTGAAATAATTATTGTATAACGAATTAAAAATAAAATTTTGAAGTATTGAATGTGTGGTTGTAGACAAACAATATCGAAGGTAACTTGTGTCTTTGAACCAAGGTTGTAAAAATCGCGAGTCGGTGACGCATCGGTCGAGACCTAAAAAAGACGCGTCGGCCGAGTCAGGGACGCATCGGGGACGCAACGGTCGTTGACAAACGTTGACTTTATTAATAATTTCTTATGTGTGTGTGTGTGTGTATATATATATATATATATATATATATATATATATATATAATAGTTGATTCTGTACCATAAATTTCTTGAATAAAAACTTGAATTTAAAAGCAATCAAACTTCAAACTCAATTAATGTTACCGAGTTCTTAATCAGTAAGGACACATAGAAAATAGCGGCCCAAAAAATGAAAACAAACCGTAATTTTAAAACATATATGATCTTGACGAAAATTTGACTGATTTTGACCGTTTTTGACCAACTTTGACCGTAGTTGACAGACTTTGATCGAACTTTTAGCTTTGACCGTCCTTTGAGTCGTTTTAAGAAAAAACGGGACGGAGAACTCAAAAAAATGACGCATCGGCCGACGCGTCGGTTAAGTCGGCCGACTTTTACAACACTGCTTTGAACAACAAAATTCATTATATTTAAGTGGTCAATCAGTATACACATCACAAACTATTTTATTTACTGTAAGATCCTATTTTCTCAGATGCTTGAGACGCCGTCCAAACCTGTGGGACGCCGTCCAATTGTAAAGGGCTGGACGCCGTCCAGTTGAACTGGCGGGCCAGCTGTGTACTTTTAGATATTTAATGGGGGTAGTTTGGTCTTTTCACTTGTTGGACGAATCTAAGGCCACAAGATCAGTTCTAAGAGCCTCATTTACTCCACTTTCAACTACCTCATCCTTCCACTTCAATTCTACATAGAGAGAGTGTGATTCTTGTGTGAGAAAGCTCAAATCGAGGAGGAAGAAGTTTGTTTCGAGTCAAAGCGCGTGCTTTAAAGTTGTTCATCTAGTCCTAGCTACATTTTGAGTGTAGTGGTAAGTCTTAACCTTGATTTCCTTATTTTAATTGTTTAAGGGTTACGGTTTGGGTTAGTGATGAACATAAAACCCAATCGTTAGTGTTTTGGGGGTTTGTGGGTAAGTTTGGGTCATGAGGACTCAAAGATGACTAACCTAGGGTTTTGAAATGTTAAATTGTGTATATGGGTCTTAAATGTTAGTAAATCACTAGCACACTTAGTGTTTAAAGTGAATGGGTGTATTTGGGTATAATAGTAACCCAAATGAGTGTGTTAACCTTGAAATGGGTCAAATGAGTCTTTGATTACCTAAGTAGGTTAACGGGTGCGAAATGAGATAACTTTGTGTTAAAAGGGTGCATTAAGACCATAATCAAATTGTTGGTAAGGGTTTGACATAATCCCGACCTAGTGTTAGAATGAGTGGTGCAAATGGGTCACGTTTGTCCCATGGGCCAAATGGCACTTGTATGACAAATAAGTTGGTTGACCAACTTGAATGAATGATTGATATATGTACTTAATGTATTAGGTACTTTGCTTTGAAGTGTACGGAAGTGTTTAATCATCACCGACGTGTAAGGTGAGTGGAATAATTATGCATGTACGTATATAATGTATTTATTTGTGTAGCGTGGAATGTGAAATTGTCGCGGTGTTCAAGACACCACATTCTACGTAACGAGTGGAATTGTCGCGGTGTTTAAGACACCACTCATTGGTTTGATTGACATGTGGAATAGTCGCGGTGTTTAAGACAACACATTGTCATGGGAGTAGAATTGTCGCGGTGTTCAAGACCACTCATTGGTTTGATTGACATGTAGAATTGTCGTGGTGTTCAAGACACCACATTGTCATGGGGGTGAGTTAGTCGCGGTGTTCAAGACATCCCCCGAGGGATTAGTGATTACGCGGCGTATGTACACTAATGGATGTTATGAACTCCGACGGTCTTTAGCGAGTACCGTTCCCTAGTACGATTGGTTAACCATGGTTGTGTGAATTTTGTATTAGCATATTTAATTGTGAACTATATGCTTTCGATGTCGCTAGCTTATTATGAATTACGGATATTGGTTTATGCATAATGTTTGCATAGTTGTCGAATTGCTAGCTTGTATGCGGTATTGTGTAGGTGATTGCAAGTAAGTAGGTTATATATGTATATGTATAATTATTGCATTCACTAAGCTTTAGCTTACTCTCTTGTTGTTTACCTTTTTAGGCTCCGGCGTGAACAAGGGCAAAGGTATTCGTTTGGAATAGTAGTGGCTCTCGAGGGTTTAGCTTTTTGGAAGTTCGGCCAAGATTTGGGTAGTTTAACCCCAAACACCATGCTCTAGTGTCGTTTGGAAAATTAAACTAGTACGATCGAAACTAGTATTTTTGTACGAAACGTGTAATTCGGGCCGATGTGGGCCCGACGATGTAAAACTTGTTTTGATGGTGGAAATCTCTTAAAATAACTTATTATGACATGTTGTGAAAAGGTTTTCGTTTAAAAATGTCGGGAAGCGGGTTTTCCGCTCACGTAATTTGGACACCTAGATCAGAATCTGGCAGTTCATTTGGACGCCGTCCAGATCTTCTGGACGCCATCCAAGTCTTCATTGCTGGACGCCGTCCAGATGTACTGATCCAAATTTTTTTTTTTTTTGGGTCGTATTAGGGGAGTTCATTCGGGCGGTTTATGGTTTATTTGGTTTAAACGGTTTAGATAAATTGGTTTTTCAAAATATTTGTGAAAACCAATAATCAAACCAAATATGTCAAAACTAAACCAATCGAACCTAATATAAAATCGATTTATTTGGGTCGGTTCCCCAATTAAACCAATTTAAGAACTTATGGAATAGTAACTGATAAAAAATAAAGAATCTTAAACATGCTATAGTGTATTAATAATTTGGAACAATTGAAAATCAATCATAGTAGTCATAGCCAAAAAATACATTCACTCTAGGCGTTGGTAGTGTTAAAGATAATAACCATTCAACATTTAAAATGAAACCATGAATTCATAACCAACAAACACCCTGACTTGTAAACATAAAGAAACCAAACAAATAAAAACTCATACAGAGTACTTAAATGATCAAAACAAAAGCAAATGAAAAAAATAAATAGGCAACTCCATCTCATAAAAATGAAATTTTTGAAGCTGATAACCAATTAATCGGGTATCTGGTTTAGAATCATGGATTAAATTTTATATCCATAACCAATCCATTAACCATTTTATAAATCGGGTATCACCAAAAATCCTAACCAAATCTGAATTAGATAAACCCGTTTCACCCAAAAGCATTCGGTTCGGGTGGTTTATCGGGTATAACCGTTTAATGAACATCCCTACCAATTCCTATAATTGTTGAGAAAAAAAAATGATTATAAGAAATCAGAAATGAAATTTACCTGTTGAATCTGAAGAACATGATGATTATAACCGGCCTTTTCATTGAATCTATTTATTAGATCTGAAAATGAAGAAGAGGATGAAAATTTACACTATACAATAATATGATTGAATACTTGCAAAACACTAATAAAAACTAACCCGTGAATTGATTTTATGTTGCGATTGAAGGATAGTTTGTTGTGATTGATTTTATCTTGTAAACACGTTCGTTTAGAAGCCGTTTGTCTGAGGTACATTTATCTTACCACCACATTTGCGACCCATTATCTTACCACCACATTTGTGAGATCTGTAAAAAACATGAATGAAAAAAGGTACATTTAGGACCTATCTGTGAATTCCTTTTTTTAGCATCTTAAAAGTTAGTTTAGCCTATTTGAGTCCATGCACATATTGCTACTTATTATGAGTCATTTTTAATTACAACAATAGAACCTGAATAAGAAAGTAGAACTTAGAGGTGGCAATTTCCGCCCATTTGGATTCTATTTGAGTTTTACCTGGAAGATATCAAATGGGTCAGATAATTTTGTTTTTAGAACACAGTCAAAAAGGTTAAAGGTCACCCAAAGTATGTTGTTAATACATCTTACTGAAATTAATAACTACCTTAGATATTTAACCCAACTCATTCCTAAACACGTATTGATTAAACTATAAGTGAAAATTTTACCTTAAACTAACAATAAAAATGAAAATTTGAGTGTGAACCACTATGGCACTATGAGTGAAAAAGATGGCTGTTTTTTTAGCTTGGGCTTAATAATCTCATGGCCAAGCTTATTTGGGTATACAATTGGGCTAAATGCATTTTTATTAACTTCTGCTCCAAAACAGTGTTCAAGTTTGGCCCATAAACCACCCGGTAAGAGTAACATAATTAAGGATGAAATTTTTACACGATCTAGTGAATATCCATCCGATTAATAATAGATATAGATGATCAAAATAGATATAAATAGTAATATGAATGAACCTGAATGGATGTGAATATAGATGAAGAAAAGTAGGCCCGAGAGTCATTTTGACGGACCAGGCTGGAATAAGCCATCAATCTACGGGTCCGAAAAGTAGGCCCGAGAGTCATTTTGACACATTCAGTTGGAACAATGTCATCTACTAAATCAAGTTAAAACTTCACAATATAAATAGCATCAATCCTATCCACAATAATTGATTAATAGTCCAAATATTTAACCTATTAATTCAATAAAGTTCATGATACTAATTAACCATGTACCTTCAAAGAAGAACGAAATCTTCTCTGCACTGAAAATTCAAATCTCCTTTTTATGAAAATTCAACCAATTATAAAACTATATTCAAGTATACATTTGTCTGCTATTTAATTCTTAGTTCAACACGTAACCAAAATTGATGATTTCACACTAAGAAAAAAATTCCAAAAACTTCTTATAATGACACATAATTTTGCAACCAAGTTGTACATGACTCATGGAACCCTAATCTCCAAGCATAAAACAACTTTAAAAACAGCAGAATTAAATGATTTTAAACAATCAAAACCCATAGATTGCAAGTAAAGGAAACCCTAACCTCTCAGTCTTATCCGCTTCAAACGTTCTGAAATTTGTACCGTTTTCTTCCGAAAATCGATATGAATTTGTTGGTGCTGGCGCCACTGTCTGATACGGCGAAGATAAATCAAGATCAACCATTTAAAGTACAAATCGTATTAAAGTTAGATAAATCAAGATCAAACAGACTTGACTCGTATCGTTATTTTTGAATTAAAAACAGACTTGACAATTCGTATTATATATATAGATATATAATCCTCAATATTTTAAGATTACCATGGAAATTTTTTTGTTATCAAGATGTGTTTCCTTGTATGTTTTCCTAAAATCATCCCTACACCACAAACAATTGTCAGCATCTGTTAAATGTACATATGATAATACATTTTCTTATAATTAGCTGTTGAGTTATAGCAGTACATGAACTAAACGAATCCAGTTGGAGGCCTTTTAGGCTTGCTTTTCTTTCTTCACTTTCTTTACAGGTTGTTCTTTATCGTTATTAATCACCTTCTTTCTGCAACAATATCCAACAATTACATTAAATACAAAAAACACAAATCTAATGTAAATTGATCTAAAAAAAGGTAATTACTTCTCTGATGGTTGTTTGGCAACTGATTCTTCAGGTCTCTCTACAGCAGTAGTCTATGAAATAAAGAAGCTCATACTATAAATATACAGTAATTTAATAACAAAAAAATAGATACTTCAAGTAATTTCAATTAGAAAAAAACAACTCTATACCTAAATTCATCTTAATTTGGGCATCAAGACCACAATCATGCATGCTAATCAATGCCACAACTACATCTTTCTTACACGATTCACTGTAAAAATATACAAAACCCAAAATCGATTGGCAAGCTTCAATTTAAATAACAAATAATGAATAAAAAGATTAAATATGAACAGACCAAATTCATTAGGGGATCAGTAGACGAACCTGTTGAGAAAATAGTGAAGCACCGAAGAAACCTAAAAAGAGGAAGAAGATGCTCCCCGTTCAATACTGCAGGTAAACCGATTTCATGATTATTGGTATAGATATGAAATAAATATAAATAAATATAAATAATCAAATGTAAGGGGAATTCAATTGATGATAAAATCATACCTTCATGAAATAATTCAGTCAAAAGTTGATTACAAAAAAGATGAGAGCAAGAAGAAGATGAAGAAGAGAGAGATATTGAGCAGTGTTTTGAGTTTGTAAATCTAATTTGGTTTTCATATTACGGAGAGATAATTGTTGACAATCTTTGATTTCAAATTTTAAATTTTAAAAAAGCTTTGGTAGATGTATTATGTGTAAAAGATGCTCTTTAATTACATGATATATGTCATAAAAAGTAAATTTTGATATCTTTTCTATGTACTTAGACCACTCCCAACCATGACACCGTCATGGACACTTCTTCAGCGCCACATCAGCTTTCTCTCTCCTCATTTCTCACCACTTCCTCTCATAACACTCTCAGGACACATCATTGCCAACCATGACATACTTCCTCCCAATCACATACCCCACAAAATTAATTAAATAAGTAATGTACAAGGTTGTTTATGCTAAAGTACAAGTAAATAAAGCAAAGAAAAAAAGAAAGAAAAAATGATCTCGTGCTGGAAGATGCTTGGGGAAGAAACAGATGAGGGCGAATCTTGTGAGGGCGGACTGAGGGCTTGGGAGGGCACACCAATGCCAATGGAGCCCTCGAGGAAGAATGGTGAGGAAGGGATTGAGGGCGGACCATTGGGAGTGGTCTTAGAGAATTTAAAATTTAAAAAATTAAATAAAAGGACATAAAAATTGAATTTGGAATCTGATTTCAAAAACTTGGCCACATGGGATGGTGATGTAATGTATCTATCTATATGTATAGGTAGTTTATGACGTAAAAAAAATATGAACGAATCTTGTATATGTATAGGTTTTATGCGAGTGTTACCTCTCTCCTAAGTGGCCCTTAAATCATGGGTTGGATGACATTTGGACAAAAGCTTATAGATTTATATGTAGTTATACATACATATATATATATATATATATATATATATATATATATATATATATATATATATATATATATATATATACACACATTAGGTTTTAGAGCTCGTGCGTTGCACGGGTGTGTAAAAAGTCATTCAAAAATCGTAACAGATTATATCATTCAAGTATGTAAATAGAGAAAATAAATAAAACGTTAGAGCCCGTGCGTGGGTAAGATAATCGTGCAAAGTTAATTGATTTTTTCAAACAATTATTCTTTTAAGTTTAAGAGCCCATAGTGTTAGCAAAATTTAAAAGTTCTTTTGAGTTTAGGAGTCCGTAGTGTTGAGAAATTTTAAAAGTTCTTCATCTATGTGCAGCTCGACCTTCAATCTGCGTGCAGCTCGAGTCAAGCTGGGTGCAGATGGAGTCAATCTGCATGCAGATTGAGCTTGTTTTGAGTGCAACACACTCTGTTCTTCGTAAAAAAATTGAATCTGTCAAAATCAAACCTATAGCAAAAATTAAAAGCGCATATTTATTAGGTTTCATCACGTGAATCTACGTGCAAAGTTTCAGATTCTAACTCCTAGATTTGAGCTCGAATTCGTGAGTCAAAGATTTGAGGAAAAAAAGTCAACAATTTCTTCATAGCTCAAATTCATAATCTATATGATGTTTCAGCTTAAATTGACGATTGGCGAGCATTAGATGCAACATTTTAAGCAACTTTCATGTTGGAATCATCATTTAAAACGCCTTTGATTGATGTTACGAATTCATGTTCATCGTTCACAGGTGATGGTTCGCTGGGTTCTCTGCTATGTCAACTTTCGTTGTAATGAAAGTTTGTCTTTTAAAAACGAATGCAATGGTTATAAAATGTATCATATAGAGGTCAAATACCTCGCAATGTAACCAATTATTATGTAACATTTATAATCGATATGAATGGGGCATTTCACAAATTAAGTTGTCCATTAACGCCTTTGGATAATAAATTTTTACTCGAATTAGTAAACGGTAAATTAATTACAGCAGATAAAATATGCCGGAATCGAGAAATTAAACTAGTTGGCGAAACGTTTATTATTGATTTGATACCATTAGAGTTAGGGAGTTTTGATGTGATAATTGGTATGGAGTAGTTGAAAAAGGAGAGAGCAAAGGTTGTTTGTTACAAAAATGCGATTCGCATTATGCGCGAAAAGGGAAAACCCTTAATGGTGTACGGAGAAAAGAGCAACGCGAAGTTAAATCGTATTAGTAACCGGAAGGCGCAAAAGCTAATAAGAAAAGGTTGCTATGCAGTTCTAGCACACGTCGGAAAAATCAATCCCGAAGAAAAGAACATCAATGATGTTCCCGTCGCAAAAGAATTCCCCAATGTATTTTCGAAAGAATTACCGGGACTACCTCCACACCGATCTGTTGAATTTCAAATAGATCTTGTACCAGGAGCTGCACCAATATCTCGTGCTCCTTACAGACTCGCACCCATCGAAATGAAAGAATTACAAAGCCAATTACAAGAACTTTTAGAGCGTGGTTTCATTCGACCAAGTACATCACCGTGGGGAGCTCCGGTGTTGTTTGTCAAAAAGAAGGATGGTATATTCAGGTTATGTATCGACTACCGAGAGTTGAACAAACTCACCATCAAGAACCGTTATCCACTACCAAGAATCGACGACTTATTTGATCAACTACAAGGTTCGACGGTTTATTCAAAGATTGATTTACGTTCCGGATATCATCAAATGCGGGTGAAGGAGGATGATATTCTAAAAACTGCATTTATAACGCGTTACGGTCATTATGAGTTTATGGTTATGCCGTTTGGATTAACTAACGCACCAGCTGTGTTCATGGACCTCATGAACTGAGTGTGTGGACCATATCTTGACAAGTTTGTCATTGTTTTCATCGATGACATACTTATTTACTCAAAGAATGATCAAGAGCACGAAGAACATTTGAGAAAAGTGCTAGAATTGTTGAGGAAGGAAAAATTGTACGCTAAGTTTTCAAAGTGTGCATTTTGGTTGGAAGAAGTTCAATTCCTCGATCACGTAGTGAACAAAGAAGGTATTCAGGTTGATCCGTCAAAAATTGAAACAGTTGAAAACTGGAAAACCCCGAAAACTCCGAAGCATATACGCCAATTTTTAGGATTGGCTGGTTACTACCGAAGATTCATCCAAGATTTTTCCAAAATAGCAAAACTCTTGACTGCATTAACGCATAAAGGGAAGAAGTTTGAATGGAAGGATGAGCAAGAGAAAGCATTTCAATTGTTGAAGAAAAAGTTAACTACGACACCTATATTGTCATTGTCTGAAGGGAATGATGATTTTATGATTTATTGTGACGCTTCAAAGCAAGGTCTCGGTTGTGTTTTAATGCAATGAAAGAAGGTAATTACTTATGCGTCTAGACAATTGAAAATTCATGAGCAGAATTATACGGCACATGATTCGGAATTAGGCACTGTTGTTTTTGCATTAAAGATATGGAGACATTACTTATATGGGGTCAAATGTACCATATATACCGACCACAAAAGTCTCTAACATATATTTGATCAAAAACAACTAAACATGAGACAACGTAGGTGGATTGAGCTGTTAAATGATTACGACTTTGAGATTCGTTACCACCCGTGAAAGGAAAATGTGGTAGCCTATGCCTTGAGTAGAAAGGACAGGGAACCTATTCGAGTAAAAGCTATGAATATAATTATTCATACCAACCTTACTACTCGAATAAAAGAAGCACAACAGAGGGTTTTAAAAGAAGGAAATTTGAAGAATGAAATACCCAAAGGATCGGAGAAACATCTTAATATTCGAGAAGACGGAACTCGGTATAGGGATGAAAGAATTTGGGTACCAAAGTTTGGAGATGTGAGAGAAATGTTACTTAGGGAAGCACATAAAACCAGATATTCAATACATCTCGGCGCGGGAAAGATGTACCAAGATCTCAAGAAACAATTTTGGTGGTCGGGTATAAAAGCCGATATTACTACATATGTAGGAGAATGCTTAACTTATTCTAAAGTTAAAGATGAACATCAGAAACCATCAGGTTTACTTCAATAACCAGAAATCTTGGAATGGAAATGGGAAAACATTCCCATGGATTTCATTACTAAATTGCCAAGGACTGCAAGTGGTTATGATACAATTTGAGTAATAGTCGATCGTCTTACCAAGTCCGCACACTTTCTACCAATGAGGGAAGATGATAAAATGGAGAAGTTTGCACGACTATACTTGAAAGAAGTCGTCTCCAGACATGGAATACCAGTCTCTATTATCTCTAATAGGGATGGCAGATTTGTTTCAAGATTCTGGAAGCGTTACAACAAGCATTGGGGACTCGTCTAGACATGAGTACTGCTTATCATCCACAAACTGATGGGCAAAGTGAAAGGACTATACAAACGCTTGAAGACATGCTACGAGCATGTGTTATTGATTTTAGAAATGGTTGGAATCGACATATTGATGGAATTCAACATAACAACAAGTTCTTAATGTTAACATTATCACAAAACCAATTGATGTAGAGTTGTAGCAAGCGGAAGCATAATTATTAAGAAAACAAGTTTATATGTATAACCATTTAAATTGAATCCCATGTAGATATCAAGTCATGAATATATGCTTACATATAACATAAAGAAGAGATGATTTATACCTCCTCAAGTGAGTTTGAGGGCTGTTTTAAAGAGTGCAAGATGATGATGAAGATGATGAATGAAAGCCTCTAACTTGAAGCCTCAAGTGTGTAATACCCACAAGCCTTTTGTGCACCGACACCACCTTTGTTTAGTTAGGATTTTTGACACTTGATTACTTAGATTAACAAGCAAGAACTCTCTCTTTTGTGTGTGAAAAATTAGGCCAACAGCCCCAAGAGGAAGAAGCAAGAGTTTTCAAGCTAGTTACCTTGAATAAAATGAGTCAATCACTTGGTTCTTATGTTAAGCATGTTCCTTAGCAAGTGTGCTATTAAAGTAACAACAAAATAAGCATGGGGGGTGTCTTGGAGACCCCAAAACCTTCCACCACCATGGGGACTATTAAAAATGTAATTGTTTTATAAAATTTGAAATAAAACCATGCATTTGTTAAGTTACTCATGTTTTATAAACCATTTTTATAAAATATAACACAAATTAATTATTTAAAACCTATAAATAATTAATTCCTCATCATTTAAATTATCCAAATAATTTATCTCAAGAGATAATATTTTAGAAAATCGATTTTCTAAAATCCAAGTGTCGCGTATTTATTTAACGATCCAATCGTTAAGATTAAATACATATAAGGTGTCGGTAAGCTTGTTATTGGATATGACCCGACTTAGATCATAACACATTAGCCACATTAATTTAATATGTCTCTCGAGCATACGAAATACCTTCACATTTACCGTTAGCAGAGTTTTCCTACATCAACAGTTACCACTCGAGTATTGAGGCGGAACCGTTCGAGGTACTTTACGGTAGAAAGTGCAGATCTCCGGTTTGTTGAAGCGAGGTGGGGGATAGACAAATTACGGGTCCGGAGGTAATCCAAGAAACTATCGAGAAAATCATTCAAATTCAACAACGGTTAAAAACCGCACAGAATCTGCAAAAGAGCTACGCGGACATTAGAAGAAAAGATTTAGAATTTGAAATTGGTGACATGGTCATGCTTAAGGTATCACCTTGGAAAGGCGTTGTTCATTTTGGAAAACGGGGAAAACTAAACCCGAGATACATTGGGCCATTCAAGATTATTGACCGGGTTGGACCAGTAGCTTATCGACTTGAATTACCTCAACAATTAGCCGACGTACATAATATCTTTCACATCTCGAATATGAAGAAATGCTTAGCTAAAGAAGATCTCACTATTCCTTTAGACGAAATTAAGATCAACGAAAAACTACAATTCGTTGAAGAACCCGTCGAAGTAATGGATCGTGAGGTTAAAGGACTTAAGCAAAACAAAATACCAATTGTTAAAGTACAATGGAATGCTCGTAGAGGACCCAAGTTCATCTGGGAGCGTAAAGATCAGCTGAAACAGAAATACCCGCACTTATTTCCAGATGATGCGTCAACACCTCCAACTGCTTAAAATTTCGGGACGAAATTTATTTAACGGGTAGGTACTGTAGTGACCCGAACTTTTCCATGATTATATATTATATGAGATTCATATTTACATGATTAAATGTTTCCAACATGTTAAGCAATCAAACTTGTTAAAACTTGATTAATTAAAATGAGTTTATGTAGACAATTGACCACCCAAATTGACCGGCGATTCACGAAAGTTAAAACTTGTAAAAACGACATGATATATATATATATATATATATATATATATATATATATATATATATATATATATATATATATATATATATATATATATATATATATATATATATATATATATATATGATAAGTAAGTATCTCACAAAGTATATTAACAAAGAGTTATATGAGTAAAATGAAACTACTAAATTAAAGAAACTCGAAACGATATATATAACGATTATCGTTATAACAACATTTTAATTAAAATAAATACATATGTATTGTATTAAGATATTAACACACTATGTTTAACATGATAAAATGATAATTAAATATATCATTAAGTGTATTAACAATGAACTACACGAGTAAGATAAGACTACTAACTTAAGGATTTCGAAACAATATATATATGTAACGATTATCGTTGTAATAGCATTTTTAACATATATATATATATATATATATATATATATATATGACATTAAGATATATTAATACACCATGTTATCATGTTAACATAACAATTTAACATCTCATTAAGTATAATAACAATGGATTAATTACATTTAACAAGATCGTTAACTTAAAGGTTTCGAAACAACACTTACATGTAACGACTAACGATGACTTAACGACTCAGTTAAAATGTATATACATGTAGTGTATTAAGATGTATTAATATACTTTTGGAAGACTTCATGACACATATCAAAACACTCATACTTATCAAAGTTCGTTACAATTGCATTCTCATTCATTTTCATCAAGAATTCTACTCGTACTCATTCAGTATTTGTACTCGTATTATACCCAGCTTTTAGATGTACATACTATTGGTATATACACTTCAATGATCAGCTCTTAGCAGCCCTTAATGAGTCATCAAACATGTAGGAACAATCATTTGGCAACTAGCATGAAATATCTAACAAAACAACAAACTAATGGAGCCTATATGGAGACTCCATAATTCATGTGAAAGAGCACACACACAAACACAATTTCATTCAACTTTCATGCATCAAATTGATCTCTCTCTTGTTCTCTCATGATGTTCTGAATGTTCTTCATCATCTTCATCAAAATCTACATCAATCTAGCTCAAAAATCCAAACATAAATCAACTTACAAAATGTGACGACCCGGAAATTTCTGATTAAATTTAAACTTAATCTTTATGTGTTTTCGACAGGATAAGCAAAGTCTGTAATGTTGAAGTCTCAAAAATTTTGAACTGTGTTCATATATTCAATTACCCTTTGACTATTCACAATGATTCACGAATAATTATATTTAACTTGATGTGCATATATAATTATATATTAATATTAATTAAAGACGTTAACAAAGTATTAAATGTATAATACTTTACATGAACATATTTGTTTCGATATATGTTTAATATATTTATCGATGGGATTAAAAGATAATATCAAATGATTGAATTATCAGAAACATTGTGATATGATTAGGGGTCTCAGTTGTGAGGTCCACATTGATTTGAGAAATATTTCCCTTTTAACGGTATTTGGAATAATTGGTAAAGTGATCTTCAAGTAGGAATAAAGTGTCGAATAACGAAAGCTAGACAAAAGTTAGTGGAGAACTAAATTTCATAATATTCGATTGATCTATTTTCAAACGTACGGAAAACGTTTTTCAATTCAATAGAATTTGATTATTAAAAATATTTTTGTTCAAATAACATAATTTGAATATATACAATATGATATTAATTATTAGAATTAAATATATAAATAACTCGCAATATGTATTTAAAACGTGTTAATGAATATTGAATATATATATATATATATATATATATATATACATATATATATATATATATATATATATATATATATATATATGATTTCAAATTAGTTAATTAAACGATAGTAACACTTGTTTATTTGATTCGATTGATATATGATTAATAAAGTGTAATATTAATAAATGTAATTACAAGTTAAAATATAGTTGTTATAATAAGATTATTATTACTTTCATTATTAATATTAATATTAATATTAAAAATTAAAATAAGTATTAGTTACATTATTATAACTAATATATAGATATGAAATTTAACGCATTAAATTTGTCATCTTTACTAATATTATTATTATTACTTTCATTACTATTATTAGAATATATTTAATATTAATATTAGTGTTATTATTATTATGATGTATAATACATAAATATGAAATTTGATACAATTGATTTGTTATATAATTATTATTATTATTATTGATATATTAACTGAATTATTGTTATTAAGATATTAATTAATAACAATATTATGGATAATATTATTAAGATATTTTTATTAATATTATTATTAACAGTATTATTTTAATTATTAATATAAATATAAATATAAATATAAATATATAAAAGCAAAGTCATACGCTATCTCTATCTGTTTTTTTTTTCTCCTGCTTCCGTTTTCATTTTTTTTTCTCTGCTCGTGAACCTACAGCGACACCATCACCATTATAAAAAAAACGTGATCAAATCCTTGTTGGCCACTTCAATCGTTTGATTAATACAATCAACATCCATCAATCATTACTACCATTTGAAGAACCAAAACAGAAAAATCATAACCCAGCTCGCTACCTCTGTTGCCATAACTTTTATGCTATATCTCGAATTTAATTCGATTCTCAAAAACTAATAATACAGAGTTGTTAGGATTCATCTAGCGAAGCACTCTGTAATTTTTCAAGTTTTTATTCATCATATTGATTATTAATTTCATAGTCAAAACTTTCTGTCAAAAAGTCAAATCGAACTCCTTCATTCAAATTGAGACATTGTAAGTTGTTTCAGGTCCAATTGAGATCTCGCGAGTATTTTAATTGTGATTTGAAACAGGTTTCATGAAGGAATCATGATCTAAAGCTCTTTAGATTTTGAGTTTCAATTTTGTTTTCATGTTGAAAAACTACTACTGTTCGTTGAAAAATCTCACTTTTTATTGCTGCTATGTTTCTCTTCAGTTGACCGAACTGCTATAGATGTATACCTGTTTCTGTTTCGAATGTCAATAATCAACAAATAAACCGTCACTGCATCTGCTACTTTCTTCTTTCTGTTTCTGTTACTCACCCCATCGAACAACAACAATAGCTGTTACAAAATTGGGCCAAGGTTTAATTGCAGTTGGGCCGTGTACTTTCTTTCTATTGGGCCAGGTTCTTGTTCTATTAGATATTGGGCCTTGACCCAATTCTAGTGGTCTGTTGGGGCTGAAACGAGGCCCAGTACCTACAAGTCGTGTATCACTGCTATTCTTTTGATATTATTGGCGTTTCAAATTATTTCTACTTCTCGACTTTTTCTGCTTTATGCTATCGATCGAACTCCACAAACCGCGACCAACGCTCGTTTCTTGTTTTTCTCGTACCCTTATTCAAAGGTATGAACTACAAAAGTTAAACTTTTAATTTTATGTATATAATATATAATTATAAAAATCATATTCAAACATGATAAATATTATAAATTGGTATAAATATATAGAATTTTGGTTACCTCAAAGGGAGGTGGAAAATTTTTACATAATAAGTATCTTCATATATACGTATATATATGATAAAAGGGTTCGTTATATTACGTAACCGATAAATTCACATCTTCATGCATATATGTACATATAAGTATATGTATGGATAATACTTAAATTAAAACCATGTTATTAGTATGATATGTAAAATATAACTGTAATATTGGACATATTATAAAAATAAATAATATAACATATAAATAAAAGTATTTATATATTCATGGGTATAAACGGATTATGGATAAGTATTATAATTATTAATATTATTAATATTAGTATTATTATTATCAATATTAAAATTAATGTAAGTATCATTATTATTATTATTATTATTATTATTATTATTATTATTATTATTATTATTAACATCAGTATTATTATTAGTATTATTACTACAAATAAAATGACAAACGTTATTGTCAAAATTGTTATTATCAATTTCATTATTAAATCTAATTACTATTATTATCATCATTATTTTAGTATTATCATAATTATCATTTTAACAAACAAAAGATATATATATATATAAATATAATTACTACATATAACATAAGTATATCTAATTTACTATTTTAATACAAACATAATATATATAGATATATATAACATTTGAAATAATAAATACATTATTATTTTATATAAGTAATATATTATATAATTGATGTATATAAACTGGGTTGAATACCATTATATGTTCATTATATGTTTTAATATATATAAAACTGATATAGGTTCGTGAATTCGAGGCCAACCCTGCATTGTTCAGTATCGTCTATGAATATTTTTACTACAAAATATTGTATCGTGAGTTTCATTTGATCTCTTTTACTCTTTACATTTTTGGGCTGAGAATACATGCGCTGCTTTTATAAATGTTTGACGAAATAGACACAAGTACTTAAAAACATTCTATGACTGAATTATTATACTGGATATCACCCCCTTTAGCTTGGTAACCTAAGAATTAGTGAACTAGTCCACTAATTGACGCGAATCCTAACGATAGATCTATGGGCACTAACGACCCCCATCCTGAGAGTTTGGATGCTTTAGTACTTCGATTTTTGTACAGATGTGTTAATCCTGTACATATACAGATGTGTTAATCCTGTATCTTTGGGGATATCCTATATGCATTATTGTTAAAGTCGGTTACCAGGTGTTCACTGGTATGAATGAATTTATATACAGATGTGTTAATCCTGTATGTTGAGTATGAAAATGAAATCTTGTGGTCTATTAAAATTATTGAAAACATGATTAATGATAAACTAATGAACTCACCAACCTTTTGGTTGACACTTTAAAGCATGTTTATTCTCAGGTATTAAAGAAGTCTTCCGCTGTGCATTTGCTCATTTTAAAGATTTTACTCGGAGTCATTCATGACATATTTTAAAAGACGTTGCATTCGAGTCGTTGAGTTCAATAAAGATTATTATTAAGTAAATGACAGATTAGGTCATTTATTGTCACGACCCGGAAAATTTCGACTAATTTTGAACCAAACTCACGATACGATTTGATATTTTTAACACGATAAGTAAAGTCTGTTAGGTTGAGTCTCAAAAATTTTGAACTATTTCATATATTCAATTACCATTCGACCATTCCTGACAATTCACGAACAACTACTTGCGAATAGATAACATATATATTTAAATAAGTATTTATAATTCAAAATATAATTTAGAATATTATATAATATGATTATTAGGATTTATATTGTAACATAAACAAAATGTGACGTAATGGAAACTGTATTTAAGAATATATAGATATATACAAATATGTATATAAATATTACTCGTAAGTATATAAAGTTGTATTAAATCTATTTGTTTAATAATATATAATATAATTGTTTTAGTAATTAAATTGCTATTCTAAAACTGTTTATATATAGAAAGGGAATATAAATGATT
This sequence comes from Rutidosis leptorrhynchoides, assembly GCF_046630445.1. Taxonomy (NCBI): domain Eukaryota; kingdom Viridiplantae; phylum Streptophyta; class Magnoliopsida; order Asterales; family Asteraceae; genus Rutidosis; species Rutidosis leptorrhynchoides. The sequence continues at coordinate 381,780,925 of NC_092339.1, forward strand.
TTGATGCTTAATTAGTAAACGCCAGTAATATTCGGTTGACATTTCGTTAGCGTTCATATGGATTTAATATAAGTTTATGAAGGATTAAAATAAAAGTTGAACTGTAAATCAATTACGAAGATTTTAGATTTGTTAAATATATTTTTACCTCTTTAAGTTTAAATATTAGTACTCCGTACATAAAAATCGGAATAGAAAATAAATAATTTTCGAACCTTTTTGATCAGGTTTCAAACAGGTAATGAGTGAAATAATTAAATATATTTAATCTAAAAATTTGGGATTTTTAGGAACACTTTCATACGTCAACTGTTTAGCAATGGACACGATATCGTCATTCGGGAAAAACCGTCGGCAGATAATAATTTAAGTGGCACGTTTTATTCTCCTAATTGTATTATAATATTACTTTAATTATTATTATATTATAATTATTATTATTATATATAAATATAATCCTATATATATATATATATATATGCATATTAATGTAGAGGAGATACATAAACACTTTGCACCATTTTTCAACCTCAAACACCATCACCACCGGGACCATTACAATCAAAACCGCCACCCTAGTCCATCGCCGGCAACCACCACAATCACCATGGTTGTTAACTACTCGCTGCTATACGTTTGTTTCTTCAATCACCCTACAACCGTGTGCATCACCACCGAGACTAACCATCGTGAACCACCTTCATCCTTCATTTAATCACCACCCTACTACCACCCAACCGCGAGCCACCACTAATTATCACCATGAACCAACCACCACAACCTCCGTGATTTTCTCTCTCCTCTCTCTCTCCCTTTTCTATTTAATTTACAATCGTCGCCGATCACAGCAGCTACTGCTACTTCGCATCTGTTTCTGTCACCACTCTCGAGCTCTATCTCCCATTGTTGTATGCTATTACGGTCACTACAACTTTGCTTTATGCTTTGTACTACTCAAACGCCCATATGATCATATTGCTCACTCAAGAACCACCATGACCACCATCTTCAAATCACCATAGAAACCCGTAAATCGCTGTTAACAATCACTTGTTTTAACTAATACTACGATTCTTTTTTTTTCATTACCCAACACCCTAGAATACCACCCCATCGCCACTTGTTGTTACTACGGCTGTTACGATTTAATGATGATACAAAGTTGATACTGATGATGATGAACTGGAAACAATCATCTCAACCCATCGACAATTGATGCAAACTCCTTTCGTTCGAACTGTTGTTGGTTACGGCTGTTAGTGATATCGTGGGTACACCAAAACACTTTTGTTGTACATTACATATTGGGTCAATTAAAAATGGATCGGGCTTTTACTGGGTTTGGTTATTGGGCTAAGTACAATTAATTGGGTCGTTTTTGGATTTAGTAGATGAGATTTGATTAGTTGGGCCGAATGATATGTTGGGCCAATGGCAGACTGATCACAGTATACGGGTCATATAGTTTAGGATACAATTTAGAACCGAAAAAGCGTAAGCAGTGTAATGGTTTGGAGTCTTGGTGTTTATTGAGAGGTCAAGGGTTCGAGCATAGGCTATGGAATTTAATTCTTTTTAGTCTTGTTTTAAAGGTAGTTTCTTTTATTATCTTTATTATTATTATTATTATCATCATCATTATTATTATTATTATTATTATTATTATTATTATTATTATTATTATTATTATTATTATTATTATTATTATTATTATTATTATTATTATTATTATTGTTGTTGTTGTTATTATTATTATTAATATAAATACTATGCTTATTGTTATTATTATTATTAAAATGAGTATTAGGATTATCACTACTATTAATATTATTATTAATATTATTACCAAGTATTACCATTAAATTATCATTTTCAAAATTTTTATTATTAACAAAAGTATTTTTATTAAAAATTATCATTTTTATGAAAATTATCATTTTTGGAATTATTATTATTATTATTATCATTATTATTACTATTACTATTACTATTAGTATTAACAATGTTTTTATTATTATTTTTTTTAACATTATTATTATTATTATTATTATCAATATTTTAGTATTATTATATCTATTATTTAAAAAAAATAAAATTATACAAAAATAAGCCTAATACATATGATATAACTATATTAATATTTTAATGGAACATATGAGTTCTAAAATAATATCACTAAATTAATACATATATAAATTTGTGCGATTACCATTATATGTGTTAATATATATAATGGAATATAGGTTCGTGAATCCAAGGTCAACCCTACACTTATTCAATATCGTCATATGTATTTTTACTACAAAATACAGTATGTTGAGTTTTTTTTGCTCCCTTTTTAATTGCTTTTGCAATATATATTTTGGGCTGAGAATACATGCGCTGCTTTTATAAATGTTTACGAAATAGACACAAGTACTAAAAATATATTCTACGTTGAGTTGTACCACCCTGCATATCTTCCCTAATAGCTTGGTAACTACTATTTACATGTGGTATTGTAAACGCGAATCCTGTTGATAGATCTATCGGGCCTGACAACCCCAACCGGACTGGACGACCAGTATTCAACGGTTGCACAGTACTTCGTTAAAATGACTACACTTGGTACAGTGTAGTGAGATTTCATAATAAAGGGAATATGCGACGTTGATTAAATGTTAAGTATGGTTACCAAGTGCTCAACCACTTAGAATATTTTTATTAAAACGTTTGTGTATATGAAATCTTGTGGTCTATTAGCAGATTGAAATGATTGTTATGATAAACCTATGAACTCACCAACCTTTTGGTTGACACTTTTAAGCATGTTTATTCTCAGGTACTAATTAAGTCTTCCGCTGTGCATTTGCTCATTTTAAAGATATTACTTGGAGTCGTACAAGGCATATTTAGGTCAGTACCTCGCAATGGCACCAGATGTTGATGACTTCGTCCAGGTGGATAAGGACGGGTTGTTACAGGTGGTATCAGAGCGGTGGTCTTAGCGAACCAGGTCTTGCATTAGTGTGTCTAACTGATAGTCGTTAGGATACATTAGTGAGTCTGGAATTCGACCGTGTCTCCATGTCAAAAGTTTTGCTTATCATTTCGTGTCGAAAATCATCTGCTTATCATCCTTAGGAAATTACCTGCTTATCATTCTTAGTCTAGACATGTCTTACTGCCTCTATTGCATAGACAGTGTATAGATAAATTCATATCTTAGCGTATCTGTTATTGTTACCTTTACCTGACAGCTTCCGTAGATTCCTCCGTAACTTATGGAATTTTAGTATTATATATGCATATGTAAATTATGTATTGCAGGGTACTAATATACATCTTATAAACTATTTCTTATCGAAAATCTTTCATCTGTTCGTACGAGATGAATCCCTCAACTAGTTCGAGTCCCTCAGATTTCGATAACTATTCTGATAATTATTCCGACAGCTATTCCGACATGGATATCCACCTAAGCTCCGAAAGCGGTGTCACCAGAATGAATCAATCAAACAGTCATCCCCAATTCATCTGATGGGTTCGTAGTCGACTTAATCAATGGAGACGTGAAGGAGGCGATCCCTTCCACCAACCGAATTTACCTCTTGGTGAAGAACCTGAACCACTTACCGGCGAACCTGTCCGAAACACCATTTTCACACTCATTTCTAGAGTATCTCGGCACGATTATATTCTATCCACAATTCTAAACCTTATTCATCTGCTCGTTCCGACCGACAATCATCCCGAAATAATAGAATAAGTCAACAAACTTCACACTCGAGTAATCAATTTGGAGAATATGGTGCAAAATTTACCAGCTTCAACAACATCACCTGCACCAACAGTACCATCAGTAACAGCAACAGTACCATCAACAATCCGTGCCTCAACATCTCATTCTGTACCTCGAGTATAATCATCGCTCTACGTATCGTTCTACATCGATTATCTTCGTTCTTCATGACGATTAAGTAATCTCTAAATGTTTTAGAGATTATGTATTCTAGTTCTAACGGTAAACCAAATGAGTTTAATATCATATTAACTCAATGAATTCATGATTAAATCTGAAGAAAATATATATGTAAGTATATTTTCATAAAAATTGTAATTAAAAATTCTTTCGTACAAATTGTTAATGTTGAAAATATTTTAACGGGTAGGTAATACTCGAGGAATATTCAGATTTCACATTAATAAGTATACTGTACATTCTTCCAAATCTAATTCAATAGTCATTTACGATCCTATTTACAACCACCGATATACGTATCCGTTCACCACAGAATAACCATTTTCATTCAATTTCATATTTGGATTTTGATCTATCAGAATCCAACAAGTGGCATAATGAAGAAAACACTGGACAAAATAAAACTTGTTAGAAACAAACAAATTAACTATGAGAAATTTTGTTAAGAATACACGCTAACTGTTCCTAGCTAACTGTTCCTAGCTAACTGATTACATTTTATTTATCGCAATTTAATTATCGCAATTTAATTATCGCAATTTAATTCTTGCAATTTTATTTATTGTCATTTAATTTCTGTTATTTACTTTACGCACTTTATTTATCGTCATTTATTTTTTGTTATTTATTTTACGCACTTTAAATATCGGGACACGTATACAAGGTTTTGACATATCATATCGACGCATCTATATATATTATTTGGAATCACCATAGACACTCTATATGCAGTAATGATCGAGTTCTCTATAAAGGGTTGAGGTTGATTCTCAAATAATATATATACTTTAAGTTGTGATCGAGTCTGAGACATGTACACGGGTCACGATACGTATTAATTAATTCGAATATTATATATTAAACTATATATGAAATATTGGACTCTCAACTGTGGACTATCAACTGTGGACTGCCGACATTGGACAATTAAAATGAATTAAAATATTAATTATAACATATGAAACTAAACAATTCTTCAAGCTTGCCACTTGATTTCGTCTTAAATCTCATTTGTATCTTGACGATTACAATCTGCGATTCAAACCTTTCATGATTCTCGAAAATACCTCGATCGAGAAGATGAACCAGCCGCACTTCATCTACAGAAGGAAAAGATTGATGCATATAGTTATGCACCTGAAAAACTCTCGAAAACTGAGTAAACGTTTAACACGTAGCTGTGCTAATTCCTTTAGTGTTATTATTACCCAAAATAACTTTGCAGTTCTTCTTCAAAATAGCCAATTTTGTCACAGCTCCAGCAAGTCAACTTCGATTTTTGTTTGAAACAACTATATTATGACTTTGATATATATGCGTGTTCTTTTATTGTTACTAGGGAACCTTTTATATTCCACCATATTACCATCAGCATTTAATCATCTAAAAACACAATTCTCCTGAAACCACCTCGGTTTGATAACCGATGACCCAGATCCTTTAACTTTGAAAATGCTGACGAAGCAGCATATTGTAAATGGTCTTAATGGCCAAAAGTTGATAAAGAAGGAAGTGATAGGAACGCTCGATAGAAAATTGGTACTGAAAAACAGATTGAGCTAACCAAGAAGGAAACCAAGGACAAATACAAGTACCATACCCCATATTCAAGGAATCCAAGTGATTATTGATCCGATGAAATCTTTAGAGAATATCTTGCTCCGAAGTCATGTTAAAATCTTGCGGACAATTTTTCTTCATCAACCTTTGTACATAGAAATTCCAAAATATCATCATAAATATCTTCGATATTTCTGAGGATATTTTCATAAATATTCTTGTCTGAATTATCTACCTCTTCGTGTTTTCAGTATTCCATTATATTGGAAACTTTTGTAAAATCTAAGTATAAATTATGAATGAATTGTGGAGAAGTATTGGGGAATTGAAGCATGGGTTAGTATAATATAATCATGCTTGGCCAACTTGATTATATTACAGTAAGTCATGCTGAACATTCTATTGGAGCATGATGATTCACAGATCATAACGTCATCATGTGCCATGTTACATAACTCTTTCATTCTACTTAAGCTCTAAGCATATCACGGAAATATTTCCTTGATGTTTCTGTTCTTCCGTAATTCCAACAGTTACTAATAAATCGTCTTATTATGTTTTCTTTCTGATTAACAGTTTTTCTTTAAATTTCATGAACTCCGGAAATCGACCATGACTACGTCAAAAGTTAAGACGAAACTTTTCACTCTTTTGTGATAGCTTCACTCGTACGCTTCACATGATCGAATCGTTTTATCTATATTAATCAATAATGATAAAACTCTAATTATCAACTCATATTTGTCATGAAAACATTTTTAGTGTTAGCCATGACAACCTCGATCAAATTTCAGGACGAAATTTCTTTAACGGGTAGGTACTGTCACGACCCGGAAAATTTCGACTAATTTTGAACCAAACTCACGATACGATTTAATATTTTTAACACGATAAGTAAAGTCTGTTAGGTTGAGCCTCAAAATTTTTGAACTATTTAATATATTCAATTACCATTCGACCATTCCCGACGATTCACGAACAACTACTTGCGAATAGATAACATATATATTTAAATAAGTATTTATAATTCGAAATATAATTTAGAATATTATATAATATGATTATTAGGATTTATATTGTAACATAAACAAAATGTGACGTAATGGAAACTGTATTTAAGAATATATAGATATATACAAATATGTATATAAATATTACTCGTAAGTATATAAAGTTGTATTAAATCTATTTGTTTAATAATATATAATATAATTGTTTTAGTAATTAAATTGCTATTCTAAAACTGTTTATATATAAAAAGGGAATATAAATGATTTCGATGCTTAATTAGTAAATGCCAGTAATATTCGGTTGACATTTCGTTAGCGTTCATATGGATTTAATATAAGTTTATGAAGGATTAAAATAAAAGTTGAACTGTAAATCAATTACGAAGATTTTAGATTTGTTAAATATATTTTTACCTCTTTAAGTTTAAATATTAGTACTTCGTACATAAAAATCGGAACAAAAAATAAATAATTTTCGAACCTTTTTGATCAGGTTTCAAACAGGTAATGAGTGAAATAATTAAATATATTTAATCTAAAAATTTGGGATTTTTAGGAACACTTTCATACGTCAACTGTTTAGCAATGGACACGATATCGTCATTCGGGAAAAACCGTCGGCAGATAATAATTTAAGTGGCACGTTTTATTCTCCTAATTGTATTATAATATTACTTTAATTATTATTATATTATAATTATTATTATATTATAATTATTATTATTATATATAAATATAATCCTATATATATATATATATATATGCATATTAATGTAGAGGAGATACATAAACACTTTGCACCATTTTTCAACCTCAAACACCATCACCACCGGGACCATCACAATCAAAACCGCCACCCTAGTCCATCGTCGGCAACCACCACAATCACCATGGTTGTTAACTACTCGCTGCTATACGTTTGTTTCTTCAATCACCCTACAACCGTGTGCATCACCACCGAGACTAACCATCGTGAACCACCTTCATCCTTCATTTAATCACCACCCTACTACCACCCAACCGTGAGCCACCACTAATTATCACCATGAACCAACCACCACAACCTCCGTGATTTTCTCTCTCCTCTCTCTCCCTTTTCTATTTAATTTACAACCGTCACCGATCACAGCAGCTACTGCTACTTCGCATCTGTTTCTGTCACCACTCTCGAGCTCTATCTCCCATTGTTGTATGCTGTTATGGTCACTGCAACTTTGCTTTATGCTTTGTACTACTCAAACGCCCATATGATCATATTGCTCACTCAAGAACCACCATGACCACCATCCTTAAATCACCATAGAAACCCGTAAATCGCTGTTAACAATCACTTGTTTTAACTGATACTACGATTCTTTTTTTTTCGTTACCCAACACCCCAGAATACCACCCCATCGCCACTTGTTGTTACTATGGCTGTTACGATTTAATGATGATACAAAGTTGATACTGATGATGATGAACTGGAAACAATCATCTCAACCCATCGACAATTGATGCAAACTCCTTTCGTTCGAACTGTTATTGGTTACGGCTGTTAGTGATATCGTGGGTACACCAAAACACTTTTGTTGTACATTACATATTGGGTCAATTAAAAATGGATCGGGCTTTTAGTGGGTTTGGTTATTGGGCTAAGTACAATTAATTGGGTCGTTTTTGGATTTAGTATATGAGATTTGATTAGTTGGGCCGAATGATATGTTGGGCCAATGGCAGACTGATCACAGTATACGGGTCATATGGTTTAGGATACGATTTAGAACCGAAAAAGCGTAAGCAGTGTAATGGTTTGGAGTCTTGGTGTTTATTGAGAGGTCAAGGGTTTGAGCCTAGGCTATGGAATTTAATTCTTTTTAGTCTTGTTTTAAAGGTAGTTTCTTTTATTATCTTTATTATTATTATTATTATTATCATCATTATTATTATTATTATTATTATTATTATTATTATTATTATTATTATTATTATTATTATTATTATTATTATTATTATTTTTATTATTATTGTTGTTGTTATTATTATTATTAATATAATATAAATACTATGCTTATTGTTATTATTATTATTAAAATGAGTATTAGGATTATCACTACTATTAATATTATTATTAATATTATTACCAAGTATTACCATTAAATTATCATTTTCAAAATTTTTATTATTAACAAAAGTATTTTTATTAAAAATTATCATTTTTATGAAAATTATCATTTTTGGAATTATTATTATTATTATTATCAGTATTATTACTATTACTATTACTATTAGTATTAACAATGTTTTTATTATTATTTTTTAACATTATTATTATTATTATTATCAATATTTTAGTATTATTATAACTATTATTTAAAAACAAATAAAATTATACAAAAATAAGCCTAATACATATGATATAACTATATTAATATTTTAATGGAACATATGAGTTATAAAATAATATCACTAAATAAATACATATATAAATTTGTGCGATTACCATTATATGTGTTAATATATATAATGGAATATAGGTTCGTGAATCCAAGGTCAACCCTACACTTGTTCAATATCGTCATATGTATTTTTACTACAAAATACAGTATGGTGAGTTTCATTTGCTCCCTTTGTAATTGCTTTTGCAATATATATTTTGGGCTGAAAATACATGCGCTGCTTTTATAAATGTTTACGAAATAGACACAAGTACTAAAAATATATTCTACGTTGAGTTGTACCACCCTGCATATCTTCCCTAATAGCTTGGTAACTACTATTTACATGTGGTATTGTAAACGCGAATCCTGTTGATAGATCTATCGGGCCTGACAACCCCAACCGGACTGGACGACCAGTATTCAACGGTTGCACAGTACTTCGTTTCGATGACTACACTTGGTACAGTGTAGTGAGATTTCATAATAAAGGGAATATGCGACGTTGATTAAATGTTAAGTATGGTTACCAAGTGCTCAACCACTTAGAATATTTTTATTAAAACGTTTGTGTATATGAAATCTTATGGTCTATTAGCATATTGAAATGATTGTTATGATAAACCTATGAACTCACCAACATTTTGGTTGACACTTTTAAGCATGTTTATTCTCAGGTACGAATTAAGTCTTCCGCTGTGCATTTGCTCATTTTAAAGATATTACTTGGAGTCGTACAAGGCATATTTAAGTCAGTACCTCGCAATGGGACCAGATGTTGATGACTTCGTCCAGGTGGATAAGGACGGGTTGTTACATTTATAGTTTGGATATTATGAAATGGTAGGCATGCCTGCCAACTTTCGATGTTATGAAAATTTGTCTTTTAAAAACGAATGCAATGTATGTAAAATGCATCATATAGAGGTCAAATGCCTCGCAATGTAACCATATGTTATTGTATTTGTCCTTATGGATTAGGACGGGTCGTCTCATGTGGTATTAGAGCTGGTTTAAGCTGTCTCGTTGGCTTAATCGTAGAGGGGGTTCTCACAGTGTTACCTGTGACGAAGCATTGACTCTTACTCCTCGCGGTCCGAATATGGTTGGCTTTGCCGAGAGGCAGGGCTGTAAAATAAGTGTCTGAGGTACGCTCAGTGGTTACCAGGCGGTTAGCTGGGAATGCACTGAGTGGGATGCGTCCCCACATGTCTCATGTGGTATCAGAGCGGTGGTCTTAGCAAACTAGGTCTTGCATTAGTGTGTCTAACTATTAGTTGTTAGGATGCATTAGTGAGTCTGGACTTCGACCTTAACTGCATGTCAAAAAGTTTTTCTTATCATTTCTTGTCAGAAATTACGTGCTTATCATTCTTAGTCTAGACACATCTTACTGTACTGATTGCATGAATAGTATATAGACAAAATCCATATCTTAGCGTATCTGCTAATTCATATCTTAGCGTATCTGTTACTGTAAACTTTGCCTGACACATTCCGTAAATTCCTCCGTAATCTACGAAATCTTTTGTTCTATATATATAGATCTTCTATGTAATTAGAATACCATTCGATAGCCGGAAATTATTTCATATCGAAAAATCCTTTATTCAATTGTACGAAATGGAACTCGTCACTAGTTCAAGTCCCTCGGATTCCGATATGGAGTTTCACTCGAGCTCCGAAAGCAGTGTGACTGGAATGGATCAACCAATCAGCCATCATCTATTTTGAATGAATTAGGGATGGGTTTGTAGCCTACTTAATCATTGGAGGCAAAAAGAAGGTGATCCCTTCCATCCACCACATTGCCCTCTTGGCGAAGAACATGAAGCACTTATCGGCGAACCTATCCGAGACACTACTTTCTCTCTCATTTCCAGAGTATCTCGTTATTATTATATACTATCTCAAATTCTAGATCTTATTCATCCGCTCGTCCGAACCGACAATCATCCCGATGTAATAGAAGAAGTCAACGAGCTTCGCGCCCGGGTAGTGGCTTTGGAGAATATGGTGCAAAGGTTACAAGCACCAGCAGCAGCACCGGCAGCAGCACCGGCAGTAACAGTACCACCATCAGCAACACCAACAGTACCATTACCACCATCAACCACAACATCCGCACCCCACACCTTAACATCACAATCTGTACCTCGAACATCAACGTCATATGCACCGTAGATAACAAGGAGTACCAACAACAATAACCGATGAAGTATTGATTCATTGGAGAAACTTTCCGCGGCAATTATGTAATCTTCAAAGTCTTAGAGATTATATGTTCTAGCCTTAACCATAAATCAGATGAGCGAAACAAAATGATAGAAGGAAGAGCAGAAACCCTGACAAGAATGGTGCATGATTTACAAGCTAGACTTGTTTTACCAGCAGTATCAACAGTACCGTCAGCATCACCAGTACCGTCAGTATCCTCAGCATCGTCAGCAACATCATCATCGTCAGTATCACCAACACCAGCAACACCTGTAGTACTACAATCTCTGTTTCAAATTCAATGAACTCCGTTTCATAATAAACTAAGTGTATTATTCAATTATATATTTGATTTTACACTTTCGATATACTCGAAACTTTCTAGACAACATCATTCGTACCTTGCGAAGTTCACAAGAATCCCACGAACACCAACATCATTCACCGAGTAAAAATTAATAAAAATAAGGAAGTATTGATTCATAATTTCATTTACATTGAAGTGATAATCCACGTGAATCGTCCCGTTCATATCGAATATAAACGTCACGTACTCATTGGTGTCATTGCGAGGTATTGACCTCTATATGTGACATTTTTAAAAATCTGCATACGTTTTTATGATACAAACCATAATCTTTATTATAACCAAAGACTTAAACAACATAATAATGATTATCGTTTAGCGATAATCTTAGTCTTACAAACTTTACATTTGATAATAACAATACGATTTCCAACATATTTCACATTACAAATCTTTCGGTATGCAGTTTTATTTTTGACACAAATATGCATACTCCAAATCTTGCTTAAATTCGGCATAATGCAGCGGAAGCTTTTATTTATCACCTGAGAATAAACATGCTTAAAACGTCAACATAAAGTTGGTGAGATATAGGTTTAATGCTAGCAGCGTTATAAATATAGACCACAAGATTTCATATACATAAACGTTTTAATAAAAATATTCTAAGTGGTTGAGCACTTGATAACCATACTTAACATTTAATCAACGTCGCATATTCCCTTTAATCAACGTCACATTTAATCAACGGCGCATAAACGAAGTACTGTGCAACCGTTGAATACTGGTCGTCCAGTCCGGTTGGGGTTGTCAGGCCCGATAGATCTATCAACAGGATTCGCGTTTACAATACCGCATGTAAATAGTAGTTACCAAGTTACAGGGAAGTATGCCAGTGGTACAACTCAACGTAGAATATATATTTTTAATCACTTGTGTCCATAACGTAAATCATAAAATGCATGTATTCTCATCCCGAAATATTTAGAGTTTAAAAAATGGGACTATATACTCACTTTTGCCTTGAAGATATTTAACACGACTTGGTCTCCGATAGATATCACGAACCTAACCATATATATATATAATATATCAACATATTTTCTCTTCAAATAATCGTTACATATATACTTATAATACTTTTAATATCTATTAGTCCGTAGTTAGCAGTCCGATGTTAGTGGTCCACAATTAGTTGCTCAATAAAATAAATAAAGACCCCATCGTATTCGTATTGATTGGAATTAATCTCGACCCATGGTACCGTGTTGTCAAATGACGTGTTGCGTACATAAAGTACCGTGTTGTCAAATGACGTGTTGCGTACAATCATGAGGTTTTATAATTAATCTTCTCGTGTTGTTTACGGGTGGTCCTGAAATATGTAAAATCAAATCATGAGTAAATATATATAAAATATCATGTTAATTAGCCAAGATATGATTAGTTTGGTTTTAGTCAAAATATTTTCGTAGCTAAACTAGCTTCGGATACCCGATTTTGTTTTAGTCGTAGTTTCTTCAATACAACTCCGTTTTTGTTGATTCAACTTGCCACTTCCTTGGATCGAGTCATTATTTATGAATATGAACTGTAAATACCTTGGTTTACATTTAAAATCACAGGTTATAGGTCAAACTTGGGTGAATCTTATGAAAGTTATCATTTCCATCATAAAAACAACATCTAGATGATCATTTTTATAAAAATACTTACACTTTGAGTTATACCATGAGATTTTTATATATTAACATATTCATAAGAAATATCATTTTTCCAAAATATAAACTTCCAATTCATAGTTTAAGATGGTTTTTAATTATCCAACCCAAAACAGCCCCCGGTTGCACTCCGACGACGTAGATTCAGTTTTAAGATGTTCTTTGTAAAAACAAGTTATATCTTGTTAAGTTAGCATATGTAACATCCTGCCTTTTTCCATTTACTTTTCTGTTATACTAATTTAAACTCCGTTATATGTTTATAACATCTCCCGTTAATACGCGTTTTAAAATATTCCGTTTAGGTATTTTCCGCACCCGACTACAAACTCGAGGGACTAAAATTGACATGGGGCAAACTAGTTGACTAGGTCAACTAGTCCACCCCAATCACCACCATTCAACCATCTCCCTCTCTCTCTCTTTCTCTCTAGCAAGAACACACACACATTTACCAAATTCATTCAATCATTATCTAAATTCGACCTAGGAGGCTTACAACAAAATAAATTACATATTCGTGATCCTTTCTTCATCCTCTTCATTTTGGTACCAACTTCATCTCCTTTGGGTAACATTTCTAAAACTCTAGATTTCTCTAAATTCGTGTTTTTGACTTGAAATGGTGTTAGTTAGTGTCTATGGCTCATTGTGATGTCGTGTATGTAATTTGTATGCTCGATCTCGTTGTTTTAGTATAACTAGCATGAACTTGAATTTTGGTGTGTTGTTCTTGAATTTTGGATGATCATATGTTGTTAGATGTTAAAAGTTCATGTTCTAATTGTGTTCCTAGTATCACTAGCTTTAATTTGATGTGTAGGTTGCTTGAGAAAACTCCATAAACTTGATTAGTGATTTTTGGTGAATTTGGGTTAGGGTTTGATAAGCTTGAAATGAATAGATGATACATTGAATGCCATGAATTATTGTTAGTAAGTAGTTAGTTGTATTGTATGCTCGATTACCTACAAAACGGCGTGTTGTATGTATGCATTAAATGCTCGAATCATAAATGTGCACTTATCAAATTCGAGTATTAAATGTGTGCATTAATCGATCATTTATTTTGGAAAGCCGATTGTTACAAATAATGTTTTTGGTTGGTGAAATATATTTAGTTGTGTTCTTTGTCAAATTACCTTTCCAACGATATAAGGTGCGAGTTCTAAGAGTTAGCGGTTTGTAATTTATGCTTGAAAGAGTTTTGATTTGGGACTTGAACAATTGAGACTGACCAGGTACCAGCGCACGGCCAATGCCGCGGTGCGGCCAGCTTATGTCGCGGCGCGACATAAGCCGTGGTCAGGTTCTGACCTCCATGTCCAAAATACGAAAAATGTTTGGCATACTACGGACCTCCGATTCACATGAAACTTGTTCTAACATGCTCATATATGATTAAAAACCTCAGAAAAATAGTTCGGGACCCGACCCGAACATGTTGACTTTTTCGTTGACTTTGACCCGACCAAGTTGACTTTTAATCAAACTTAACCAAATATTTGTGCAATCGTTCTAACATGTTTTTATACTTGTACCTTGCATGAAACATGACAATTTGATTCACATGCTATTATGATCGAGCCTTAACGAGCCATAGGACTAATTGAACATCTTTGACCTATCGTGTTTACCGTTATTGATACAACCTATTGTTTAGGTCAAGACTAGCATTGTTCTTTGCACACGTTTACTTGTTGAAGTACTTTACTACTCGTGCACTCAAGGTGAGATCATAGTCCCACTTTTACTCTTTTTGAACTTACATTTGGGATGAGAAAACATAAACATTTCTTTACTAAGTGAACACAAGTACAGGAAAACAAACATTCTACATACGAGTTTAGAACAAAATCCTCAATTCGATTATCATTAGTTACACTTGCCGGGTGTAAGCGAGAACTTATGTTGTATGGATCCATATGGGTTTGACAAACCCTCATTCAAACTGTTCGCTACCGTTTACGAATGAAATATATTTTCGAGAAACAGTGTATGTTCTAGCACTAAGTGATGGGGTTCTATGGAAGGAATGTTAAGCATTGATAATTGGGTGCTCGTGAAACAAACTTTTGGAATGTATTACTATTATTTCATTGATGCAAATCTTGTGGTTCACTTGTACTTACTTACTTAAACCTATGATTTCACCAACGTTTTCGTTGACAGGTTTCTATGTTTTTCTCAGGTCCTCGAACGATACATGATACATGCTTCTGCTCATTATTTTGATACTTGCATTGGATGTCGAGTATATATGCATACACAGAGCGTCTTTTGGCTACTTTTAAATTGTGTCGCATAAGTTTCATTTGTACTTATAACTTTGTAACGTAACTTGTGGTGGAACTATTCTCGTAAACTTTGAACAATCTTTACATTTGAAATGAATGCGACATATCTTTTGGTCAAACGTTGTTTTAAAGACTTATGACCACGTAACGGGACCTAAGTAGACGGCGCCGTCAATGACGATTTTGTCGGGTCGCTACAGATGGTATCAGAGCGTTGGTTGTAGGGATTTAGAGTTCATTGGTGTCGACCCCGAGTCATAGGGTACATTGGTGAGTCTAGACTACAACCGGCATATAGACTTGAAGTAGGAATTACTTGACTACTTGTGCATTTATACTCGAACGCTTCTACTCATATATACTCTTAGTTCATCTTAATCTCACGTTGTTTAATTTGATTGACACGCCACCTTGACTATATGAAATGATGTCGAATGCACATATGAATCAGGGTAATATAATTTCCGGGATTATATTACGGTGACTCATATGAACGTTCCGACATTATGACATAAAGAATTTAAGGCGAGTCGAGGAAAAACTTCTCTTTATCTTTATTCTATATCACGGTTAGTATTATTGAGAATACTTGTGACGATCGCTCCAAATCCATATGGACGAACACGTCATTCATTGATTTCATTGCGAGGTATTTGACCTCTATATGATACGTTTTGTAAACATTGCATTCTTTTGAAAAGGCACACCATAAATGAATATTTAAATCAAAGGTTTTCGACATCTGATGATTTCTACATATAGACAATCACCGTATATAATAGTTTACAACATCATTTCTGTTGACAATGTAGTCAAAATAAGATACATGGTGATGATTTGGTAAATGCAACGTCTCCTTGAAAAATATGTCATGTAAGACTCCATGCACATAGCTTGTTTAACATCTAAGCAAACAGCGGAAGACTTCTAGGAAACCTGAGAATAAACATGCTAACAAGTGTCAACACAAAGGTTGGTGAGTTCATAGTTTTAATGTTGCTCATAATCTGTATATAAAGGTGGATCACAAGATTTCAGTTGTTTCATCCAGAAACGTTTATCAATAGATTCTACATAACAGAGCACCCTGGTAACTAAGCTTTAACGTTATAATGATAAATACCCCATTCGTTTTAATATACGCAAACCAACGTGTCCTAAACTCAAATAACACACGTCCGTTAAAAGGCTAGCGCTCTAGCTCGGACGGGGATGTCAAGCCCTATGGATCCATATACTACTACTCGCGCCCACCAGTTCTTATAACTGGCAGTTACTAGTTACCAAAGCTAAGGGATTTTCGGTTCAAACTCAGTGTAGAATTAAGTATGTACTTGTATCCATTGCGTTTTAAAATAAATTGCATGTATTCTCAGCCCAAAAATATAGATTGCAAAAGCAATTAAGAAGGGAGCAAATGAAACTCACACATATAAATATTGTATATCGGTTAATAAAGCATTTGCATGTATTCTCAGCCCAAAAATGTAGAGAGTAAAAGGGATCTTATGAAACTCACGCATATAAATATTGTATATCGGTTAATAAAGCATTTGCATGTATTCTCAGCCCAAAAATGTAGAGAGTAAAAGGGATCTTATGAAACTCGCGCATATAAATATTGTATATCGGTTAATAAAGCATTTGCATGTATTCTCAGCCCAAAAATGTAGAGAGTAAAAGGGATCTTATGAAACTCACGCATATAAATATTGTATATCGGTTAATAAAGCATTTGCATGTATTCTCAGCCCAAAAATGTAGAGAGTAAAAGGGATCTTATGAAACTCACGCATATAAATATTGTATATCGGTTAATAAAGCATTTGCATGTATTCTCAGCCCAAAAATGTAGAGAGTAAAAGGGATCTTATGAAACTCACTGTTTAATATTGATATACAATATTGTAGAAAAGCACGTAGACGCATCGGAGATGATAAACACGAGGTTTGATTCACAAAAATACCCTCGAACATTACCCATAATTTCCTTGGCAATAACCCATATTTTCCTTAGCTCTAGCTCGCTTGGAAACACGTTTTGAAAATTACTTGGACAGCACTCCGTCGTAATATTTTATGTACATTATTATTTTTGTATCGCAAAAATAATAACACTAATAATAAAAATAATAAGATTAATAATAATCTTATTAATAATAATAATAATAATAATAATAATAATAATAATAATAAATAATATTACGGAGTATATCTATATTTGTGTATGTGTGTGATTATCTCGAGCCAAAAACTGCAATTTATAGCAATCATACCTGAAAAAGTACCCCATGCGATCGCATGGGGTTTAGCCTCCTTGGCCATGCGATCGCATGGCTGGAGGATCCAGCTCATAAACCTTTGTCTCGTTGTTTGTCGACGTATTATATATATTAATATAATACGTAAATCGAATATTAAATTTTAAAAAGTCGTATTTATTAAATACTTCAGGGGTATTCTATGTAACTTATAATTAATAATTTCTATCATGTCGTTTTCATGTGAATAGTAAATAAATTAATTTAAATTCAACTATTTAAGCTACACGTTGTACGTTGTGCTTTACAAATTGTACATTATTAATTTAACTTCGTTTCTTAAAAAAAAATACAAAAATTATATCATAAAAATAAAATGACTTAATACGTAAAAAATTTAATTTGAAATAGCATCGTTTAATAGTAAATTTTTAATCATTTCGTATATAAATATTATTCGCATGATTCCGTATATATCGAAAACTCTTATATTTATTAAAATATGTATATAATACATGTTATAACGTTCGTGAATCGTTGTACAAACAGGATGGTCAACCGTTATATATAAAAAAAATCATTTTCAAAAGTTTTAAAACTTGTCAAAATTCATTGCTTATCATGTCGGAAACATTAAATCATAAAAAGATTAAGTTTAAATTTGGTCAGAAATTTCCGGGTCATCACAGTACCTACCCGTTAAAGAAATTTCGTCCCGAAATTTGAGTGAGGTCGTCATGGCTAAAAATAAAAATGTTTTAATGACGAATATGAGTTGATAATAAAGTTTTATCTATGTTTGAATAATATGGATAAAATAATCCAATTACTCGAAGCGTATGAGAGAAGTTATCGTAATAGAATGAAATGGAGAATAGAGATTCGTCTTATCTCTTGACGTAGTAACGATTGATTTTCGGAATTTAAGGAATAGAAAATCTTCATAATCTAAATAAGATTTGATTCTTCGGAATTTGCAGAAATTAGGATTTTCTTTGATTAAATGTGTAATCTGCCACAATTGCTATGTCTGATATTTCGCTATAAATTGACCTCTTCCGTTTCATTATTTTCACCACTCCTATATCTTCTTCCTCATTTCATACTTTCAAAAGATTGTGAAATGCTTCATCCAGTTCTGATTCTTGATATACTCCTAACTTTCATATCTGTCATTCTTCTTTTTCATCTACCGCCAGAGGAAGTTATTTTCTTCTACCATTACCTTGGGGTTATAGTGTTTTTCATTCTCCCGTGTCTTTATATTGCTATACGCATTGATATACACGGTTTGTAATTTCGGGATTGTTATCGGGCTTTATATTCTCCATTATATTTCGGAGCTTCATGCTTTCGTTTTCTCTTCCCGACCTTAAGTTAAGCGAATAATGGTCCAGAATTCGTAGCTATTCATTTCGGAATGAACATAGTTAATGTTCTAAGAAAGAAATTGTAATGGCACGATATTGATTTGTCAAATTATCAGAATATCTGGAAAAGACCGAATCATCAAGAAAAATATTTTCTTGATCTGTTTAGAGGTTAAATAGAATGAAAGAGTTATGTAACATGGTTCATGATGAGGGTATGATCTGAGAACCTTTATCACGTTCCATTAGAAACTCAGCATGACTTACTGTAATATAATCACGTTGATCAAGTGTCATTATATTATACTAACTCATGCTTCAGCTCCCAACACCACTTTCAAAATATTCATATTTTAAACTTGAAAGTTTCAGAATTTAGAAGCTAAAATAGTTTCTTTTATGATATAACACAGATATCGCAAGGAGAAAATTGATTTTCGATACGAATGATTATGAAATTATCTCCAGAAATATGGAGGATATTTATAATGAAAGATTCGATGATATCTTAGAATTTCTAATATCAAAGGATGATGAAGAATATTGTCCGCAAGGGTTTAGATTCGGAAGCAAGGTATTCGTTAATGGCTTCAGCAGATACTGAATCATTTGGATTCTTTGAAGGTAGATTTAGTCTTCTTGATTTGTCCACAGCCTCCTTCATGGTCTGCTCAATCCGTTTTTCAGTTCCAAACCTTCTCTTTTTCTCAGTTTTACCACCATACTATTATTTATCATCAAACTTTTGACTGTTAAAGTCGTTTACCATTTTTGCTGCTTCATCAGCATTGTTCCAATTTTAGAGAACTAGTTCATAGTTTGGGATGTTTTTCCGAAACTTCACCTTCGAAGTATGTAAGTCTAGAAGATAGATGTTATCCATATATAACTGTTGTCGTATAAAATGCTGCAAGATTCAAAATACTGATTGCTAATTCCCGGTAGTTGGTATGGCAATTACCGTTATAAGATGTGGATGAGTACATGATAGGGTTTCAATGAGTATAAGGATTTTTCGGAAGGTCAAGGATCAATGAAGTTGTTGGTAAATTTACTGCTAATGTGGTGGAACATAAAAGGTTTCCCGGTAACAAAAACGTATATGTCAAGGTTACAATAAGGTTAATCTGAAAAGTCAAAGTTGACTGGTTGAAAGTGTGATAAAACTGGATACTTTGAAAAGGATGGCAAGATTATTTTCAGTAATAACAATGCTAAAGGATCTTTCACATTTTTGAAGTCAAATTATAGATTTGAAAGATGTAGAGATCTAAGAATGATGTCACAGGTTCAGAGTTATGACTTAGATTCTGATCCGTCAATATCAGAATATGTAATTGAATTTGTATGAAAATGATTGTATATCGTTGTGAGCATTGTTAATAATTTTTGAATCAAAGTTGAAGAATGTACAGTGTAACATATTAATTGCGAACTTATATATTTCCCGGGTATTACCTACCCGTTAAAGATTTCACAATTAATACTTTGTACAAAAGAATTTTTATTACCGTCTTTATGAAAATATATGTATGTATATTTTCTTCAGATGTAACACAGATTTAATGAGTTAATATCATATTAAGCTCATTTAATTTTTTTTTTGTTGGATTAGAAATGAATAATCTCTAAAACATTAAAGATTTCATAATCTTCGTGGAGTATTTTACTAATGTAATCAATACTTCGTTATTCAGTTTTATTGATATTTCCTCAGTGAATCATGTTGGTGCTTATGGAACTCTTGCTAACTTCGCAAGGTAAAAATGATGTTTTCTGGGAAGTTTCGAGTATATCGAAAATGAAAATGTAAAATCAATTATGTATTTGAATAATACACTTGGTTTATTATGAAATGGAATTCATTAAGTTGAAACAAAGATTGTAGTTAACAATGGTTAAGTTGTTAAGGAAGGATGTACATCATTGCATATTAGTAATATGAACTAACCGAGTAGTACCTACCAGTTAAGATTCACACGTAATAGCTTAGTACGAAAAGATTTATTTTGATTTCAAAATTCATATATATTAAATATACATAAAATTTCTTCAGGAGAAATGAGTTAAAACTTCATCGATTATTGTTGCTGGTATTTCTTGGTAACTACGGTGCATATGACGTTGATGCTTGTGGAACAGATTGTGAAGTTGAGGTTTGCGATGCGGATGTTGTTGGTGGTGGTAATGGTACTGTTGGTGTTGTTGTCGGTGGTACTGTTGATGCCGGTGATGCTGCTGGTGTTTGTAACCTTTGCACCATATTCTCCAAAGCCACTACTCGAGCACGAAGCTCGTTGACTTCTTCTACTACACCGGGATGATTGGCGGTTCGGACGAGCGGATGAATAAGATCCAGAATTTGAGATAGTATATTATCGTGACGAGATACTCTGGAAATGAGAGAGAAAATGGTGTCTCGAACAGGTTCGCCAGTAAGTGCTTCAGGTTCTTCGCCAAGAGGGCAATGTGGTGGGTGAAAGGGATCGCCTTCTTCTTGTCTCCAATAATTAAGTAGGCTACGAACCCATCCCCAATTCATCCAGAATAGATGATGGCTAATTGGTTGATCCATTCCGGTTACACTGTCTTCGGAATTCAGGTGAATATCCATATCGGAATAGCTGTCAGAGTTTGAACTAGATACGGGATCCATCTTGTATAAATAGGGAGATGATTTTTGATATGAATTAGATTATAGAATTTAGTTTGGTATTCTTCAATACATAATTTACATATATAATACCAAATTCCATAAATCACGGAGAAATTTTCGGAAGATATCAGGAAAAGTTTACAGTAACAGATACGCTAAGATATGAATTTTTGTCTATACACTATTTATGCAATAAATGCAGGAAAACGTGTCTAGACTTAAGAATGATAAGCATGTAATTTTCGACAAGAAATGATAAGCAAAACTTTTAACTTGCAGACACGGTCGAAGTCCAGACTTACTAATGCATCTTAACAACTATCAGTTAGACACATTCATGCAAGACCTGATTCGCTAGGACCAACGCTCTGATACCAACTGTGACGATCGCTCCAAATCCATATGGACGAACACGTCATTCATTGATTTCATTGCGAGGTATTTGACCTCTATATGATACGTTTTGTAAACATTGCATTCTTTTGAAAAGGCACACCATAAATGAATATTTAAATCAAAGGTTTTCGACATCTGATGATTTCTACATATAGACAATCACCGTATATAATAGTTTACAACATCATTTCTGTTGACAATGCAGTCAAAATAAGATACATGGTGATGATTTGGTAAATGCAACGTCTCCTTGAAAAATATGTCATGTAAGACTCCATGCACATAGCTTGTTTAACATCTAAGCAAACAGCGGAAGACTTCTAGGAAACCTGAGAATAAACATGCTAACAAGTGTCAACACAAAGGTTGGTGAGTTCATAGTTTTAATATTGCTCATAATCTGTATATAAAGGTGGATCACAAGATTTCAGTTGTTTCATCCAGAAACGTTTATCAATAGATTCTACATAACAGAGCACCCTGGTAACTAAGCTTTAACGTTATAATGATAAATACCCCATTCGTTTTAATACACGCAAACCAACGTGTCCTAAACTCAAATAACACACGTCCGTTAAAAGGCTAGCGCTCTAGCTCGGACGGGGATGTCAAGCCCTATGGATCCATATACTACTACTCGCGCCCACCAGTTCTTATAACTGGCAGTTACTAGTTACCAAAGCTAAGGGATTTTCGGTTCAAACTCAGTGTAGAATTAAGTATGTACTTGTATCCATTGCGTTTTAAAATAAATTGCATGTATTCTCAGCCCAAAAATATAGATTGCAAAAGCAATTAAGAAGGGAGCAAATGAAACTCACGCATATAAATATTGTATATCGGTTAATAAAGCATTTGCATGTATTCTCAGCCCAAAAATGTAGAGAGTAAAAGGGATCTTATGAAACTCACGCATATAAATATTGTATATCGGTTAATAAAGCATTTGCATGTATTCTCAGCCCAAAAATGTAGAGAGTAAAAGGGATCTTATGAAACTCGCGCATATAAATATTGTATATCGGTTAATAAAGCATTTGCATGTATTCTCAGCCCAAAAATGTAGAGAGTAAAAGGGATCTTATGAAACTCACGCATATAAATATTGTATATCGGTTAATAAAGCATTTGCATGTATTCTCAGCCCAAAAATGTAGAGAGTAAAAGGGATCTTATGAAACTCACGCATATAAATATTGTATATCGGTTAATAAAGCATTTGCATGTATTCTCAGCCCAAAAATGTAGAGAGTAAAAGGGATCTTATGAAACTCACTGTTTAATATTGATATACAATATTGTAGAAAAGCACGTAGATGCATCGGAGATGATAAACACGAGGTTTGATTCACAAAAATACCCTCGAACATTACCCATAATTTCCTTGGCAATAACACATATTTTCCTTAGCTCTAGCTCGCTTGGAAACACGTTTTGAAAATTACTTGGACAGCACTCCGTCGTAATATTTTATGTACATTATTATTTTTGTATCGCAAAAATAATAACATTAATAATAAAAATAATAAGATTAATAATAATCTTATTAATAATAATAATAATAATAATAATAATAATAATAATAATAATAATAATAATAATAATAAATAATATTACGGAGTATATCTATATTTGTGTATGTGTGTGATTATCTCGAGCCAAAAACTGCAATTTATAGCAATCATACCTGAAAAAGTACCCCATGCGATGGCATGGGGTTTAGCCTCCTTGGCCATGCGATCGCATGGCTGGAGGATCCATCTCATAAACCTTTGTCTCGTTGTTTGTCGACGTATTATATATATTAATATAATACGTAAATCGAATATTAAATTTTAAAAAGTCGTATTTATTAAATACTTCAGGGGTATTCTATGTAACTTATAATTAATAATTTCTATCATGTCGTTTTCATGTGAATAGTAAATGAATTAATTTAAATTCAACTATTTAAGCTACACGTTGTACGTTGTGCTTTACAAATTGTACATTATTAATTTAACTTCGTTTCTTAAAAAAAAATACAAAAATTATATCATAAAAATAAAATGACTTAATACGTAAAAAATTTAATTTGAAATAGCATCGTTTAATAGTAAATTTTTAATCATTTCGTATATAAATATTATTCGCATGATTCCGTATATATCGAAAACTCTTATATTTATTAAAATATGTATATAATACATGTTATAACTGTAGTGACCCGAACTTTTCCATGTTTATATATATTAATTGAGATTGATATTTACATGATTAAATGTTTCCAACATGTTAAGCAATCAAACTTGTTAAGACTTGATTAATTGAAATATGTTTCATATAGACAATTGATCACCCAAGTTGACCGGTGATTCACGAACGTTAAAACTTGTAAAAACTATACGATGACATATATATGGTTATATATATAGTTAACATGTTTTTATTATAAGTATGTATCTCATTAGGTATTTTAACAATGAGTTATATACATAAAAATGAGACTATTAATTTAAGAAACTCGAAAACGATATATATAACGATTATCGTTATAACAACGTCTTACTAGGTACATATGAATCATAGTAAGATATTGATACACTTGGTTAATTATGTTAAATGATAAGTAAATATATTATTAAGTGTATTAACAATGAAATACATATGTAAAAATAAGACTACTAACTTAATGATTTCGAAATGAGACATATATGTAACGATTATCGTTGTAACGACATTTAACTGTATATACATCATACTGAGATATATTATATATCATAATATCATGATAATATAACAATTTAATATCTCATTTGTTATAATAAACAATGGGTTAACAACATTCAACAAGATCGTTAACCTAAAGGTTTCAAAACAACATTTACATGTAACGACTAACGATGACTTAACGACTCAGTTAAAATGTATATACATGTAGTGTTTTAATATGTATTCATACACTTTTGAAAGACTTCAAGACACTTATCAAAATACTTCTACTTAACAAAAATTCTTACAATTACATCCTCGTTCAGTTTCATCAACAATTCTACTCGTATGCACCCGTATTCGTACTCGTACAATACACAGCTTTTAGATGTATGTACTATTGGTATATACACTCCAATGATCAGCTCTTAGCAGCCCATGTGAGTCACCTAACACATGTGGGAACCATCATTTGGCAACTAGCATGAAATATCTCATAAAATTACAAAAATATGAGTAATCATTCATGACTTATTTACATGAAAACAAAATTACATATCCTTTATATCTAATCCATACACCAACGACCAAAAACACCTACAAACACTTTCATTCTTCAATTTTCTTCATCTAATTGATCTCTCTCAAGTTCTATCTTCAAGTTCTAAGTGTTCTTCATAAATTCCAAAAGTTCTAGTTTCATAAAATCAAGAATACTTTCAAGTTTGCTAGCTCACTTCCAATCTTGTAAGGTGATCATCCAACCTCAAGAAATCTTTGTTTCTTACAGTTGGTTATCATTCTAATACAAGGTAATAATCATATTCAAACTTTGGTTCAATTTCTATAACTATAACAATCTTATTTCAAGTGATGATCTTACTTGAACTTGTTTTCGTGTCATGATTTTGCTTCAAGAACTTCGAGCCATCCAAGGATCCATTGAAGCTAGATCCATTTTTCTATTTTCCAGTAGGTTTATCCAAGGAACTTAAGGTAGTAATGATGTTCATAACATCATTCGATTCATACATATAAAGCTATCTTATTCGAAGGTTTAAACTTGTAATCACTAGAACATAGTTTAGTTAATTCTAAACTTGTTCGCAAACAAAAGTTAATCCTTCTAACTTGACTTTTAAAATCAACTAAACACATGTTCTATATCTATATGATATGCTAACTTAATGATTTAAAACCTGGAAACACGAAAAACACCGTAAAACCGGATTTACGCCGTCGTAGTAACACCGCGGGCTGTTTTGGGTTAGTTAATTAAAAACTATGATAAACTTTGATTTAAAATTTGTTATTCTGAGAAAATGATTTTTATTATGAACATGAAACTATATCCAAAAATTATGGTTAAACTCAAAGTGGAAGTATGTTTTCTAAAATAGTCATCTAGACGTCGTTCTTTCGACTGAAATGACTACCTTTACAAAAATGACTTGTAACTTATTTTTCCGACTATAAACTTATACTTTTCTGTTTAGATTCATAAAATAGAGTTCAATATGAAACCATAGCAATTTGATTCACTCAAAACGGATTTAAAATGAAGAAGTTATGGGTAAAACAAGATTGGATAATTTTTCTCATTTTAGCTACGTGAAAATTGGTAACAAATCTATTCCAACCATAACTTAATCAACTTGTATTGTATATTATGTAATCTTGAGATACCATAGACACGTATACAATGTTTCGACCTATCATGTCGACACATCTATATATATTTCGAAACAACCATAGACACTCTATATGTGAATGTTGGAGTTAGCTATATAGGGTTGAGGTTGATTCCAAAATATATATAGTTTGAGTTGTGATCAATACTGAGATACGTATACACTGGGTCGTGGATTGATTCAAGATAATATTTATCAATTTATTTCTGTACATCTAACTGTGGACAACTAGTTGTAGGTTACTAACGAGGACAGCTGACTTAATAAACTTAAAACATCAAAATATATTAAAAGTGTTGTAAATATATTTTGAACATACTTTGATATATATATGTATATATTGTTATAGGTTCGTGAATCAACCAGTGACCAAGTCTTACTTCCCGACGAAGTAAAAATCTGTGAAAGTGAGTTATAGTCCCACTTTTAAAATCTAATATTTTTGGGATGAGAATACATGCAGGTTTTATAAATGATTTACAAAATAGACACAAGTACGTGAAACTACATTCTATGGTTGAATTATCGAAATCAAATATGCCCCTTTTTATTAAGTCTGGTAATCTAAGAATTAGGGAACAGACACCCTAATTGACGCGAATCCTAAAGATAGATCTATTGGGCCTAACAAACCCCATCCAAAGTACCGGATGCTTTAGTACTTCGAAGTTTATATCATATCCGAAGGGTGTCCCGGAATGATGGGGATATTCTTATATATGCATCTTGTTAATGTCGGTTACCAGGTGTTCACCATATGAATGATTTTTATCTCTATGTATGGGATGTGTATTGAAATATGAAATCTTGTGGTCTATTGTTACGATTTGATATATATAGGTTAAACCTATAACTCACCAACATTTTTGTTGACGTTTAAAGCATGTTTATTTTCAGGTGAATATTAAGAGCTTCCGCTGTTGCATACTAAAATAAGGACAAGATTTGGAGTCCATGTTTGTATGATATTGTGTAAAAACTGCATTCAAGAAACTGATTTCGATGTAACATATTTGTATTGTAAACCATTATGTAATGGTCGTGTGTAAATAGGATATTTTAGATTATCATTATTTGATAATCTACGTAAAGCTTTTTAAACCTTTATTTATGAAATAAAGGTTATGGTTTGTTTTAAAAATGAATGCAGTCTTTGAAAAACGTCTCATATAGAGGTCAAAACCTCGCAACGAAATCAATTAATATGGAACGTTTTTAATCAATAAGAACGCGACATTTCAGTTGGTATCCGAGCGTTGGTCTTAGAGAACCAGAATTTTTCATTAGTGTGTCTTATCGAGTTTGTTAGGATACATTAGTGAGTCTGGACTTCGACCGTGTTTACTTGAAAAATGATTGCTTAACAAATTTTGTTGGAAACTATATATTTTTAACATGTGAATATTATGTGATATATTAATCTTTTAACGCGTTTGATATTATGTGATAGATGTCTACCTCTAGAACAAGTCCCATTGACTCACCTAATAATAATGAAGAGTCAAATGTAAATTGGAATGATTCGTGGACTGATTCACAAGTTCCCGAAGAGGAACCGGAAGAAGAGTCGGAACCGGAAGAAGAATCGGAACCGGAAGAAGAATCGAAACCGGATGAAGAAATAGAACCGGTGGGGGAAATAATAAAACGGTTAAGTAAAAGAAAATCCTCAACCAACCGACCAAGGTTAATTATGGTCAATGGTGTTTCCGCCAAGGAAGCAAAATATTGGGAGGATTACCAATTCTCCGATGAATCGGATTCCGACGAGAATTCCGATGATGTTATAGAAATTACCCCAACTGAATTTAAAAAGGCAAAAGAAAATAATAAGGGAAAGGGCATAAAAATAGAGAAATCTAATTCCAACCCCGATGAACTTTATATGTATCGTCAACCCCCGAAGTCCTTAAGTTGTAACAATGACCCGGGAACCTCTAAACCACCAGG
This sequence comes from Rutidosis leptorrhynchoides, assembly GCF_046630445.1. Lineage (NCBI taxonomy): Eukaryota > Viridiplantae > Streptophyta > Magnoliopsida > Asterales > Asteraceae > Rutidosis > Rutidosis leptorrhynchoides. The sequence goes on from NC_092339.1 coordinate 381,809,430, forward strand.
TTTTTCTAAACCAATGTGGAAAATTACGGCTCGTATTAGGGGAACATCATATATCCCTAGAAACTTGGCAAAACGAACCAAAACCGAGGAAGAAGAAACGAGCGAGTCGGAATAAGATAGTTGTATTCGTGTGGTGTAATATATGTAATATAGTGTTCTTATGCTTTATGATATATGTAAAAATTGCTTGTATTAATAAGTATTTTTTTATGAATCTAACTCTTGTCTATTTTACAGTTTAAAAACACAAAATGGATAGACAACCCAATATTTTAAGAGACCTACCCGGAGACATGATTGATGAAATCTTGTCTAGAGTCGGCCAGAATTCCTCGGCACAACTATTTAAGGCGAGATCAGTTTGTAAGACATTCGAAGAACGTTCCAAGAATGTCTTGGTTTATAAGAGACTTTCGTTTGAAAGATGGGGGATATCACATTGGGAAACCCATAAGTTACTATGTGTTTACTTTGACACATATATTGCGGGGAACCCAAATGCTATTTTACGCAACGGGTTAAGAAATTATTTTGACTCAATATATCCGAATATTGGACTTCGTGATTTAGAAAAAGCGGCTAACATGCAACATAAAGAAGCATGTTATGCTTACGGATTAGTAATGTTCGCTTCTCACCAAAGTGAGAACAAGAACATCGGGCTACAACTATTAAACAAAACGTTTCCACAAGTGACGGAGTCGGTAATTGGGGTAAGAAATGAGGTTTTTAGATTATTACGGGACTGTTGGACATTACGTAACCCTCGTCCCTTTGACGACGTTACAACACGCTGTCTTATCAATGGCCATAACGGTTATGTTCCACAAGACCAAGGATGGGAAGTAGTCCTAGTAAAACCAGAATGCATGACTTGTTTCTGGACGTATGAATTACGTGTCTTTATTGCCTTTGCTGAACGACTTGTGTACTAGCTAGAATTATCTTCACAACTATCTTGTATCAAAGTTATTGTGTGCTATATTTCATGCTTTATGTAAAATAAGCGGTATTGTAAGTTTGTAAAATATTGTGAAAAAGTTTGAACGCGAAATATTATTATAATCAGTTTTTCATATAGAATTGTAGTAGTTGAATTGTATATTAGCTACTAAGTATGAACTTAACGGGTAGGTACTACCCGAATTTAAACTTATAAAACGCTAATATGAAGAAAAAGCTTTTATAAATGAGTTCATATTATGCTACAAAATACTATTAACTACTCTTAATATTCTGTATGATTAACTTGTTCCATTTGACTATTTTGAAGGAAATGGCACCGACTACTCGACACACCGTGAATATGAATGAAGAAGAATTCCGTACTTTTCTAGCTTCAAACATAGCCGCAGTACAGGCTGCGCTACATACCAACAATAACCTTGGATCTGGCAGTACAGGAGATCGTGTAGGATGCACCTACAAAGAATTCACTGCCTGCAAACCTTTGGAATTTGATGGAATCGAAGGACCGATCGGATTAAAACGGTGGACCGAGAAGGTCGAATCGGTGTTTGCCATAAGTAAGTGTACTGAAGAGGACAAAGTGAAGTATGCTACGCATACCTTCACAGGTTCTGCGTTAACATGGTGGAATACCTATCTAGAGCAAGTGGGACAAGACGATGCGTACGCACTACCGTGGTCAGCATTCAAGCACTTGATGAACGAGAAGTACCGTCCCAGAACCGAGGTCAATAAGCTCAAGACAGAACTTAGAGGGTTACGAACCCAAGGATTTGATATTACCACGTACGAAAGACGATTCACAGAATTGTGCCTATTGTGTCCGGGAGCATTCGAAGATGAGGAAGAGAAGATCGACGCGTTTGTGAAAGGATTACCGGAAAGAATCCAAGAAGATATAAGTTCACACGAGCCCGCCTCCATACAACAGGCATGTAGAATGGCTCACAAACTAGTGAACCAGATTGAAGAAAGAATTAAAGAACAGACTGCTGAAGAGGCCAATGTGAAGCAAGTCAAAAGAAAGTGGGAGGAAAACGGTGATAAGAATCACCAATACAACAACAACACCAATTACAACAATAATCGCAACAATTATCCCAGCAATCGCAACATCAATCGCAACTACAACAAACGGCCCAACAACAACAACAACAACAACAACAACAACAGCAACTACAACAATCATCCCAACAACAATAATAACCGCAACAACAACAACAATCAGAAGCAGCTATGCCAAAGGTGTGAAAAGTATCACTCGGGGTTCTGCACCAAATTTTGCAACAAGTGTAAAAGAAATGGTCATAGCGCGGCGAAGTGTGAGGTCTACGGACCAGGGGTTAATAGAACAAAAGGAACAAATGGTGTCGGAACGAGTAATGGCGGAGCAAGTAGTGTCGGAGCAAGTTATGCCAATGTAGTTTGTTATAAATGTGGAAAACCGGGCCACATTATTAGAAATTGCCCGAACCAGGAGAACACGAGTGGACAAGGCCGCGGAAGAGTTTTCAATATTAATGCGGCAGAGGCACAGAAAGACCCGGAGCTTGTTACGGGTACGTTTCTTATTGACAATAAATCTGCTTACGTTTTATTTGATTCGGGTGCGGATAGAAGCTATATGAGTAGAGATTTTTGTGCTAAATTAAGTTGTCCATTGACGCCTTTGGATAGTAAATTTTTACTCGAATTAGCAAATGGTAAATTAATTACAGCAGATAATATATGTCGGAATCGAGAAATTAAACTGGTTAGCGAAACATTTAAGATTGATTTGATACCAGTAGAGTTAGGGAGTTTTGATGTGATAATCGGTATGGACTGGTTTAAAGAAGTGAAAGCAGAGATCGTTTGTTACAAAAATGCAATTCGCATTATACGAGAAAAAGGAAAACACTTAATGGTGTACGGAGAAAAGGGCAACACGAAGCTACATCTTATTAGTAATTTGAAGGCACAAAAACTAATAAGAAAAGGTTGCTATGCTGTTCTAGCACACGTCGAGAAAGTACAAACTGAAGAAAAGAGCATCAATGATGTTCGCATTGCAAAAGAATTTCCCGATGTATTTCCGAAAGAATTACCGGGATTACCCCCACATCGATCCGTTGAATTTCAAATAGATCTTGTACCAGGAGCTGCACCAATAGCTCGTGCTCCTTACAGACTCGCACCCAGCGAGATGAAAGAACTGCAAAGCCAATTACAAGAACTTTTAGAGCGTGGTTTCATTCGACCAAGCACATCACCGTGGGGAGCTCCTGTTTTGTTTGTCAAGAAGAAAGATGGTACATTCAGGTTGTGTATCGACTACCGAGAGTTGAACAAACTTACCATCAAGAACCGCTACCCACTACCGAGAATCGACGACATATTTGATCAACTACAAGGCTCGTCTGTTTATTCAAAGATTGACTTACGTTCCGGGTATCATCAAATGCGGGTGAAAGAAGATGATATTCCAAAGACTGCTTTCAGAACACGTTACAGTCATTACGAGTTTATGGTCATGCCGTTTGGTTTAACTAATGCACCAGCTGTGTTCATGGACCTTATGAACCGAGTGTGTGGACCATACCTTGACAAGTTTGTCATTGTTTTCATTGATGACATACTTATTTACTCAAAGAATGACCAAGAACACGGTGAACATTTGAGAAAGGTGTTAGAAGTATTGAGGAAGGAAAAACTGTACGCTAAGTTTTCAAAGTGTGCATTTTGGTTAGAAGAAGTTCAATTCCTCGGTCACATAGTGAACAAAGAAGGTATTAAGGTGGATCCGGCAAAGATAGAAACTGTTGAAAAGTGGGAAACCCCGAAAACTCCGAAACACATACGCCAGTTTTTAGGACTAGCTGGTTACTACAGAAGGTTCATCCAAGACTTTTCCAGAATAGCAAAACCCTTGACTGCATTAACGCATAAAGGGAAGAAATTTAAATGGAAGGATAAACAAGAGAAAGCGTTTCAGTTATTGAAGAAAAAGCTAACTACGGCACCTATATTGTCATTGCCTGAAGGGAATGATGATTTTGTGATTTATTGTGACGCATCAAAGCAAGGTCTCGGTTGTGTATTAATGCAACGAACGAAGGTGATTGCTTATGCGTCTAGACAATTGAAGATTCACGAACAAAATTATACGACGCATGATTTGGAATTAGGCGCGGTTGTGTTTGCATTAAAGACTTGGAGGCACTACTTATATGGGGTCAAAAGTATTATATATACCGACCACAAAAGTCTTCAACACATATTTAATCAGAAACAACTGAATATGAGGCAGCGTAGGTGGATTGAATTATTAAATGATTACGACTTTGAGATTCGTTACCACCCGGGGAAGGCAAATGTGGTAGCCGATGCCTTGAGCAGGAAGGACAGAGAACCCATTCGAGTAAAATCTATGAATATAATGATTCATAATAACCTTACTACTCAAATAAAGGAGGCGCAACAAGGAGTTTTAAAAGAGGGAAATTTAAAGGATGAAATACCCAAAGGATCGGAGAAGCATCTTAATATTCGGGAAGACGGAACCCGGTATAGGGCTGAAAGGATTTGGGTACCAAAATTTGGAGATATGAGAGAAATGGTACTTAGAGAAGCTCATAAAACCAGATACTCAATACATCCTGGAACGGGGAAGATGTACAAGGATCTCAAGAAACATTTTTGGTGGCCGGGTATGAAAGCCGATGTTGCTAAATACGTAGGAGAATGTTTGACGTGTTCTAAGGTCAAAGCTGAGCATCAGAAACCATCAGGTCTACTTCAACAACCTGAAATCCCGAAATGGAAATGGGAAAACATTACCATGGATTTCATCACTAAATTGCCAAGGACTGCAAGTGGTTTTGATACTATTTGGGTAATAGTTGATCGTCTCACCAAGTCAGCACACTTCCTGCCAATAAGAGAAGATGACAAGATGGAGAAGTTAGCACGACTGTATTTGAAGGAAGTCATCTCCAGACATGGAATACCAATCTCTATTATCTCTGATAGGGATGGCAGATTTATTTCAAGATTCTGGCAGACATTACAGCAAGCATTAGGAACTCGTCTAGACATGAGTACTGCCTATCATCCACAAACTGATGGGCAGAGCGAAAGGACGATACAAACGCTTGAAGACATGCTACGAGCATGTGTTATTGATTTCGGAAACAGTTGGGATCGACATCTACCGTTAGCAGAATTTTCCTACAACAACAGCTACCATTCAAGCATTGAGATGGCGCCGTTTGAAGCACTTTATGGTAGAAAGTGCAGGTCTCCGATTTGTTGGAGTGAAGTGGGGGATAGACAGATTACGGGTCCGGAGATTATACAAGAAACTACCGAGAAGATCATCCAAATTCAACAACGGTTGAAAACCGCCCAAAGTCGACAAAAGAGCTACGCTGACATTAAAAGAAAAGATATAGAATTTGAAATTGGAGAGATGGTCATGCTTAAAATTGCACCTTGGAAAGGCGTTGTTCGATTTGGTAAACGAGGGAAATTAAATCCAAGGTATATTGGACCATTCAAGATTATTGATCGTGTCGGACCAGTAGCTTACCGACTTGAGTTACCTCAACAACTCACGGCTGTACATAACACTTTCCACGTCTCGAATTTGAAGAAATGTTTTGCTAAAGAAGATCTCACTATTCCGTTAGATGAAATCCAAATCAACGAAAAACTCCAATTCATCGAAGAACCCGTCGAAATAATGGATCGTGAGGTTAAAAGACTTAAGCAAAACAAGATACCAATTGTTAAGGTTCGATGGAATGCTCGTAGAGGACCCGAGTTCACCTGGGAGCTTGAAGATCAGATGAAGAAGAAATACCCGCATCTATTTCTAGAAGACTCGTCAACACCTTCAACAGCTTAAAATTTCGGGACGAAATTTATTTAACGGGTAGGTACTGTAGTGACCCGAACTTTTCCATGTTTATATATATTAATTGAGATTGATATTTACATGATTAAATGTTTCCAACATGTTAAGCAATCAAACTTGTTAAGACTTGATTAATTGAAATATGTTTCATATAGACAATTGACCACCCAAGTTGACCGGTGATTCACGAACGTTAAAACTTGTAAAAACTATACGATGACATATATATGGTTATATATATAGTTAACATGTTTTTATTATAAGTATGTATCTCATTAGGTATTTTAACAATGAGTTATATACATAAAAATGAGACTATTAATTTAAGAAACTCGAAAACGATATATATAACGATTATCGTTATAACAACGTCTTACTAGGTACATATGAATCATAGTAAGATATTGATACACTTGGTTAATTATGTTAAATGATAAGTAAATATATTATTAAGTGTATTAACAATGAAATACATATGTAAAAATAAGACTACTAACTTAATGATTTCGAAATGAGACATATATGTAACGATTATCGTTGTAACGACATTTAACTGTATATACATCATACTGAGATATATTATATATCATAATATCATGATAATATAACAATTTAATATCTCATTTGTTATAATAAACAATGGGTTAACAACATTCAACAAGATCGTTAACCTAAAGGTTTCAAAACAACATTTACATGTAACGACTAACGATGACTTAACGACTCAGTTAAAATGTATATACATGTAGTGTTTTAATATGTATTCATACACTTTTGAAAGACTTCAAGACACTTATCAAAATACTTATACTTAACAAAAATTCTTACAATTACATCCTCGTTCAGTTTCATCAACAATTCTACTCGTATGCACCCGTATTCGTACTCGTACAATACACAGCTTTTAGATGTATGTACTATTGGTATATACACTCCAATGATCAGCTCTTAGCAGCCCATGTGAGTCACCTAACACATGTGGGAACCATCATTTGGCAACTAGCATGAAATATCTCATAAAATTACAAAAATATGAGTAATCATTCATGACTTATTTACATGAAAACAAAATTACATATCCTTTATATCTAATCCATACACCAACGACCAAAAACACCTACAAACACTTTCATTCTTCAATTTTCTTCATCTAATTGATCTCTCTCAAGTTCTATCTTCAAGTTCTAAGTGTTCTTCATAAATTCCAAAAGTTCTAGTTTCATAAAATCAAGAATACTTTCAAGTTTGCTAGCTCACTTCCAATCTTGTAAGGTGATCATCCAACCTCAAGAAATCTTTGTTTCTTATAGTAGGTTATCATTCTAATACAAGGTAATAATCATATTCAAACTTTGGTTCAATTTCTATAACTATAACAATCTTATTTCAAGTGATGATCTTACTTGAACTTGTTTTCGTGTCATGATTTTGCTTCAAGAACTTCGAGCCATCCAAGGATCCATTGAAGCTAGATCCATTTTTCTCTTTTCCAGTAGGTTTATCCAAGGAACTTAAGGTAGTAATGATGTTCATAACATCATTCGATTCATACATATAAAGCTATCTTATTCGAAGGTTTAAACTTGTAATCACTAGAACATAGTTTAGTTAATTCTAAACTTGTTCGCAAACAAAAGTTAATCCTTCTAACTTGACTTTTAAAATCAACTAAACACATTTTCTATATCTATATGATATGCTAACTTAATGATTTAAAACCTGGAAACACGAAAAACACCGTAAAACCGGATTTACGCCGTCGTAGTAACACCGCGGGCTGTTTTGGGTTAGTTAATTAAAAACTATGATAAACTTTGATTTAAAAGTTGTTATTCTGAGAAAATGATTTTTATTATGAACATGAAACTATATCCAAAAATTATGGTTAAACTCAAAGTGGAAGTATGTTTTCTAAAATAGTCATCTAGACGTCGTTCTTTCGACTGAAATGACTACCTTTACAAAAACGACTTGTAACTTATTTTTCCGACTATAAACTTATACTTTTCTGTTTAGATTCATAAAATAGAGTTCAATATGAAACCATAGCAATTTGATTCACTCAAAACGGATTTAAAATGAAGAAGTTATGGGTAAAACAAGATTGGATAATTTTTCTCATTTTAGCTACGTGAAAATTGGTAACAAATGTATTCCAACCATAACTTAATCAACTTGTATTGTATATTATGTAATCTTGAGATACCATAGACACGTATACAATGTTTCGACCTATCATGTCGACACATCTATATATATTTCGGAACAACTATAGACACTCTATATGTGAATGTTGGAGTTAGCTATACAGGGTTGAGGTTGATTCCAAAATATATATAGTTTGAGTTGTGATCAATACTGAGATACGTATACACTGGGTCGTGGATTGATTCAAGATAATATTTATCAATTTATTTCTGTACATCTAACTGTGGACAACTAGTTGTAGGTTACTAACGAGGACAGCTGACTTAATAAACTTAAAACATCAAAATATATTAAAAGTGTTGTAAATATATTTTGAACATACTTTGATATATATATGTATATATTGTTATAGGTTCGTGAATCAACCAGTGGCCAAGTCTTACTTCCCGACGAAGTAAAAATCTGTGAAAGTGAGTTATAGTCCCACTTTTAAAATCTAATATTTTTGGGATGAGAATACATGCAGGTTTTATAAATGATTTACAAAATAGACACAAGTACGTGAAACTACATTCTATGGTTGAATTATCGAAATCGAATATGCCCCTTTTTATTAAGTCTGGTAATCTAAGAATTAGGGAACAGACACCCTAATTGACGCGAATCCTAAAGATAGATCTATTGGGCCTAACAAACCCCATCCAAAGTACCGGATGCTTTAGTACTTCAAAATTTATATCATATCCGAAGGGTGTCCCGGAATGATGGGGATATTCTTATATATGCATCTTGTTAATGTCGGTTACCAGGTGTTCACCATATGAATGATTTTTATCTCTATGTATGGGATGTGTATTGAAATATGAAATCTTGTGGTCTATTGTTACGATTTGATATATATAGGTTAAACCTATAACTCACCAACATTTTTGTTGACGTTTAAAGCATGTTTATTCTCAGGTGAATATTAAGAGCTTCCGCTGTTGCATACTAAAATAAGGACAAGATTTGGAGTCCATGTTTGTATGATATTGTGTAAAAACTGCATTCAAGAAACTGATTTCGATGTAACATATTTGTATTGTAAACCATTATGTAATGGTCGTGTGTAAACAAGATATTTTAGATTATCATTATTTGATAATCTACGTAAAGCTTTTTAAACCTTTATTTATGAAATAAAGGTTATGGTTTGTTTTAAAAATGAATGCAGTCTTTGAAAAACGTCTCATATAGAGGTCAAAACCTCGCAACGAAATCAATTAATATGGAACGTTTTTAATCAATAAGAACGGGACATTTCAATAACGTTCGTGAATCGTTGTACAAACAGGATGGTCAACCGTTATATATAAAAAAAATCATTTTCAAAAGTTTTAAAACTTGTCAAAATTCATTGCTTATCATGTCGGAAACATTAAATCATAAAAAGATTAAGTTTAAATTTGGTCAGAAATTTCTGGGTCATCACAATACTAATCAATGATATTCTTGTGTCTTGAAGGAACAATGGCTCCTCGTCGTGTACGCCGCAATGAAACTCCCGAACAAGCTCTCGAACGGATGATAGCTACCGCCGTAGATGCGGCCATGGCCGGTCACTCATCCAACAACAATAATAATAACAACAACAACAACAACAATGGAGCCGGTAACTCAAACGAAGGATGCTCCTATAAAGCGTTCATGGGGTGCAAACCTCACACTTTTGATGGAACCGGGGGACCGGTCGTGCTCACCTGATGGTTTGAGCAAACGGAAGCCGTTTTTAGCATAAGCGGTTGTCGGGACCAAGACAAGGTCAAATACTCCACTCACACCTTCGCCGGTGTCGCTCTTACATGGTGGAATACTTATGTACAATCAGTGGGTACCGATGAAGCTCACGCCCTCTCTTGGGCCGACTTGAGGGAAAAGATGATTGTCGAATATTTCCCTCGTGAAGAAACCCGAAGGCTCGAACAAGAGCTAAGAACTTTAAAGGCGATCGGAAATGATCTCAAGGCTTATAATCAACGATTTTCCGAACTAGCCTTGATGTGCCAAAATTTTGTGAACCCCGAAGCTTTAAGGGTTGAACTTTACATGGATGGTCTTCCAAAGAGCATAAAACACGGAGTAATGTCATCCAAACCCCCTAATCATCAAGAAGCTTTGAACATGGCCCGCAAATTGATAGAGACAGTGGACGAAATCGTAGTACCGACACCTAAATCCGAGGACAAGCCGGGTAACAACAAAAGAAAATGGGAAGCTCCCCAATCAAGCAACAACAACTTTGCCAGGAAATCTTTCACCTCCGACGGCAAGAAGGGTTATGTCGGAATTCTACCTCTTTGCAACAAATGTAACAAACATCACTTTGGCGAATGTAGTAAGCTAATTTGCCATCGGTGCCAAGGAAGTGGTCATAAGGCCAACGATTGTAAAAGTGCCACTCCCGTCGCTCGAAAGTGGCCCAATGCACCAAAGACGGGCACTTGTTACGAATGTGGCCAAACGGGCCATTATAGAAATGCATGCCCGAAGAGGAAAGATAACCTCAATACGCGCGGCCGAGCTTTCAACATCAACATCGAGGAAGCCCGGGATGACACTGAACTAGTCACGGGTACGTTTCTTCTCAACAATTCTTATGTCTCTTGCTTATTCGATTCGGGTGCCGATAAATGCTTTGTATCCAAGACTTTGACTCATTCTTTTAGCACTCCACCTCTTCCATTAGATACCACTTATACCATTGAAGTGGCTAACGGGAAACTATTAAGTGCCGACACATATTACCGGGGGTATACGTTAAACATTTTGGGTAAGGAATTTGAAATTGACTTGATACCCATGGAACTAGGAAGCTTTGATGTAATAATCGGTATGAATTGGTTAGTCAAAACGAAATCTCACATCCTTTGTGATCTTAACGCAATCCGAATTCCTATCGAGAATGGTGAACCTTTGATTGTTTATGGCGATAAGAGTTGCACCAGACTCAACCTCGTTTCGTGCCTTAAAGTTAGAAAACTACTCCGTAAGGGATGTTTTGCGATCCTTGCCCACGTTAAGAAAGTCGAGTCTGATGAGAAGCATATCGAGGATGTGCCAATTGTTAGTGACTTTTCCGATGTATTTCTCGACGAATTGCCGGGTCTTCCACCTCATAGACCGGTTGAATTCCAAATCGATCTTATTCCGGGAGCCGCACCCGTAGCACGTGCACCGTATAGACTTGCTCCATCCGAAATGCAAGAATTGCAAAGTCAAATCCAAGAACTACTTGACCGTGGTTTTATCCAACCTAGCCATTCACCTTGGGGCGCTCCGATTTTGTTTGTTAAAAAGAAAGACGGATCCCTACGAATGTGCATTGATTATCGTGAACTAAATAAATTGACGGTTAAGAACCGATATCCTCTTCCTTGCATCGATGACCTCTTTGATCAACTACAAGGGTCTTGTGTATATTCGAAAATCGATCTCCGCTCGGGTTATCATCAATTAAGGGTTAAGGGGGAAGATGTCTCCAAAACCGCTTTCCGGACTCGTTATGGTAGTTATGAATTCCTCGTCATGCCATTTGGTCTCACTAACACACCGGCGGTGTTCATGGATCTTATGAACCGCGTGTGCAAACCGTATCTCGATAAATTCGTTATTGTGTTCATCGATGATATATTGATCTATTCTAAAAATGAAGAAGAGCACGAACAACATCTCCGACTTGTGCTTGAACTCTTGAGACAAGAACGACTTTATGCCAAATTCTCCAAGTGTGAATTTTGGTTGAAGGAAGTTCAATTTCTTGGTCATGTTGTAAGTGATCAAGGTATTAAAGTCGATCCCACGAAGATCGAAGCCATTAGTAAATGGGAGACTCCTACTACTCCTACTCACATTCGTCAATTCTTGGGTCTCGCCGGGTACTATCGTAGATTCATCGAAAACTTCTCTTTGGTTGCACGTCCTCTAACCGCATTAACTCACAAGGGAAAGAAATTCATTTGGGCGACCGAGCAAGAATCCGCGTTCCAAATCTTGAAGACAAAGCTAACCACCGCTCCTATCTTGTCACTTCCCGAAGGCAATGATGATTTTGTTGTATATTGCGATGCCTCGAAACATGGTTTTGGGTGTGTATTGATGCAACGAAAGAAAGTCATTGCTTATGCCTCCCGACAACTCAAAATTCATGAACGAAACTACACGACGCATGATCTCAAACTCGGAGCCGTTGTCTTTGCACTTAAAATGTGGAGACACTATCTTTATGGAACCAAGAGTACTATCTTTACCGACCACAAAAGTCTCCAACACATTTTCGATCAAAAGCAACTAAACATGAGACAACGACGGTGGATTGAAACTTTGAACGATTACGATTGCGAGCTTCGTTACCATCCCGGGAAGGCAAACGTAGTAGCCGATGCCTTAAGTCGAAAAGAAAGAGCGGTGCCTCTTCGTGTCCGAGCTTTAAACATCACCATTCACAGCAACCTCAATAGTCAAATTCGTGTAGCCCAAGATGAGGCCCTCAAGGATGAAAACCTTTCACACGAGCTCTTGAACATTCTCGTCTATCGATTCGAAATTAGGGAGACCGGACTCCGATATTACACTGGAAGGATTTGGGTGCCTAGTTATGGGGACCTACGAAGCCTTATTTTAGATGAAGCCCATAAGTCACGATACTCGATTCACCCCGGTGCCAATAAGATGTACCACGACCTTAAACAACTATATGGTGGCCGAACATCAAAAGGGACGTAGCTACTTATGTTTCCAAGTGTTTGACATGTTCCAAAGTCAAAGCCGAACACCAAAGACCGTCCGGACTACTTCAACAACCCGAGATCCCGCAATGGAAGTGGGAAAGAATAACGATGGATTTTATCACCAAACTACCAAAAACGACGGGCGGTTATGATACCATTTGGGTTATTGTTGACCGTCTCACCAAATCCGCACACTTCCTTGCCATGAAAGAAACGGACAAAATGGAGAAACTTGCACAACTTTACATTAAGGAGATCGTAGCCCGACACGGTGTACCTTTATCGATTATCTCAGACCGAGATGGCCGTTTCGTTTCTAGATTTTGGCGTACATTGCAAGAAGCGTTGGGAACGCGTTTAGACATGAGCGCCGCATATCATCCTCAAATCGATGGACAAAGCGAACGTACAATTCAAACCTTGGAAGACATGTTACGAGATTGCGTGGTTGATTTCGGAAAAGCTTGGGACAAGCACTTACCTCTCGCCGAGTTCTCTTATAACAATAGTTATCACGCGAGTATTAAAGCCACACCTTTTGAAGCGCTATATGGTCGCAAATGTCGTTCACCTCTTTGTTGGGCCGAGGTAGGCGACGTGCAAATCACCGGACCCGAACTCATTCACGAAACCACCGAGAAAATCGTTCAAATCCGAGATAGGCTTAGGACGGCCCGAAGTCGTCAAAAGAGCTATACCGACAAACGACGCAACGATCTTGAATTTCAAGTCGGTGACCGAGTAATGTTAAAAGTCGCACCTTGGAAGGGTGTAATCCGTTTTGGGAAACGCGGGAAGCTAAATCCGCGGTATATTGGTCCTTTCGAAATCTTGGAGCGTATTGGAACCGTTGCTTATCGTTTAGATCTTCCGCCTCAACTGAGTTCCGTTCATCCTACCTTCCATGTATCTAACTTGAAAAAGTGTCTTGCCGAACCCGATATCGTCATCCCTCTCGAGGAACATACTATTGATGACAAACTTCATTTTGTGGAGGAACCGGTTGAAATTGTGGACACCTCCGTCAAGACATTGAAACAAAGCCGAATCCCGATTGTTAAAGTCCGTTGGAACGCCAAAAGGGGACCCGAGTTTACTTGGGAAAGACAAGATCAAATGCAAAGGAAGTATCCTCATCTATTCGTGAATTCAGAAACGCAAGATCTCGAGGAAGAAACAACGACTACTACGCCTACTTAAATTTCGGGACGAAATTTCTTTTAAGGAGTAGGTAATGTAACATCCCGCCTTTTTCAATTTACTTTTCCGTTATACTAATTTAAACTCCGTTATATGTTTATAACATCTCCCGTTAATACGCGTTTTAAAATATTCCGTTTAGGTATTTTCCGCACCCGACTACAAACTCGAGGGACTAAAATTGACACGGGGCAAACTAGTTGACTAGGTCAACTAGTCCACCCCAATCACCACCATTCAACCATCTCCCTCTCTCTCTCGTTCTCTCTAGCAAGAACACACACACATTTACCAAATTCATTCAATCATCATCTAAATTCGACCTAGGAGGCTTACAACAAAATAAATTACATATTCGTGATCCTCTCTTCATCCTCTTCATTTTGGTACCAACTTCATCTCGTTTGGGTAACATTTCTAAAACTCTAGATTTCTCTAAATTCGTGTTTTTGACTTGAAATGGTGTTAGTTAGTGTCTATGGCTCATTGTGATGTCGTGTATGTAATTTGTATGCTCGATCTCGTTGTTTTAGTATAACTAGCATGAACTTGAATTTTGGTGTGTTGTTCTTGAATTTTGGATGATCATATGTTGTTAGATGTTAAAAGTTCATGTTCTAATTGTGTTCCTAGTATCACTAGCTTTAATTTGATGTGTAGATTGCTTGAGAAAACTCCATAAACTTGATTAGTGATTTTTGGTGAATTTGGGTTAGGGTTTGATAAGCTTGAAATGAATAGATGATACATTGAATGCCATGAATTATTGTTAGTAAGTAGTTAGTTGTATTGTATGCTCGATTACCTACAAAACGGCGTGTTGTATGTATGCATTAAATGCCCGGATCATAAATGTGCACTTATCAAATTCGAGTATTAAATGTGTGCATTAATCGATCATTTATTTTGGAAAGCCGATTGTTACAAATAATGTTTTTGGTTGGTGAAATATATTTTGTTGTGTTCTTTATCAAATTACCTTTCCAACGATATAAGGTGCGAGTTCTAAGAGTTAGCGGTTTGTAATTTATGCTTGAAAGAGTTTTGATTTGGGACTTGAACAATTGAGAGTGACCAGGTACCAGCGCACGGCCAATGCCGCGGCGCGGCCAGCTTATGTCGCGGCGCGACATAAGCCGTGGTCAGGTTCTGACCTCCATGTCCAAAATACGAAAAATGTTTGGCATACTACGGACCTCCGATTCACATGAAACTTGTTCTAACATGCTCATATATGATTAAAAACCTCAGAAAAATAGTTTGGGACCCGACCCGAACATGTTGACTTTTTCGTTGACTTTGACCCGACCAAGTTGACTTTTAATCAAACTTAACCAAATATTTGTGCAATCGTTCTAACATGTTTTTATACTTGTACCTTGCATGAAACATGACAATTTGATTCACATGCTATTATGATCGAGTCTTAACGAGCCATAGGACTAATTGAACATCTTTGACCTATCGTGTTTACCGTTATTGATACAACCTATTGTTTAGGTCAAGACTAGCATTGTTCTTTGCACACGTTTACTTGTTGAAGTACTTTACTACTCGTGCACTCAAGGTGAGATCATAGTCCCACTTTTACTCTTTTTGAACTTACATTTGGGATGAGAAAACATAAACATTTCTTTACTAAGTGAACACAAGTACAGGAAAACAAACATTCTACATACGAGTTTAGAACAAAATCCTCAGTTCGATTATCATTAGTTACACTTGCCGGGTGTAAGCGAGAACTTATGTTGTATGGATCCATATGGGTTTGACAAACCCTCATTCAAACGGTTCGCTACCATTTACGAATGAAATATATTTTCGAGAAACAGTGTATGTTCTAGCACTAAGTGATGGGGTTCTATGGAAGGAATGTTAAGCATTGATAATTGGGTGCTCGTGAAACAAACTTTTGGAATGTATTACTATTATTTCATTGATGCAAATCTTGTGGTTCACTTGTACTTACTTACTTAAACCTATGATTTCACCAACGTTTTCATTGACAGATTTCTATGTTTTTCTCAGGTCCTTGAACGATACATGATACATGCTTCCGCTCATTATTTTGATACTTGCATTGGATGTCGAGTATATATGCATACACAGAGCGTCTTTTGGCTACTTTTAAATTGTGTCGCATAAGTTTCATTTGTACTTATAACTTTGTAACGTAACTTGTGGTGGAACTATTCTCGTAAACTTTGAACAATCTTTACATTTGAAATGAATGCGACATATCTTTTGGTCAAACGTTGTTTTAAAGACTTATGACCACGTAACGGGACCTAAGTAGACGGCGCCGTCAATGACTATTTTGTCGGGTCGCTACAGCATATCATTATGATATATTACAGGTCTTGTAGTGTTTTAAAAGTCAAGTTAGAAGGATCTATTTAGTTTGCGAACAAGTTTGAAATCATTCAAACTATGTTCTTGTTGTTATAATTTATCACTCAAAATAAGATAGCTATATAAATATGAATCGAATAAAATTATGAATAAGGTTACTACCTCAAATTACTTGGATAAAGCTACTGAAAAGGAATTATAACTCTTGATCCTAAAGAGTGGTGAAGTTGGATTGAAAGATTGGAAGTAAACTTAGAATATAGACTTGAAATGAAAGTAGTATCTTGTAGTGTTTTTGTTTGATCTTAATATGATGGTTATTAAGGTGATTCTTGAGAGAGTTTTTGCTGGATTTCTTAGAGGTGAATGAAGCTTACAAGTAGGTGTTTTTAGTTAGAGAAAATGTGTAGTAAAAATGAAAATGGAATGGAGTATAAATGGTGGTGAAATGATGTATAAGTTTGTAATATTGTGTAAAAGTCTTGTAATACGCCAAGTTGATTAATCATGCATGCTAAGATCCAAAATTTGCTGACTCATGGCTGCTAATAAAGTGATTGTGATGTGTATATACCAATAGTAAATACGTATAGAAGCTGGGTATGATACGATTACATATACCCTTGATATACTTGTAGAAATCTTGAGGAAACGGAACGAGAATTCAAATATAACTATCTTTTGTGAATATACTTATATTGTTTTATGTATTTAAGCCCTTTAAAGTAATTAAATACATATTTATACGATACTTGTATAAGCATTATAGATTATAGGTATATATGTCAAAGAACGTTACGTATAGTTACCGTTTTGAAACTTAAGTTAGTAGTCTCAAAGTATACTTATAACTCATTGTTATTAGTACACAATGATATGTTAAACCATCCTTAGATCATGTTAAATATGTATAAATACGTATATGTACACAATCGTATAATTATCGTATGTTATATAGTTCGTGATATCATTGGTCAAATTGGACGGTCAAACGTTGTGTAAAACTCTTTTCAAAAACACAAGACTCAACAATTTGGATTGCTTATCATGTTGGTAATGTTTAATTTATGTAAATATTAATCTTATATGCATAAAACGATCGGAAAAATCCGGATCGTTACACCACGAAGATTACGAAATTTCTAAAGTTTTAGAGATTATCCATTTCTAATTCTAGCTGGAAATCAAATGAGCTTAATATGATATTAACTCATTAGATCTGTATTACATTTGAAGAAACTATACATATTAATATTTTCATAAAAATGGTAATAAAATTCTCTCGTACGAAAGATTACTTGTGAAATTTTTAACGGGTAGGTAATACCCGAAGAATATATAAATTCACAATTAATATGTTACATTCTTAGATTCTGATTCAGCAAATCATCCACTATACTCCCTATTTTCACAACAATATACATTCTTTTAATAGAAATCAAAACAACCATACTTATTCAAATCCAATTACATATTCTGATTTTGAAATCTTAGAATTTAAATCGAGATATAAACGATATCATCACTCTTAGATTCCAACATCTTTCAAAGCTATACTTTGACTTCAAAACTGTGCTAGAACATCCATTCTATTCATAGAGTCTAGGAAAATTATTCGTATCATTCAAAATTCTAGAATAGCATATGTGTATTGACAATTACAATCTATGTTCAAACCCTTCAAAATACCTGAAGGCACTTCAAATAATGAACAATTGAGATGATGATCCAACCACATATTACTCACAATCTTGCACCTGAAAAACTCTCAAAACCAGAGTCATAGTTTAACATGTATTCGTGTCAGATCCTTTGGCATTTATTAGCAAAAATAACTTTTCAATCCCTTTTCAACATAGACAGTTTTGTCACAGCTCCAACAAACCAACTTCAATTGTTCATTCGAATAAGCCTTATTATAACGATTACCCCTTCATCATTGTTACCAGGGAACTTTTTATATCTCGCCACATTAGCAGTAAACTTACCAACAACTTCATTGATCTTTAAGCCTCTTTGAAAAATCATTATACTTATTCATTGAAACCCTATCATGTACTCATCAGCATCTTGTAATGGTAGTTGCCATACCAAAAAGCTTGAATCATTAATCTCGAATTTTGAAGTAATTCTACTCTAACAGTTATATATATATACATATGACGTCTATTTCCAAGACTTACATACTTAAAATGTGAAGTTTCTGAAAAACACCCTAAACTGCGAACTAGTTCTCAAAATTTTGAAAAATGCTGACGAAGCAGCAAAAACTGTAAACGACTTAACAGTCAAAAGCTTGAGGATGAAGAATAATGTGTTGGCAAAAAGAGAAGGTTTGGAACTGGAAAACGGATTAAGCAGACTGTGGACAAATCACAAAGATGAAATCTACCTTCAAAGAATCCAAATGATTCAGTGTCTGCTGAAATCCTTAGCAAATACCTTGCTCCTTACTCTAAACCATTGAGGACAATATTCTTCATCATCCTCTGATCTTAAATGTTCTAAGATATCATCGTATCTTTCATTATAAATATCCTCCATATATTTCTGAAGATATTTTAATAACTATTCTTACCTGAAATCTTTTACCTCTTCGCGATATCGGTGTTACATCAGAAAGGAAACTATTTTAGTTTCTAAACATCTGAAACCTCTAAGTGTAAAGTATGAATGCTTTTGAAGTAGTGTTGAGAACTGAAGCATGAGTTAGTATAATATAATGACACTTGATCAACGTGATTATATTACAGTAAGTCATACTGAGTTCTAATGAAACATGATGATCCACAGACCATACCGTCATCATTGCCATGTTACACGACTCTTATATTCTATCTAATATATAAACATATCAAGAACATAATTTCTTTATAGTTCTATCTTTTCTCTTGAATTCTGGTAATTTAACCAATCAAGATCGTGCTATTACAATCTCTCTCTTAGAACATTAGTCATGTTCATTCGAAACTCTATACCTACGAATTCCGGACCATTACTTGCAAAGAGAAAGCAAAAGAATGAAGTTCTGAAATAGAAATGGGGGTATAAATCGCATTAATTAGAAGAGAGCATTAACTGTGGATGATAATGATTATAGAAGACAGAAACAACCCAGAAATTACAAACCGTAATATAAGGGAAGATATAAAACCCAAAAACAACCCAGAAATTACAAACCGTATATATCGATGCATATAGAAACATAAAGATAGGGGAGGACTAAAAACATTATAAAACCAAGAGTATAGGAGAAATGAATAGATTCTTCTGACGGCAGATGAAAAAGAAGGATGACGGATATGAAAGTTAGGAGTATATCAAAAATCAGAACTGGATGGAGCATGTTGACAAATGCTTTAAAGTATGAATTGAGGGAGAAAGAATAGAAGGTGTGAGTTATGAAAATAAGGAAACAAAGGGGGTGGATATATAGAAAAATATCCGAAAAAGTAATCAAAATAGATTATCGCATTTAATCAAAGCAGATCCTAATTTCATTAATTACCGAAGAACCAAATCTTATTACGAAGATTTTCTCTAAATCCCTTGCATTCCGGAAATCAACCGTGACTACATCACCGGTTAAGACGAACCTACATTTACTCATTTCACTCTTTTGTGATAACTTCGCTCGTACTCTTCACAAAATCAAATTGTTTTGTCTATATTACTCGATGATGATAAAGCTTTAATTTTCAGCTCGTATGCGTCATGAAAACATACTTATTGTCAACCATGACCACCCCAATCAAATTTTGAGATGAAATTTCTTTAACGGGTAGGTACTGTGACGACCCGGAAATTTCCGATCAAATTTAAACTTAATCTTTATGTGTTTCCGAAAGTCTGTAATGTTGAAGTCTCAAAAATTTTGAACCGTGTTCATATATTCAATTACCCTTCGACTATTCCCAATGATTCACGAACAATTATATTTAACTTGATGTGCATATATAATTATATATTAATATTAATTAAAGACGTTAACAAAGTATTAAATGTATAATACTTTACATGAACATATTATTTCCAATATATGTTTAATATATTTATCGATGGGATTAAAAGATAATATCAAATGATTGAATTATCAGAAACATTGTGATATGATTAGGGGTCTCGGTTGTGAGGTCAACATTGATTTGAGAAATATTCCCCTTTTAACGGTATTCGGAATAATTGGTAAAGTGATCTGCAAGTAGGAACAAAGTGTCGAATAACGAAAGCTAGACAAAAGTTAGTGGATAACTAAATTTCATAATATTCGATTGATCTATTTTCAAACGTACGGAAAACGTTTTTCAATTCAATAGAATTTGATTATTAAAAATATTTTTGTTCAAAGAACATAATTTGAATATATACAATATGATATTAATTATTAGAATTAAATATATAAATAACTCACAATATGTATTTAAAACGTGTTGATGAACATTGAATATATATATATATGATTTCAAATTAGTTAATTAAACGATAGTAACACTTGTTTATTTAATTCTATTGATTTATGATTAATAAAATGTAATATTAATATATGTAATTACAAATTAAAATATAGTTGTTATAATAAGATTATTATTACTTTCATTATTAATATTAATATTAATATTAATATTAAAAATTAAAATAAGTATTAGTTACATTATTATAACTAATATATAAATATGAAATTTAATTCATTAAATTTGTCATCTTTACTAATATTATTATTATTATTTTCATTACTATTATTAGAATATATTTAATAGTAATATTAGTGTTATTATTATTATGATGTATAATACATAAATATGAAATTTGATACAATTGATTTATTATATAATTATTATTATTATTATTATTGATATATTAACTGAATTATTGTTATTAAGATATTTATTAATAACAGTATTATGGATAATATTATTAATATATTTTTATTAATATTATTATTAACAGTATTATTTTAATTATTAATATAAATATAAATATAAATATTTAAAATCAAAGTCATACGCTATCTCTATCTGTTTTGTTTTTTTTCTCCTGCTTCCCTTTTCGTTTTTTTTCTCTGCTCGTGAACCTACAGCGACACCATCACCATTACAAAACAAACTTGATCAAATCCTTGTTGGCCACTTCAATCATTCGATTAATACAATCAACATCCATCAATCGTTACTACCATTTGAAGAACCAAAACAGAAAAATCATAACCCAGCTCGCTACCTCTGTCGCCATAACTTTTATGCTATATCTCGAATACAATTCAATTCTCAAAAACTAATAATACAGAGTTGTTAGGATTCATATAGTGAAGCACTCTGTAATTTTTCAAGTTTTGATTCATCAAATTGATTATTAATTTGATAGTCATAACTTTATGTCAAAAAGTCAAACCGAACTCCTTCATTCAAATTGAGACATTGTAAGTTGTTTCAGGTCCAATTGATATCTAGCGAGTATTTTAATTGTGATTTGAAACAGGTTTCATGAAGGAATTATGATCTAAAACTCTTTAGATTTTGAGTTTTGATTTTGTGTTCATATTGAAAAACTGCTACTGTTCGTTGATAAATCTCACTTTTTGTTGCTGCTATGTTTCTCTTCAGTCAACTGAACTGCTATATCTGTATACCTGTTTCTGTTTCGAATGTCAATAACCAACAAATAAACCGTCACTGCATCTGCTACTTTCTTCTTTCTGTTTCTGTTACTCACCCCATCGAACAACAACAATAGCTGTTGTCTTGTTCTTGTTCTGCTATTTGTAACCGAACTAAACACGCTTACGGTTACAAAATTGGGCCAACGTTTAATTTGTAATTGGGCCGTGTACTTTCTTTCTATTGGGCCAGGTTCTTGTTGTATTAGATATTGGGCCTTGACCCAGTTCTGGTGGTCTGTTGGGGCTGAAACGAGGCCCAGTACCCACAAGTCGTGTATCACTGCTATTCTTTTGATTTCTACTACTCGACTTTTTCTACTTTATGCTATCGGTTGAATTCCACAAACTGCGACCAACACTCGTTTCTTATTTTTCTCATACCCTTGTTCAAAGGTATGAACTACAAAAGTTAAACTTTTAATTTTATGTATATAATATATAATTATAAAAATTTTATTCAAAGATGATAAATATTATAAATTGGTATAAATATATAGAATTTTGGTTACCTCAACGGGAGATGGAAAATTTTTTACATAATAAGTATCTTTATATATATGTATATGTATGATAAAAATTGTTTGTTATATTACCTAACCGATAAATTCACATCTTCATACATATATGTACATATAAGTATATGTATGGATAAGACTTAAATTAAAACCATGTTATTAGTATGATATGTAAAATGTAATTGTAATATTGGTCATATTATTTAAATAAATAATATAACATATAAATAAAAGTATTTATATATTCATGGGTATAAACGGATTATGGATAAGTATTATAATTATTAATATTATTAATATTAGTATTATTATTATTATTATTATTATTATTATTATTATCAATATTAAAATTAATGTAAGTATCATTATTATTATTATTAACATTAGTATTATTATTAGTATTATTACTACAAATAAAATGGCAAACGTTATTGTCAAATTTATTATTATCAATATCATTATTAAATCTAATTACTAGTATTATCATCATTATTTTAGTATTATCATAATTATCATTTTAACAAACAATATATATATATATATATATATATATATATATATATATATATATATATATATATATATATATATATATATATATATATATAACTATTACATATAACATAAGTATGTCCAATTTACTATTTTAATACAAACATAATATATATAGATATATATAACATTTGAAATAATAAATACATTATTATTTTAAATAAGTAATATATATATATTATAATTGATGTATATAAACTGGGTTGAATACCATTATATGTTTTAATATATATAAAACTGATATAGGTTCGTGAATCCGAGGCCAACCCTGCATTGTTCAGTATTGTCGTATGAATATTTATTACAAAATATTGTATCGTGAGTTTCATTTGATCCATTTTACTCTTTACATTTTTGGGCTGAGAATACATGCGCTGCTTTTATAAATGTTTGACGAAATAGACACAAGTACTTAAAAATATTTTATGACTGAATTATTATACCGGATATCACCCCCTTTAGCTTGGTAACCTAAGAATTAGTGAACTAGTCCACTAATTGACGCGAATCCAAAAGATAGATGTATGAGCACTAACGACCCCCCATCCTGAGAGTTTGGATGCTTTAGTACTTCGATTTTTGTACAGATGTGTTAATCATGTACGTATACAAATGTGTTAATCCCGTATCTTTGGGGATATCCTATATGCATTATTGTTAATGTCAGTTACCAGGTGTTTACTGGTATGAATGAATTTGTATACAGATGTGTTAATCCTGTATGTTGAATATGAAAATGAAATCTTGTGGTCTATTAAAATTATTGAAAACATGATTAATGATAAACTAATGAACTCACCAACCTTTTGGTTGACACTTTAAAGCATGTTTATTCTCAGGTATTAAAGAAGTCTTCCGCTATGCATTTGCTCATTTTTAAGATTTTACTCGGAGTCATTCATGACATATTTCAAAAGACATTGCATTCGAGTCGTTGAGTTCAATAAAGATTATTATTAAGTAAATGACAGATTAGGTTATTTATAATTTGGATATTATGAAATGGTAGGCATGCCTGTCAACTTTCGATGTTATGAAAGTTTGCCTTTTAAAAACGAATGCAATGTTTGTAAAATGTATCATATAGAGGTCAAATGCCTCGCAATGTAACCATATGTTATTGTATTCATCCTTATGGATTAGGACGGGTCGTCTCACAAAACAACTACTCAAGAAAACTTCAAGAACACTTTCAAGTTTGCAAGTCTACTTCTAAGCTTTCTAATCCAAACCAAGCAATCATCTAAGATCAAGAAACCTTTGTTATTTACAGTTGGGTATCTTTCTTATTCAAAGTAATATTCATATTCAAACTTTGATTCGATTTCTATAACTATAACTATCTTAATTCGAGTCGTAATCTTACTTGAAATTGTTTTCGTGTCATGATTCTACATCAAGAACTTCCAAGCCATCAAAGATCCATTCAAGCTCAAAATTATTTCTTGTTCTTTCCAGTAGGTTTACCTACTATACTTGAGGTAGTAATGATGTTCATAACATCATTCGATTCATATATATATAACTATCTTATTCGAAGAATATAACTTGTAATCACTAGAACATAGTTTAGTTAATTCTAAACTTGTTCGCAAACAAAGTTAATCCTTCTAACTTAACTTTTAAAATCAACTAAACACATTTTTTATATCTATATGATATGCTAACTTAATGATTTAAAACTTGGAAACACGAAGAACACCGTAAAAACGGACATACGCCGTCATAGTAAAACCCGGGGCTGTTTTGGGTCGAATAATCAAAAACTATGATAATCTTTGATTTAAAAGTTGTTCTTCTGGAAAAATGATATTTCATATGAACATGAAACTATATCCAAAAATCATGGTTAAACTCAAAGTGGAAGTATGTTTTTCAAAATGGTCATCAAGATGTCGTTCTTTCGACGGAAATGACTATCTCTTTCAAAAATGACTTGTAACCTGTATTTTCGACTATAAACCAATACTTTTTCTGTTTAGATTAATAAATTATGGTTTGATACTAAAAGGACCCATTCATATTCATTATAAATGATTCACAATAGTTGATTACATCGCGAGGTACTTGACCTCTATATGATACATTTTACAAACATTGCATTCGTTTTTAAAAGACAAACTTTCTTTACATCTAAAGTTGACGGCATGCATACCATTTCATAATATTTCCAACTATAATTGACTTAATAATAATCTTGATGAACTCAATGACTCGAATGCAACGTCTTTCGAAATATGCCAAGAATGACTCCAAGTAATATCTTTAAAATGAGCTAATGCACAGCGGAAGATTTCTTTAATACCTGAGAATAAAAATGCTTTAAAGTGTCAACCAAAATGTTGGTGAGTTCATAGGTTTATCATAACAATCATTTCAATATTTTAATAGACCACAAGATTTCCGTTTATAAATATATGTACACTCGCAAGTGTATAAAAATCGTTCTGCTTATGTTGAGGCCTCAGTAACCAACCTTAACAATAATATAATAAGTCATCTTCGCAAAGATGGATGTGTACACTCGCAAATGTATAAATAATCCTCGAAGTACTAAACATCCGCCCACTAGCTCTTATGTCTAGTGCAGGCTACAGGATGGGGGTGTTAAGCCCGATAGATCTATCTTTAGGATTTGCGCTTACATGCTCTTATAACATGTAACTAAATTACCTAGCACATCAATCCGTAGAATATCATTTTTAATCACTTGTCTCTATTTCGTAAAGCATTTATAAAAGCAGTGCATGTATTCTCAGCCCAAAAATATATATTGCAAAAGCAATTAAAAAGGGAGCAAATGAAACTCCCAATACTGTATTTTGTAGTAAAAATACATATGACGATATTGAACAATGTAGGGTTGGCCTTGGATTCACGAACCTATATTATTTATATATCTATTAAAACATATAATGGAAATCACATAATTTTCTTTATTAATTATATATTATTTATGTGCTTGTACTTTATATAAATTTTATACTAAATTCTATTAAAAACATATACTTCATTTATATTTATTATATCTTAACTTATATGTTATATATATATACTACGTTAAAATAATTATTATCTATTCATTTAGTTATTTTAAAATATCTATATATATATACATATATGTTTAGTGTTATATCTAAAACCAATAGTTTGTTATATGTAAGTATGATGTTAATGGGTTTGATATATATAGTTATGTGAAATATTAATATACTTATAGTATATGTAATAAGTATATTCTATGTACCAAATATTTATTTGTTTTAAATGATAGTCCTGATAATAATGATTTACTAATAATAATAATAATTATTATCCTAGTCATAATTATAATCATAATAATAAAAATTGATAGACTTTATAATAATACTTTGTATTAGTAATAATAAGTGTTCTAAAAATAACCATAATAATAATAATAACAATACTAATAATAATATTAATTTTAAAAATGAAAACTACCTTCAAAAAGGGTTTTAAAAAGAAAAGCCTCAGACGGGGTTCGAACCTGAGACCTCCCAGTTACGCACCAACACCACTAACCAGCCCTCCATCGCTTGTTTTTCTAATTTATAATACTTCTAAAATGTATTTAACCCATTATTCATGTTCATCATCTTCTTCATCTTCTTCCTTACATCAATTCATCCATGGGACTTCCTAACTTTAAATAATGAATTTGGGATTTCATTTAGGACTTTTAAACAAACATGAAACAAGAAAAAATAAAATGTTCTTGTAATTAAAAAAAATTCAAAAAAAATTGGAAATAACTTACTGCTTTAGCTCGTAACTCTTTTAAAAAAAATGTTTTCAATTTTGAGTTCGTTTTGGACAATCTTTACAACATGAAATATGTTTCAAATCATTCCTAAAAACTTTGTGAATCATCAATTTCAACAGAAACATCAATTAGAACTCGAATTTGATTGTAGAACAATAGTTGACTTTTTAAAATTGAAACTTTGACTCGCAAATTCGAATTCGTTAGTAAGAATTGGAACTTGAGATTTAACATGAAGTTTAAGTAAATGATTCCTAACAACTCTGCATTTTTAGTTTTTGAAATTTATTTCGAATTCAAGTTAGTGTATATCACTGTCAAGAACTCATAAACTCAAAATTGATTTTTGAGATTAAGAATGTTATAGGTTATGATTACAACATGAATTGTGTTGCAAATCATTTCTATAATCTTTATGGATCATCAAATTAACTGGAAACATCAAAACAAACACGAATTTGATTCAAGAACACTTAGTTGACTTTTAAAACCCAAAACTTTGACTCTCAAATTAGAGATTAATAGAAAGAATTGAGGATTGAAAACTTACATATAGTTTAGATAGACGATTCCTAACACTTCTACATTTAAGAATTTTGGAATTTGGTTTGAAATCGAATTATGGCCAAAAAAATGAAGAACAGAGGTTTGCGTAATTGTTTTTCTTAATTTTTGAGTTTTAATTCAATTGCATTTGTGGTGATCAATATATAAATGAGAAATTTCCTGTTTTCTACTGATTGAATTTAACCTGTAACAAACTCCCGACATAAACAAAAAATTAAAACAGTTGTGAAAGGTATTGATAACAAATTCGTGTCCTTTTTTTTTATACTAACATTTATAATATTAATAATGATTTTAATGATAATGATAATTATAATAAAAATGTTAATAAAAGGTATTAGTTCCTAATAATAATATTACTTCCTAATGATAATAATATCCAATAATACAAGTGATATAAAAAAAATATAACAAGTTACATGTATTCTATTTTCATATTAGAATACTGATATTTATAAACTGTAACATTGATATATTTATATATATATATATTTAGATTCATTTTAGAAACAACTTAGTTATTCTGCATAATACTTTATATTTACACTTCATCTTATTAAATTGTATTATTCAATTTAATATATACACCTATATTTATATTTACATATTTATTTGCACACAATTGTTCGTGAATCGTCGAGCACAGTCAAAGGGTAATTGCTTAAATGAAAACAGTTCAAATTTTTTTTAAGACTCAACATTACATACTTTGCTTATCGTGTCAGAATCATATAAAGATTAAGTTTAAATTTGGTCGAAAATTTTCGGGTCGTCATTTGATCGAGATCATCATGGCTAACAATAAGAATGTTTTTTTGATGAATATGAGCTGATAAATAGAGTTTTATTACTGTTGAGTAATATGGATAAGATAATTCGACTACTCGAAGAGTACGAGTGAAGCTATCACAAAAGATTGTGATAAAGATTTAACTTATGACGTAGTCACGGTTGCTTTTCGAAATTCAAGGGATTTAAAAGAAACTCTTCGTAATAAGATTTGGTACTAAGAATCCTCTTTGGTTAAATGCGATGATTTGTCTCGATTGCTCTGTCTGACATTTCACTATAAATCCATTTCCTTTGTTTCCTTTATATTTTGGAGTTCCATCTTTTTGTTTTATCTTCCCGACTTTAAATCAAGCAAATAATGGTCCAGAATTTATAGGCATGGAGTTTCGAATGAACATGGCTAATGTTCTAAGAGAGAGATTGTAATAGCACGATCTTGATTGGTTAAATTACCAGAATTCAAGAGAAAATATAGAACTATTAAGAAATTATGTTCTTGATATATTTATATATCAGATAGAATGTAAGAGTCGTGTAACATGGCACATGATGACGTTATGGTGTGTGAATCATCACGTTCCATTAGAAACTCAGCATGACTTACTGTAATATAATCACGTTGATCAAGTGTCATTATATTATACTAACTCATGCTTCAGTTCCCAACACTTCTTCAAAAACATTCATATTTTAAATTCGAATTTTTCAGAATTTAGAAACTAAAACAGTTTCTTTTATGATGTAATAAAGATAGCGCGGAGAGATAATTAATATCGGACAAGAATATTTATAAAGATATCTTCAGAAATATTGAGGATATTTATAATGAAAGATACAATAATATCTGATAAATCCACAATCAAAATGTGATGAAGAAATTCATTCACAACGATTTAGAACAATTACGAAACGAGGCATTCGCTAAAGGTTTCATCAGAAACAAATTCATCAGGATTCTTTGAAAGCAGGTTTAGTCTTTGTGATTTGTCCACAGCCTCCTTCATGGTTTGCTCAATCCGTATTCCAGTTCCAACTTTAGTGAACTTTGCCAACATACTATTCTTTATCATCAAACTTCCGACTGTTAAAGTCGTTTACAGTTTTTGTTGCTTCATTCGGCTTTTTCAATATTCAGAGTATTGATTCGTAGACTGGGTGCTTTTCAGAATTTCAGAATGGAAGATCATAATTCTAAGAGATAAATGTTATATATATACATATAACTATTGATGTAGTCATGTTGCGAGTTTTCAAAGTACTCATTGCTGATTCCCGGTAATTGGTATGGTAATTCTCGTTACAAGATGCGGATGAGTATACGATAGGGTTTTAATGAACAATTAATATGGTTTTTCGGAGACACTTAAGCCAATAAGTGATGAAGTTGCTGGTAAGTTTGCTGCTAATGTGATGGGGTATAAAAGGTTCTCCGGTAACGATGATGAAGGGCAAACTTATATAGCAAGGTTATAGTAAGGCTAATTCGAATTAAAGATCGAAGTTGATTTGTTGGAGCTGTGACAAAATTGGCTATTTTGGAAAGGGATTACAAAGTTAATTTCGGTAATAACAACGTCAAAGGAACTAGCACACATACGTGTTAAACGTTTACTCAGGTTCCGAGTGTTTTCAGGTGCATAACTATATGCATCAATCTTTTCTTCCGTAGATGAAGTGCGGTTGGTTCATCCTTTCGATTGAGATGTTTTCTAGAATTATGAAAGGTTTGAACGCAGATTGTAATCGTCAAGATATAATTGAGGTTTAAGATGAAATTAAGTGGCAACTTGAAGAAATGTTTAGTTTCATATGTTATAATTGAAGGTATTTCGTATGCCCGAGAGACATATTAAATTAATGTGGCTAATATGTTTTGATCCAAGTCGGGTCATACCCAATAACAAGCTTACCGACACCTTAGTCGTATATTGATCTTAATGATTGGATCGTTGATTAAATTACGCAACACTTGAGATTTAGGAAAAATGGTTTTCTTAAATAATATTATTTGATGTGTATATAAATTATGGTATAATTTATATAACAAGAATTTAATTATTTATAGGTTAAATAATTAATAAAGTTAAGTTGCATTTTATAAAATTGGTTTTATAAAATAATGTAAACATAACTTATAATATGGATTTAATTATTTATAGGTTAAATAATTAATTAAGTTATGTTACATTTTGTAAAGTTGGTTTTGTAAAATATATATAACATATAATGTGCAAGTTTATAAAAATGTATTTAATAAAATATAGTTTTATAAAAACTAGTTTTATAAAAACTAGTTTTATAAAAACTAGTTTAATAAAATCTAGTCTTATAAAACAAGTTTATAAAAGAATTGGAAGTGGCATGGGAGTATGGAGTAGGCATGCTCTTTTGACTTGTCTTTTACCTTGTTGCTTCCATTCAAAGTGCATATTAACCAAGACATTTTGCAAGACCAACACACACATGCAATACACATCAAAACTAGCAAAAAAAAAAAAAAAATTCCGCATTCTCCCATTTGAAGCTGCTACTGCCGTGACCTTTCTAAGGGGTAGGAGAGTTCATTTTCTTTTTTTTTGCAAGCAAAATTCAAGTGTTATCAAATCCTAACCAAAGTACAAGGTATTGGTGATAAGCTTGGGGTATAACAACTTGAGGTTTCATCCATTTGAGGCTCCATTCATCATCATCATCTTCATCACTCACTACCTAGCTTGGAGAAGGTATAAACCCCTTTCTTACTTGTAGTTTGTAAGTATATTTCATAGCTTGATCCTTTCTTGGGGTTTAACTTTAATATGGTTAAAGATTAACAAGTTTTAAATCGGGTTTTACATGCTTCCGCAAAGTTTGATTCTTAAAATGTTTTAAGCATTTTGAAACTTGTTAAATCCCAACAATGGTATCTATAGCCGAAGTTGATGGAATATGCTTCGAGATGATTTTTTAAACCCACTATATTTAGCATTTTATGTACATGCATGATAGCAAAATGCAAAAATTAAAGGGTTTGGGTGGGATCTTCTTTATGGCCGAATTATTGGGGACCCAAAATGGGTTTTGGGTCTTCCACTTTGGTCATATTTGGTTGCATGTTGAGTTCACAATCAAGCCTTGACCTTGTGTTTGAATGGTTGCATGTTTGGTTGATTATTTATTATTCATTTGGTTTGTAATAATATTTATTCAATTGGTTTGTAATAATATTATTTTGGTTATGTAATTTATTTTATATTTGGTATGTAAAATAGATTAGGTTGTATTTTCATTTTTTAGAATAATGTATTAGGATATATTTTTTTTGTAAAAATGAAGATGCAAGATGAAGACAAGGAAAATGTAAGATTAAGTGGGAGATTTAAAATCTCCTACTTTGTGTTATAACCCTTACCGGTGGCATTTGTTTTCGGCTAAACAAATGTCTACAAAATTGGCTTGATTGTGAACATATTTATTTTGCATGCACGGTTGTTTATTGTGTTTGTATGTTTGGTTGCTACAAGTATATCACAAGTTAACAACAAGCAAAATGACAATTTAATTGGTTAAATTAGACATTATTAACTACATGCAAAATGACAATTTAAATGGTTAAATTGAAATGGCAAAAGGACATTAATAAATGGTTATTAAGAACACTAAAAGGATCACACATATAAAATGGTTTATATCAAGTAATTGGCTTAATTACAAGACTTGAAAATGGATTTCAAATGAACCATACACTAAATGCATGTTGGTGTATGGCTTAAAAGTTTTCTCAAACTAGAATTAATGAAAACTTAAAATCCCTTAATAAACAAGGCAAACAAGTTAAACGCCATCCTTTTGTGTGACACTTAAAAATATTAGGGAACTCATAATGGGATAAAGGTCACCTAACCGTTATGAACAAACTAATATGATTAAGGTTAATTTCACACACTTGTGGGATAAAGGTCACCTAACCACTTGTGTGTTAAGTTTACACGTTTACACAAGTAGGACGATTTGATTTGGGAATCATGAACTTAGGGTCACCGAAGCATGAGGAACAAATAGGTGTTGATGGGATAAATATGCCATGCAAAAGGATTGCATGATCCCATACCTTAGAAGTTGCAAAAGGATTGCAATTGTGATACAATGACTACCTAGCTAAATTAAATGACGGGATAAAGGTCACCTAACCGAAATTTGGTTTACCGTTGGATTCTAAAATTTAATAAATATCAATTGGATTTAAAGGGTATTGATTGTTAAATTAAAATTAATACTTAAAAAACTTTGTTAAATTTTGTAGATGGCTGCCAATAACAATAACATTCCAAACGCTCCAATCAACTTTAACAACCTATCATTGAGGTCAATCCTCGAAAAGGAAAAACTCAACCATACAAATTTCATGGATTGATTTTGCAATCTAAGAATTGTCCTCAAACTTGAGGATAGGGCGTATGTGTTGGAAGACCCTATTCCCGATCAACCGGACGAGGATGATACAGAAGGCATGGATTATTGGGAGAAATATTGCATCGATTCGGTGCAAGTTTCTTGCCTCATGCTTGGGACTATGATACCGGAACTCCAAAAGGATTTCGAGCATCATAGTGCATATGACATGATCACAAAATTGAAGGAGATGTTCCTTCAACAAGCTCGTGTCGAGCGCTTCGAAACAGTTCGAGCGCTTCATGCATGTCGGATGGACGACTCCCAATCCGTTTCATCTTATGTCCTTAAGATGAAAAGCCTAATTGATCGAGCAAACCATCTAAATTGCAACGTGTCTAATGAATTAGCCACGGACCTTATTCTCAACTCATTGTCACAAAGGTTTGACACATTTGTAATGAATTACAACATGAATGGTTGGGATAAAAGCATTGGTGAATTACATGCCATGCTTAAGACGGCAGAAGCAAGCATGGGTAAAAGGGATTCACCCGTGTTTACGATCAATGAAGGTGGGTCCAAAAACAATAACACTTCTAAGTCGAAGGCGGCTAAGAGGAAAGGACCCACCTACCAAGGCAAAGGCAAGGGCAAGGGAAAGGGAAATATGGTTACCCCAACCAACAAGAACAAAAAGCAAAAGGTTGCCGGTAAAGCTAACCCCAAGGAAGATCCGTGCTTTGGTTGCAGTGAGATGGGTCACTGGAAACGCAACTGCCCGATCTACCTTAAGGAGTTGAAAGAAAAGAGGGATGCAGGGCAAACCTCAGGTAATGTATATATGGTATACATTGAGCTTAGTATTACTTTTTCTAATACATGGGTATTAGACACAGGATGTGGAACTCATATTTTCAATTCTTTGCAGGGGTTCAATAGAAGTGATCAAGATGCGGGAACAACAAGTCTCTTCATGGGAAATGGAGCAAGGGTGCAAGTAAAAGCTCAGGGAGACTTTGTTTTGAAGCTACCAAGTGATTTTGAGCTTATTTTGAAAGATGTTTTGTATGCACCCGATTTATCTCGAAACATTATTTCTGTATCCCGTTTGAAACAATATGGTTTTAATCTTAATTTCATTAATGATGATATCCATGTTTCTTTAGATAATGTGTTCTATTTTAAGGCTTCACCTTCGAATGGTATTTATGAACTGGTTCATGATGACACATCATACAATAGCTCAATATTCCATGTAAACACCAAGAAACTCAAAAGGAATTTGCGTGATTCCTACTTATGGCATTGTTGCCTTGGTCACATAAACAAGAATCGAATGCATACACTTCAAAAGAATGGACTTTTGAAATCAAATGAACTAGACTCGTTTGATGTATGTGAATCTTGTTTACAAGGCAAAATGACTAAAGCACCTTTCAAAGGGACCTATGAAAGGGCCAAAGACTTATTGGGATTAATACATTCGGATGTATGTGGACCCTTTAAGCCCATGACTAGGAAAGGTGAAAGGTACTTAGTCACTTTCATTGATGACTTTAGTCGTTTCGGATATGTCTACTTGTTAAGACATAAGGACGAAACTTTTGAAGCATTCAAGGAATATCAAAACGACGTACAAAATCAACTCAATAAGACAATCAAGGTACTTCATACCAATAGAGAAGGTGAATACCTAAGCGATGCTTTCCAAGATCATCTTAAAGGTTATGGGATTATCTCGCAACTCACTCCTCCTGGAACACTCCAACTAAATGGAGTTTCCGAAAAGAGGAACTGAACCCTAATGGATATGGTTCGATCTATGATGGCAAGAAGCTCGTTGCCTCTATCATTTTGGGGTTATTGTCTATGCTCCGTGGCTCGTATTCTAAATATGGCCCCAACCAAGAAAGTGGAAGGAACTCCTCATGAGATGTGGTTTGGAAAACCTCCATCTCTATCATACTTAAAGGTATGGAGATGTGAATCTTATCCTAAGCGTTATGTCCCTAATAAGTTGAATGCTCGATCCACAAAGTGTATCTTCATAGGATATCCCAAGGATGATATGGGATACTATTTCTATGATCCAACCGAGCAAAATGTATTTGTTGCTCGAAAGGCTGAATTCCTTGAAACTAAGTTCCTAATAGAAGGAAATAGTGAGAGGAAGATAGATCTTGAAGAGGTTCAAAATCAAGTAGATGATACACAATTGGTTGACACTAGCACTCAATATGAAGATGTTGAGAGTGATCAAATGGATGATCAAAATACACAAGACATTCGCAGATCTGGTAGGATTAGTAATCCTCCTGAGAGATATGGGTTTCTCATGGACGGTTGCTATGTGGTTGATTTGGATGAACTAAAAAACTACCAAGATGCTTTATCAAGGATTGATAAAGATAAATGGCAGGATGCCATGAACGCTGAGATGCAATCCATGTATGACAACCAAGTTTGGGAACTTGTTGTGCAACCTCCTGGCTCTAGGCTAGTTGATTGTAAATGGCTTTTCAAAATGAAAACCGACATACATGGAAACTTGGATACATATAAAGCTAGACTTGTAGCAAAAGGTTTCACTCAAACTCAAGGGGTTGACTATGATGAAACTTTTTCGCCTGTGGCAATGATAAAGTCTATTTGGATATTACTTGCCATTGCTGCTCATTATGATTATGAAATATAGCAAATGGATGTCAAGACCGCTTTCCTAAATGGACATCTTGAGGAAGATGTCTATATGGTTCAGCCTGAAGGTTTTGTTGATCCGAAATATCCTAAAAAGGTATGCAAGTTAAAGAAGTCAATCTACAGATTGAAACAAGCATCTAGAATGTGGAATCATCGTTTTAATGAGGAGGCCCAGAAATTTAGCTTCATTAAAAATGGTGATGAAGCTTGTGTATACAAGAAAGCTAGTGAAGCTTGTGTATACAAGAAAGCTTGTGGATGATATATTGTTATTTGGAAATGATATTCCGGCAATGCAAGGTGTTAAAACTTGGCTAAGTAAATGCTTCTCCATTAAGGATCTTGGAGAAGCACAATACGTTTTGGGGATTGGGATCTACAGGGATAGATCCAAGAAACTGATAGGTTTGAATCAAAGTGCATACATTGAAAAGATCTTGAAAAGGTTCAAGATGGAGAACTCTAAGAAAGGTTTGGTACCTATTCAAAAGGGAACACTTCTCAGTTTATCTTAGTGCCCCACCACGAAAGATGAACATGAGAGAATGAAGAAAGTCCCATATGCGCCTGCCATTGGGTCAATCATGTATGCAATGATATGCACTAGACCGGATGTGTCATGCGCTCTTAGCTTGAAAAGTAGATACCAGAATAACCCAGGAAACAGTCATTGGATTGCTGTCAAAAGTATATTGAAATATCTTAGGAGGACTAAGGATATGTTTCTAATATATGGGTCTGGTGAGGAGGAACTCGCTGTAAAAGGTTATGTAGATGCGAGTTTCCAAACTGATCGAGATGATTCTCGATCACAATCCGGTTATGTCTTCACGTTAAATGGAGGTGCAGTCTCTTGGAAGAGTTTAAAATAGGATGTTGTTGCTTTATCCACTACAGAGTCGGAGTACATCAACGCATCATTGGCAGCTCAGGAAGCTGCATGGATGAAGAAATTCATCGACGACTTAGGAGTAGTCCCTTCCATTCTGGACTCTCTTGAGACCTTTTGTGACAACGAGGGTGCTATTGCTCAAATCAAGGAACCTCGTGCTCACCAAAAGACCCGTCACATTGAGCGGAGATTCAACTACATAAGGGATGAAGTTGAAAAGAGAAATATATGTATTCGCAAAGTTCATACAGATCTTAATATAGCGAATCCTCTCACGAAGCACTTACATGGAGCAAAACACGCAGGACATGTTTGTGCATTAGGGCTTTGATATTCTAGTGATTGGTCATGATCTGTTTTAAGTATTGTAACGGAACGAAATTGTTCAAACTCATTAATATAATTACGGTATTAATTTATTTTGAGTCAAGTTCCTATCTTGCATATTTTATCCATGAATAAGAAATTATTCTAAATTCCGTAGTCGATCACATTTGTGGGAACAAGTGTGAGGTTTAGACTATTATGAACTTGGATTGGTATACATTCACGGAATGAATGTGGGGCAAGGTTGCTACCAAGGTTCATAGATATTTGTGGGATACAAATATTGGAAGACCCGCCCTCAAGATTTACTAAATGGAGCCTTTGTGGGTGATCACATGTAATCTTGAGTAAAGGCGAATATCATTGTATCCTCTGACCTGAGATACATATTGGGTTCGGATATTCACCAAATATTATGCCTTGATTCTTTCCTTCGCTATTCTGAAATATGGTAGTTCACAAGGTGGAGCTCAGGTATAATGCAAGGTATGTATCTAGGACGTATGTAGTCAAGATGGAATTTGTCCCTCTTATTCGTTGAGAGTCAGATGCCTAAGGCTTGACAAAGTTAAATCTAGAAGAGAGTGATCACTTTGTGTCTCTTGGATTTAACATGACATCTAGGATGAAAGGAAATAATGAAATATTCTCCTATTCATATTCGAGATGGGAACTCGAAAGGGATGATGTTATTGAATGGCACAAAGTCATAACATATTGGGGGTGATGGACGGTCGTTAGGTGGTATCCATCACTTGCATTAATTTCTTATGTTTCTCGTGCAAGTGGGAGATTGAAGGTATTTCGTATGCCCGAGAGACATATTAAATTAATGTGGCTAATATGTTTTGATCCAAGTCAGGTCATACCCAATAACAAGCTTACCGACACCTTAGTCATATTTTGATCTTAACAATTGGATCGTTGATTAAATTACGCAACACTTGAGATTTAAGAAAAATGGTTTTCTTAAATAATATTACTTGATGTGTATATAAATTATGGTATAATTTATATAACAAGAATTTAATTATTTATAGGTTAAATAATTAATAAAGTTAAGTTGCATTTTATAAAATTGGTTTTATAAAATAATGTAAACATAACTTATAATATGGATTTAATTATTTATAGGTTAAATAATTAATTAAGTTATGTTACATTTTGTAAAGTTGGTTTTGTAAAATATATATAACATATAATGTGCAAGTTTATAAAAATGTATTTTATAAAATCTAGTTTTATAAAAACTAGTTTTATAAAAACTAGTTTTATAAAATCTAGTCTTATAAAAAAAGTTTATAAAAGAATTGGAAGTGGCATGGGAGTATCGTGTAGGCATGCTCTTTTGACTTGTCTTTTACCTTGTTACTTCCATTCAAAGTGCATATTAACCAAGACATTTTGCAAGACCAACACACACATGCAATACACATCAAAACTTGCAAAAAAATAAATAAATTCTGCATTCTCCCATTTGAAGCTGCTGCTGCCGTGACCTTTCTAAGGGGTAGGAGAGTTCATTTTCTTTTTTTTTGCAAGCCAAATTCAAGTGTTATCAAATCCTAACCAAAGTACAAGGTGTTGGTGATAAGCTTGGGGTATAACAACTTGAGGTTTCATCCATTTGAGGCTCCATTCATCATCATCATCTTCATCACTCACTACCTAGCTTGGAGAAGGTATAAACTCCTTTCTTACTTGTAGTTTGTAAGTATATTTCATAGCTTGATCCTTTCTTGGGGTTTAACTTTAATATGGTTAAAGATTAACAAGTTTTAAATCGGGTTTTACATGCTTCCACAAAGTTTGATTCTTAAAATGTTTTAAGCATTTTGAAACTTGTTAAATCCCAACAATGGTATCTAGAGCCGAAGTTGATGGAATATGTTTCGAGATGATTTTTTAAACCCACTATATTTTGCATTTTATGTACATGCATGATAGCAAAATGCAAAAATTAAAGGGTTTGGGTGGGATCCTCTTTATGGCTGAATTATTGGGGACCCAAAATGGGTTTTGGGTCTTCCACTTTGGTCATATTTGGTTGCATGTTGAGTTCACAATCAAGCCTTAACCTTGTGTTTGAATGGTTGCATGTTTGGTTGATTATTTATTATTCATTTGGTTTGTAATAATATTTATTCAATTGGTTTGTAATAATATTATTTTGGTTATGTAATTTATTTTATATTTGGTATGTAAAATAGATTAGGTTGTATTTTCATTTTTTAGAAAAATGTATTAGGATATATTTTTTGTAAAAATGAAGATGCAAGATGAAGACAAGGAAAATGCAAGATTAAGTGGGAGATTTGAAATCTCCTACTTTGTGTTATAACCCTTACCGGTGGCATTTGTTTTCGGCTAAACAAATGTCTACAAAATTGGCTTGATTGTGAACATATTTGTTTTGCATGCATGGTTATTTATTGTGTTTGTATGTTTGGTTGCTACAAGTATATCACAAGTTAACAACAAGCAAAATGACAATTTAATTGGTTAAATTAGACATTATTAACTACATGCAAAACGACAATTTAAATGGTTAAATTGAAATGGCAAAAGGACATTAATAAATGGTTATTAAGAATACTAAAAGGATCACACATATAAAATGGTTTATATCAAGTAATTAGCTTAATTACAAGACTTGAAAATGGATTTCAAATGAACCATACACTAAATGCATGTTGGTGTATGGCTTAAAAGTTTTCTCAAACTAGAATTAATGAAAACTTAAAATCCCTTAATCAACAAGGCAAACAAGTTAAACGCCATCCTTTTGTGTGACACTTAAAAATATTAGGGAACTCATAATGGGATAAAGGTCACCTAACCGTTATGAACAAACTAATATGATTAAGGTGAATTTCACACACTTGTGGGATAAAGGTCACCTAACCACTTGTGTGTTAAGTTTACACGTTTACATAAGTAGGACGACTTGATTTGGGAATCATGAACTTAGGGTCACCGAAGCATGAGGAACAAATAGGCGTTGATGGGATAAATATGCCATGCAAAAGGATTGCATGATCCCATACCTTAGAAGTTGCAAAAGGATTGCAATTATCATACAATGACTACCTAGCTAAATCAAATGACGGGATAAAGGTCACCTAACCGAAATTTGGTTTAACGTTGGATTCTAAAATTTAATAAATATCAATTGGATTTAAAGGGTATTGATTGTTAAATTAAAATTAATACTTAAATAACTTTGTTAAATTTTGTAGATGGCCGCCAATAATAAAAACATTCCAAACGCTCCAATCAACTTTAACAACCTATCGTTGAGGTCAATCCTCGAAAAGGAAAAACTCAACCATACGAATTTCATGGATTGGTTTCGCAATCTAAGAATTGTCCTCCAACTTGAGGATAGGGCGTATGTGTTGGAAGACCCCATTCCCGATCAACCGGACGAGGATGATACGGAAGGCATGGCTTATTGGGAGAAATATTGCACCGATTCGGTGCAAGTTTCTTGCCTCATGCTTGGGACTATGATACCGGAACTCCAAAAGGATTTCGAGCATCATAGTGCATATGACATGATCAGTAATATTATTAGTATTATTACTACAAATAAAATGGCAAATGTTATTGTCAAATTTATATTTATCAATATCATTATTAAATCTAATTACTAGTATTATCATCATTATTTTAGTATTATCATAATTATCATTTTAACAAACAAAAGATATATATATATATATATATATATATATATATATATATATATATATATATATATATATATATATATATATATATATATATATATATATATATATATATAAATATAATTATTACATATAACATAAGTTTATCCAATTTACTATTTTAATACAAACATAATATATATAGATATATATAACATTTGAAATAATAAATACATTATTATTTTAAATAAGTAATTTATTATATAATTGATGTATATAAACTGGGTTGAATACCATTATATGTTTTAATATATATAAAAATGATATAGGTTTGTGAATCCGAGGCCAACCCTGCATTGTTCAGTATTGTCGTATGAATATTTTTACTACAAAATATTGTATCGTGAGTTTCATGTGAACCCTTTTACTCTTTACATTTTTAGGCTGAGAATACATGCGCTGCTTTTATAAATGTTTGATGAAATAGACACAAGTACTTAAAAACATTCTCTGACTGAATTATTATACCGGATATCACCCCCTTCAGCTTGGTAACCTAAGAATTAGTGAACTAGTCCACTAATTGACGCGAATCCTAAAGATAGATCTATGAGCACTAACGACCCCCCATCCTGAGAGTTTGGCTTCTTTAGTACTTCGATTTTTGTACAGATGTGTTAATCATGTACGTATACAAATGTGTTAATCCTGTATCTTTGGGGATATCCTATATGCATTATTGTTAATGTTGGTTACCAGGTGTTTACTGGTATGAATGAATTTGTATACAGATGTGTTAATCCTGTATGTTGAATATGAAAATAAAATCTTGTGGTCTATTAAAATTATTGAAAAAATGATTAATGATAAACTAATGAACTCACCAACCTTTTAGTTAACACTTTAAAGCATGTTTATTCTCAAGTATTAAAGAAGTCTTCCGCTATGCATTTGCTCATTTTAAAGATTTTACTCGGAGTCATTCATGACATATTTCAAAAGACGTTGCATTCGAGTCGTTGAGTTCAATAAATATTATTATTAAGTAAATGACAGAATAGGTCATTTATAGTTTGGATATTATGAAATGGTAGGCATGCCTATCAACTTTCGATGTTATGAAAGTTTGTCTTTTAAAAACGAATGCAATGTTTGTAAAATGTATCATATAGAGGTCAAATGCCTCACAATGTAACCATACGTTATTGTATTCGTCCTTATGGATTAGGACGGGTCATCTCATAAAACAACTACTCAAGAAAACTTCAAGGACACTTTCAAGTTTGCAAGTCTACTTCCAAGCTTTCTAATCCATTCCAAGCAATCATCTAAGATCAAGAAACCTTTGTTATTTACAGTAGGGTATCTTTATTATTCAAATTAATATTCATATTCAAGCTTTGATTCGATATCTATAACTATAACTATCTTAATTCGAGTCGTAATCTTACTTGAAATTGTTTTCGTGTCATGATTCTACTTCAAGAACTTCCAAGCCATCAAAGATCCATTCAAGCTCAAAATTATTTCTTGTTATTTCCAGTAGGTTTACCTACTATGCTTGAGATAGTAATCATGTTCATAACATCATTCGATTCATATATATATATATATATATATATATATATATATATATATATATATATATATATATATATATATATATATATATATATATATATATAACTATCTTATTCGAAGAATATAACTTGTAATCACTAGAACATAGTTTAGTTAATTCTAAACTTGTTCGCAAACAAAGTTAATCCTTCTAACTTAGACTTTTAAAATAAACTAAACACATGTTTTATATCTATATGATATGCTAACTTAATGATTTAAAACTTGGAAACACGAAGAACACCGTAAAAACGGACATACGCCGCCGTAGTAAAACCGGGGGCTGTTTTGGGTCGAATAATCAAAAACTATGATAATCTTTGATTTAAAAGTTGTTCTTCTGGAAAAATGATATTTCATATGAACATGAAACTATATCCAAAAATCATGGTTAAACTCAAAGTGGAAGTATGTTTTTCAAAATGGTCATCAAGATGTCGTTCTTTCGATGGAAATGACTATCTCTTTCAAAAATGACTTGTAACCTGTATTTTCGACTATAAACCTATACTTTTTCTGTTTAGATTCTTAAATTATGGTTCGATACTGAAAGGACCCGTTCATATTCATTATAAACGATTCATAATAGTTGATTACATCGCGAGGTACTTGACCTCTATATGATACATTTTACAAACATTGCATTCGTTTTTAAAAGACAAACTTTCTTTACATCTAAAGTTGATGGCATGCATACCATTTCATAATACTTCCAACTATAATTGACTTAATAATAATCTTGATGAACTCAATGACTCGAATGCAACGTCTT
Organism: Rutidosis leptorrhynchoides; assembly: GCF_046630445.1. Classification (NCBI taxonomy): domain Eukaryota; kingdom Viridiplantae; phylum Streptophyta; class Magnoliopsida; order Asterales; family Asteraceae; genus Rutidosis; species Rutidosis leptorrhynchoides. The sequence goes on from NC_092339.1 coordinate 381,851,984, forward strand.
TTGAAATATGCCATGAATGACTCCAAGTAATATCTTTAAAATGAGCTAATGCACAGCGGAAGATTTCTTTAATATCTGAGAATAAACATGCTTTAAAGTGTCAACCAAAAGGTTGGTGAGTTCATAGGTTTATCATAACAATCATTTCAATATTTTAATAGACTACAAGATTTCCGTTTATAAATATATGTATACTCGCAAGTGTATAAAAATCGTTCTGCTTATGTTGAGGCCTCAGTAACCAACCTTAACAATAATATAATAAGTCATCTTCGCAAAGATGGATATGTACACTCGCAAATGTATAAATAATCCTCGAAATACTAAACATCCGCCCACTAGCTCTTATGTCTAGTGCAGCCTACAGGATGGGGGTGTTAAGCCCGATAGATCTATCTTTAGGATTCGCGCTTACATACTCTTATAACATGTAACTAAATTACCTAGCACATCAATCCGCTGAATATCATTTTTAATCACTTGTCTCTATTTCGTAAAGCATTTATAAAAGCAGCGCATGTATTCTCAGCCCAAAAATATTTATTGCAAAAGCAATTAAAAAGGGAGTAAATGAAACTCACAATACTCTATTTTGTAGTAAAAATACATATGACGATATTGAACAATGTAGGGTTGGCCTTGGATTCACGAACCTATATCATTTATATATCTATTAAAACATATAATGGAAATCACATAATTTCCTTTATTAATTATATATTATTTATGTGCTTGTACTTTATATAAATTTTATACTAAATTCTATTAAAAACATATACTTCATTTATATTTATTATATCTTAACTTATATGTTATATATATACTACTTTATAATAATTATTATCTATTCATTTAGTTATTTTAAAATATCTATATATATACATATATGTTTAGTGTTATATCTAAAATCAATAGTTTGTTATATGTAAGTAGATGTTAATGGGTTTGATATATATAGTTATGTGAAATATTAATATAATTATAGTATATGTAATAAGTATATTCTATGTACCAAATATTTATTTTTTTAAAATGATAGTCCTGATAATAATGATTTACTAATAATAATATTAATTATAATCCTAGTCATAATTATAATCATAATAATAATAAATGATAGACTTTATAATAATATTTTGTATTAGTAATAATAAGTGTTCTAAAAATAACCATAATAATAATAATAACAATACTAATAATAATATTAATTTTAAAAATGAAAACTACATTCAAAAAGGGTTTCTAAAAAGAAAAGCCTCAGACGGGGTTCGAACCCGAGACCTCCCGGTTACACACCAACACCACTAACCAGCCCTCCATCGCTTGTTTTTCTGATTTATATTACTTCTAAAATAAAATGTATTTAACCCATTATTCATGTTCATCATCTTTTTCATCTTCTTCCTTACATCAATTCATCCATGGGACTTCCTAACTCTAAATAACGAATTTGGGATTTCATTTAGGACTTTCAAACAAACATGAAACAAGAAAAAATAAAATGTTCTTGTAATTAAAAAAAGTTCAAAAAAATTGGAAATACTTACTGCTTTAGCTCGTAACTCTTTTAAAAAAAATGTTTTCAATTTTGAGTTCGTTTTGGACAATCTTTACAACATGAAATATGTTTCAAATCATTCCTAAAAACTTTGTGAATCATCAATTTCAACAGAAACATCAATTAGAACTCGAATTTGATTGTAGAACAATAGTTGACTTTTTAAAATTGAAACTTTGACTCGCAAATTCGAATTCATTAATAAGAATTGAAACTTGAGATTTAACAGGAAGTTTAAGTAAATGATTCCTAACAACTCTGCATTTTTATTTTTTGAAATTTGTTTCGAATTCAAGTTAGTGTATATCACTGTCAAGAACTCATGAACTCAAAAATTGATTTTTGAGATTAAGAATGTTATAGGTTATGATTACAACATGAATTGTGTTACAAATCATTCCTATAATCTTTATGGATCATCAAATTAACTGGAAATATCAAAACAAACTCGAATTTGATTCAAGAACACTTAGTTGAATTTTAAAACCCAAAACTTTGACTCTCAAATTAGAGATTAATAGAAAGAATTAAGGATTGAAAACTTACATATAGTTTAGATAGACGATTCCTAACACTTCTACATTTAAGGATTTTGGAATTTTGTTTGAAATCGAATTATGGCCAAAAAATGAAGAACAGAGGTTTACGTAATTGTTTTTCTTAATTTTTGAGTTTTAATTCAATTGCACTTGTGGTGATCAATATATAAATGAGAAATTTCCTGTTTTCTGCTGATTGAATTTGACCAGTAACAAACTCCTGACATAAACAAAAAATTAAAACAGTTGTGAAAGGTATTGATAACAAATTCGTGTCCTTTTTTTTTTATACTAACATTTATAATATTAATAATGATTTTAATGATAATGATAATGATAATTATAATAAAAATGTTAATAAAAGGTATTAGTTCCTAATAATAATATTACTTCCTAATGATAATAATATCCAATAATACAAGTGATATAAAAAAAATATAACAAGATACATGTATTCTATTTTCATATTAGAATACTGATATTTATAAACTGTAACATTGATATATTTATATATATATTTAGATTCATTTTAGTAACAACTTAGTTATTCTACATAATACTTTATATTTACACTTCATCTTATTAAATTGTATTATTCAATTTAATATATACACCTATATTTATATTTACATATTTATTTGCACACAATTATTCGTGAATCGTCGAGCACAGTCAAAGGGTAATTGCTTAAATGAAAACAGTTCAAATTTTTTTTGAGACTCAACATTACATACTTTTCTTATCGTGTCAGAATCATATAAAGATTAAGTTTAAATTTGGTCAAAAATTTTCGGGTCGTCACAGATACGAAACCATAGCCTTTTGATTCACTCAAAACGGATTTGAAATGATGAAATTATGGGTAAAACAAAATTGGATAGAATTACTAGTTTTAGTTACGAAAATTTTATAACAAATCTATACTAACCATATCCTAACTAACTTATCCTATATTCTATATATGTATAATATACCTTGATAAACCATAGACACGTATACAATGTTTTGACATATCATATTGACATCATCTATATATATTATTTTGAATAACCCATAAGACACTATATGCGGTAATGCTCGAGTTAGCATATAATGGGTCGAGGTTAATTCTAAAATAATATATATATACCATGGGTTGTGATCGAGTCTGATATATGTATACACTGGGTCGTGGATTGATTCTAGATAATATGCATAATATGATATATTTATGTACTACTAACTGTGGACTACTAATTGTGGACTACTAACGTTGAACTGCTAACTTAACAACTTAAATCGTCAACACGTAATAAAATATGATATGAATATATTTCTATCATACTTTGATATATGTATATATTTGTTATAGTTCGTGAATCGACCTGTGGACAAGTCTTAATTCTGATGAATTGAAAATCTTTGAAAGTGAGTTATAGTCCCATTTTTACTATATAATATTTTGGGATGAGAATACATGCAGTTTTGAAAGTATTTTACAAAATAGACACAAGTACCTGAACTACATTCTATGATTAATTTATTATCGCGTATCCCTTTTTGTTTAGCTTGGTAACCTAAGAATTAGTGAACCAGTCCACTAATTGACGCGAATCCTAAAGATAGATCTATGGGCCTTGACAAGCCCCAGTCAAAGAATTTGAACTGCTTTAGTACTTCGAGGTTTATATGTTTGGGGATATGCTAGATGCATTTTTGTTAATGTCGGTTACTAGGTGATCATCATATGAATGGATTTTACAGTAGTGAGCAGACCTGCACTTTATTATGAAAAATGAAATCTTGTAGTCTATTATTACAATTTAATATATAGGTTAAACCTATAACTCACCAACGTGTTTGCTGAGGTTTTATGCATGTTTATTCTCAGGTGATTATTAAGAGCTTCCGCTGTTGCATGCTAAATTAAGGACAAGATTTGAAGTTAGCATGCTTGTTTAATATTGTTTAAAAACTACATTCGAGAACTTACTTTGTTGTAACATATTATTATTTGTAAACCATTACGTAATGGTCGTGTGTGAGGGTTATATTTTAGATTATCATTACTTGATAATCTAGGTTATGTCCTTTAAACCTTTGTCAATAAAATAAAGGTTATGGTTTGTTTTAAAAACGAATGCAGTCTTTGGAAAACGTCTCATATAGAGGTCAAAACCTCGCAACGAAACCAATTAATATGAAACGTTTATAATCGATATGAACGAGACATTTCAAGAACAAGTTCATTAATTAATATAAACATATTAATTCAAGTAATCCACTAGGATCATGTACGCATTTAAATCAATTAAACACATAAAGTTCTACGTAATCACCGTTAAATAATTAACGGACAAGTAATGATAGTAACGGAAAAAGTAGGGTTGTTACAAGCCAGAAGCGCCGTTCCTCATTGCCAAAAGCACCGCTCCTAACCACAAAAAGGGCCGCTCCTGAATGAAGCCAAAAGCGCCTCTCCCGAGCTAAAAGCGACGCTCCTGTCACTGTTCAGCCCAGAATTTTCAGCACTATAAAAGGAAAGAGATTAGGTCATTTTGAGAGGACAGCTTGAGGAGAGCTGCAATTCTATGTCCAATTTTCACCTCCAAAACCCTAATTTCATCATCTATTGGAGTTGAAGGTGAATTGAAGGAAGCAAGCTCAAGTTCCATCATAGTTTTAGCTCTAGATCTTCATCTCTTTGTATTTGGGTTGTAATCTCCACCTTTATTTATCTACTTGTAATAACTTTAAGATATTGTTTATTTGTGTTTCAATGCTTATGATTAGTATAATCTTAGCTATGATTGGCTAAATCTATTGTGTTTGCTTATCTAGGAATCTCTAATGCAAAGATTTGCCCCTAAATCAATTGAATGATGTTGTTTGAATGAAATACATGAACAAGTATTATTGTGTTAGCTATAGATCTATTGCTATGCATTTGTTTTAGGCTTTACTTTGATTACATAGGTTGAGTAGCTCTCTTAGTGATTTGAGAAGTGAATCAATTTGTGCTTCAACACCTTGAGTGATCAAGACAACTAGACTAAGGATTTCAAGTGATTGTGTTCTTGATCTAGGTTGGTTTTCAATTAGCCTTTAGTCAACATAGTGGTGTTCGATTATCTTAAGTGATTTCGATAGTTGAAGGGTTCTAAGTGATTTCAACCCAAGCATAATTTTAATAACCAATCATGCTTAACTTGATCTTAAAATGCAATGCTTATGTGAATTCGCAAAGTGTTATTTGATTGAGGTTTGGTAGTAATGCTAAACATTAGATAGTTTAACAACTAGTGCGGTAACAATTCGGGTAAAACGGGGCAATCCAAGCATAGAGAGGATTAGGTAAGTGAACACTACTTAGTTAATTGAATTAATTCTCAATATTTTGTTACTTGTTACTTGCTACTAGTCTTAATTGTTAAGTTTAAGTTTGTTTACTTGTGCACGTTTTAGTTGTTAATTAAAATCAATCAAAACCCCCAATCAAACAAACTCTAGGACAATTAATAGTTTCAATTATTCTACTTACACCGATCTCTTGGGACGAACTTGAAACGAATACTTACATTAAAGTGCTCTAATAACTGGGTTCTAATTGCTCGTTAGTTGTGTGTGCTTATTTGTAGTGTTTGAATCTTGTATAAATTTAGAGGTAAATGATGTAATATTCCACACGCATCATCAAGTGTGCGTAGGTCGATAGCCAAAAGAGAGAGGAGAAGAAGAATGTCAACTAGGTTTTATGATAATGAGAAGCAAGTAATCTAATTCCACTAGTTATATTTGTTTAGGGCCTAATTAAAGTAAACTAATGGCTACACAAGCCCAAACAACAAATAAATGGGGGAGAGGGGGAGTGGTCGGCCGAATGGCCCATGTGGGTGGTCATTGGGCTCGTCTTGCTTACTAGTGTACGTGCAGTGGTCCGTTTCATGCGCTTTCGTGTTACCAGAACATTAACCGAACGTTAAAACGCTACCCACCGTAATTAATTCATTAAATAAATAATAAATTAAATAAGTTTTTATTAAAAGTAATAATTATTAAAAATAATTATTTTATCAAAAATCAGACATTTCGCAGTCTCGTGAGACCTCTGTTAAAGTTTTCAAAACCGTATCGTTTTATCAGTATTTCAAAACATGAAATAAGTTTTCTGGCTAATATAATCATATATTAAATATGTTAGTTCATCATGAACTCAAGTATGCATTTAATTCAATTAAATACACGAATCAAAAGTAAACACTGTTAAATACTTAACGGACAGTTAACAAAGCTTAACGAAAAAAGCTAGGGTGTCACATTACCTCCCCGTTAATGAAATTTCATCCCGAAATTTAGTGCACGTCCGCTGAAGTTGTCTCGTCAGGAAACAGTTGTGGATACTTTTGTTTCATCTGGTCTTCACGTTCCCACGTGAATTTCGGTCCTCCGCGTGCGTTCCATCGAACTTTCACAATCGGTATATTGCTCTACTTTAGGCGCTTGACCTCACGGTCTATGATCTCAACAGGTTCTTCTATGAAATGAAGTTTAGGATCAACTTGTATCTCGTCCAAAGGAATTATCAGATTGTCGTCTGACAAACACTTCTTCATGTTTGACACGTGAAACGTATCGTGAATCTCACTAAGCTCTTGAGGTAAACTCAATTTATATGCTACGGGTCCAATCCGTTCAGTAATCTCAAAGGGGCTAACGTACCTTGGACTTAACTTGTCACGTTTCCCAAAATGCACTACACCTTTTCAAGGTGATACTTTCAGCATGACTTTGTCACCAACTTGAAATTCTAGAGGTCGTCTTCGATTATCATGTAAGACCCAAATTATTATTGTACAGCAGTGTAAATATGGTACATAGAGTGTGGGAAACATTGTGCAGTTAAACAGAAGTCAGAAACTACCCAGACCCTTGTGCGCGTAGCGCAGGGTTAAGTGTGAGCGCCGCGCACTAGCCCTGTGCACAGATTCCTATTTTTAAATTAAAGTTAAAAGAGGGACATTCTTGTCTTTTCACATGAGGACGAGTTTAGGTCACTTATGGCCAGTTTTGTGGTAGTTGAAACACATTCAACACAACCACCAACACCATCTTCAATTCCACTTCAATTTTAGAGAGAGAAACCCTTTGAGAGAGAGAAAGCTGAAATCAAGGAGGAAGAAGCTTGACTCGGGTTAAAGCTCAAGTATTAAAGTTGTTCCTCTAGCCTTTAGCTACGTTTTGGTTGTGGTGGTATGTTCTAACTTTGATTTCCTTACTTTAATTTATATAAGGGTTAGGGTTTGGGTAAATGGTGAACACAAAACCCATAATTGGTGATTTTGGGTGTTCTTGGGTAAGATTGGGTCATGAGGACTCAATGGTAACTAACCTAGGGTTTCAAAATGGTGGTTATGAGTCTTAAATGATAGTTAATCACTAGCACACTTTGTTGTTTTTGTAAATGGATGTTATTTGGGTTGTGGATGACCCAAACAGATGTGTTGACCTCGATATGGGTCAACCGAGTTTTGAATGACCTAGTGGTGTGAAGTTGGGTGATATAATGCCATGGTCACTAGTTTTAGTGGTTATTGGCAAGTTAGGCCTATGATTGGCATTATGAGTGCAAAAGGGTGAACATTTGCACTAGGTGTCTACTTGGGCGGGTTAAGAGCCCCATTTAGATAAGTGTTGATTTTATATTAATATTATAGTTTATTTCATTGACGGTTGAAGAAATTGTTGGCTCACCTTCGCTTTGAATACAAGGTGAGTGGAATGATTATATGCGTATGTATATAATGTATTTATTTGTGTGCTATGGTATAGTACATGCGATTGTGCTATGATGTGAACCAAAGAGCCGGTGGCATCGTAGCACATGTATTATAGTGTGAACCAAAGAGCCGGTAGCACTTAGCGCGAGTATGACTCGGGTTGTGATGTGAACCAAAGAGCCGGTAACATCATGGCCGATGCGTATGGTGTGAACCAAAAATCCGGTAGAACCATGACGCGGGTATGGTTAACCATATGTATTGTGTATGCGTTGTAGTGTAGCATATTGTATTGTTCGATTATATGCTATTGATTATACTAGTTGCGTATTGGAGGTTATTAGCTTCGTACTTGAGATGGTATATTGCTAGCGTGCATGCGGTATGTGAGTAAGTGTTTGCAAGTAGGTATATTATATATGTATGTGTATAATTATTGCATTCACTAAGCGTTTTGCTTACCCTCTCGTTGTTTACTTTTTTATAGGCTCCGGCGTGGACAAAGGAAAGGGTATTTGTTCGGACTAGTGATCCCGCTTTATGTTGATACTAGATGCTTTTTGGGACATTTAGCTTTTGAAGTTTGACCAAGATTTGGGTAGTTTTACCCCCAAACACCATGCTCAAAGTGTAGTTTGGAATTTAAACTAATGTGGTCGAAACTTATATTTTGTACGAAACTCGTAATTCGGCATATGTGGGCCCGGTTTCATAAAACTTGTTTTATCATTGAAACGTGTTAGTTTTAACTATTATAATGTGATGTGAAAAGCGTTTCATCTAAAAGTGTCGGGAAGTGGGAGATCATTAACGAAAAATTGGAAAAATTGGACAGCGGGCTGCCAGGCCTTGTGCGCACCGCGCACTTAAGGTGTTGCGCGCCGCGCACTACACTGTGTATAAAAAAAATTATTACGCGTATTCGATTGTATAACGGGTTGGGTCGTTACAAGTGGTATCAGAGCATGGTCTAAGGGATTTAGGCGACTTGAAATAGGTGCCTAGACTTAGACTTTATTGTGTATGCGCTTTACGCAGGACTTGTAGGAGATGGGTCGGACCGGGGATTGGCTAGTGCCTAGGTTTAGGTGAGCTAACTATGCACTAATTGTTTTGTGTTGTGTTTGCAATCATTGTGACGACCCGGAAATTTCCGACCAAATTTAAACTTAATCTTTATATGCTTCCGACACGATAAGCAAAGTCTGTAATATTGAGTCTCAAAAAATTTATGAACTGTTTCATATATTCAATTGACCTTCGACCATTCCCGACGATTCACGAACAACTATTTGTGAGTAGATAGGTATATAAATATAAATAAATATATGTACATAAATGTTATTAATCGTTGTATGAAATTATTAATATAAATAAAAATGTAAAATAATATACAACTTAATTGTTAGAAATAAGTATGAAAAATGATGTAATTAATAATAAAATTTATTGTTAAAATAAATCTATATACATAAAGTATATTGAATATATATATTTGGTTTCAAATTCATTTAGTAAATGATAGTAGCACTCGTTCATCATTCGATGGATATTACACAAGTTAAATTCAAACTTATATTATTTTAAAATAAACGGTTAGCCGAAAATGGTTTTTATAAATTATAGGTTTATTAAAAATGCATTTAGGAACTAATTATTGAATTTTAAAAGTTTTTATATTTTACTTGGGGTTGGGAGTAAATAATTAATGTAATTTTTAAGTAATAGTTAATGACTGAATTTTATACCATAATGATCAAAATAAATAAATATATTTAATTTAAAAGTTTGGGATTTTTCTGAGACTTTTATCCGCGATATGATTTCAAATAGTGCACGATACACAGTCCGTTAAAACTGTCGGTAGAAACAACCAAATTAAATGGCTGCTAACTATTCTTAATTGATACATGATTGGTATGATTGCTTTTCTTCTTTTGTATTTACACAGACACCACCATTTCTTGTTCCATGCATTTGATATAGCCATGTGTTACTTATATTATTATATTTAGGATAAAATGAAAACAATAATATGTGATAATTATTTCAACCATGTCGGCTATCTCTATTTATATATGGCTCCACAATTCAATTTATATATCCTCACACAAACTTGATTAATTTTAAAGACACTTTCATGAAGGTGTATATAGTTATATATTTCACTCACATTCAGATGATACAACAAATCACATTGTAATATCATCATTCATTTTAAACTCTTGTCTTCAAGGAACAATATTTACATCTTCATCTACTTGCATCTTCAAGGACACTATGTCCATCACCATTCAAAACCAACCATCGTAGAATATCAATTACTTGTCACCATCATCTAGCTACTATTTTCTATTCTTGTTTAACCACCAAAATGCCACCGGAGAACAATCACCAACAGCTACCATCCCTCTTTTCTCTCTCTCTCTCTCTCTCTCTCTCTCTCTCTCTCTCTAAAATTCTTCTCCGTGAACCCTGAAAACCGCTAATCATAAATCACCTTCACCATATTTCTTTGCTACCATTCGGTTCACCACCATCACTTGCCATCGAACCAACCTAACCACCATTTTCTTCACCACGATCGCCACTAACCACCGTAACCTACCTCAACCAATGACACCTTCACCACTAATGGATTCCTGTTTATTGATCGACAACCCAAAATCGAGAACCACCTTCTCGTTTGCTGTTTTGATCACCACCACAACATCACCTCCATCCGCCACTACCACACCCGTATCAACACTACTTGAAACCATAACCATCACCCATTTAATGACCACCATCGTCCATCACCTCCACTTAAAGCCACCTTCGCATAATTTTCTTTTTTTCTTCTTTCTTATCTTTCTCACGACAGTCACACAAAACCCACCTTAGATCACCATCATCCTAGTAACAACTACTGTTGTCCTCCTGTTTCTGGTGTGAACGAACGACACAAAACCATCTCCACCATTAAAATTGTACATTTCGAAGACTGCCATAAATGTTCCTGTTTGTTTTATTCGCGAACCACAATTAAAAACGTCATTTTTCTTTTAATTTTTCTTCTCGCCGTATTGCTGCTACTGCAGTGATATGTTTACGTTTCCGCAGCTGCTTGTTTGTGTTCAATATAAACCGTCATTTAAACCCACGAAAAATACGGTTACACAGTTTGTTCCTGTTTTGAAATGATGTTGATGTGTTTATGAAAATGGTGTTATGCAGTATATATGACGATGAGGGTGATTATTATAATCACAAGATGATTTGGTGATATTACAGAAATAAATGATTTTGAGAGGATGTTGATATATACATGATAGGTTATGAATGATGATTATGATTGTAATATGTTAAGATTGTTGATGATGATAAAAATGAATCCAAATAATGATAGATAATGTGTAGATGATGATAGATGTTTAGTGATGAAACAATAATGATGATCTGTGATTATGATGTTAGGAAAAAGGAGAAAGATTAAAGTAATCTTGTTTTGGAGGGAAAAAAAATACAATAATCGAATTTAAGAGTTTTAAAGAATTAGTTGTGATAAAAAATCAAGAAATACAGAACAGCTTAGTTGGTTTAGAGGTGTTGAGTTAAACCGAGAGGTCTCGGGTTCGAGCCCGGTCTATGGCATTTTTGTTGGGAAAACTCTTTAAGGTAGTATTTTATTTCTATTATCATTATTATTATTATTATTATTATTACTATTATTATTATTATTATTATTATTATTATTATTATTATTATTATTATTATTATTATTATTATTATTATTAGGAATATAAGCATTATTATTATTATCATTATTATTATTTAAAATATCATTTTTATAAAAATCATCATCTTATTATTATTATTAAAACCATCATTATTATTATCATTAGGATTATCATCATTATTTTAACTATCATTTTTATTATTATTATTTTTAACATTAATATTAATATTTTTAACATTATTATTATTATTATTATTATTATTATTATTATTATTATTATTATTATTATTATTATTATTATTATTATTATTATTATTATTATCATTTTTCTACTAGTATCATTATTATTATTATCATAACTATATTATTATTATTATCAATACTACTAATATTATTATTATTATTATTATTATTATTATTATTATTATTATTATTATCATTACAATAAAAATTAGTTATATAAAAATATATTTAACTATATTAATATATCTAACACATATAACCTAACTCTATTTCTATATTTTTTTATACGTAAGATATATAAAATGAATATATATTTAAGTTATTAAAGGAACACATAAATCATAAATAACATAAATCACTAATAATAATATATAAATTTGTTCGATTCCCATTATATGTGTTAATATATATATATATACATGATATAGGTTCGTGAATCCGAGGCCAACCTTGCATTGTTCAATATCGTCATATGTATTTTTACTACAAAATACAGTATTGTGAGTTTCATTTGCTCCCTTTTTAAATGCTTTTGCAATATATTTTTTGGGACTGAGAATACATGCGGTGCTTTTTATTAATGTTTGACGAAATAGACACAAGTAATCAAAAACTACATTATATGGTTGGATTATTAAACCGAATATCGCCCTTCAAGTCTGGTAACCTAAGAATTAGGGAAATGGCCCCTAATTGACGCGAATTCTATAGATAGATCTATTGGGACTAACAACCCCCCATTCAGGTTATGGATGGCTTTAGTACTTCGAGATTATTATACAGACGAGAGGTTCTGTTTGGGGATATTTTATGCATTAAGTTAACGTCGGTTACCAGGTGTTCAATCCATATGAATGATTTTTATCTCTATGCCGTGCGAAATGCCTGCTATGAGATTATAATTATTAGAAATGAAAATGAAAATCTTGTGGTCTATTAAAATAATAGAAATGATTGGTTATGATAAACTAATGAACTCACCAACCTTTTGGTTGACACTTTAAAGCGTGTTTATTCTCAGGTATTAAGGAAATCTTCCGCTGTGCATTTGCTCATTCTAAAGATATTAATTGGAGTCATTCATGACATATTTTAAAAGACGTTGCATTCGAGTCGTCAAGTTCATCAAGATTAATATTAAGTCATTCATAGTTTGGATATATTATGAAAGGATATGCATATCTGTCAACTTTCGATGTGATGAAAGTTTGTCTTTTAAAATCGAATGCAATGTTTGTAAAATGTATCATATAGAGGTCAAATACCTCGCAATGTAACCATATGTTGAAGATTTCGTCCAGGAGGATTAGGACGGGTCTTTACAGGTGGTATCAGATCGGTGGTCGTAGCGAACCAGGTCTTGCATTAGTGTGTTTAACTAGTAGTTGTTAGGATGCATTAATAAGTCTGGACTTCGACCTAGTAGTTGTTAGGTTATATTAATGCGTCTAGTATTTTTATTTCAAGACTATATTGCTTGAGGACAAGCAACGCTCAAGTGTGAGAATATTTGATAATGCTAAAAATGAACATATATTTCATAGCATTATCCCTCAAGAAAGACAAGCTTTTAGTTGCAATTGTTCGATTTACAAGTAATATTCGTTTAAATAATAAAAGGAGAAGACAAAAGACAGATTCGAAGATTTGAAGACGCAAATGACAAAAAAGCTCAAATGTACAAGATACGATCCAAGTGGTTCAGTTTATTGATAAGAAACGTCTAAAAATGACAAGAGTACAAGTTGTGAAACGCAAAGTACAAGATAATAAATCGTACGAAAAGGCGTTCGAAAATCCGGAACCGAGACATGAACCAAATTTCAGCACGCGACGCAACGGACCAAAAATTACAAGTCAACTATGCACAAGAATATAATATAATATATAAATAATTATATAAAATTATATATATATTATATTATATAATAAAACGTCGACAAGCAAATGGCCAAAAGTTGGTGAGCTGGAAGGCGTGCCTTCGCGATCTCGGAGCAGTCATTTCAGAATCTGCCAATAAAAGGTCACGAAATCTGCCAATAAAAGGCCACGAAATCTGCCGAGTTTTTTTACACAATTTTTCAATCTCTCTCTCTCTCTCTGATATATATATATAATTATATTATAATTTTAATTTTAATTTTAATTTAATAATAATAAGGGTATGTTAGCGAATGTTGTAAGTGTGTAAGTCGAAATTCTGTCCGTGTAACGCTACGCTATTATTAATCATTGTAAGTTATGTTCAACCTTTTTAAATTAATGTCTCGTAGCTAAGTTATTATTATGCTTATTTAAATTGAAGTAATCATGATGTTGGGCTAAATATTAAAGACTGGGTAATTGGGCTTTGTACCATAATTGGGGTTTGGACAAAAGAACAACACTTGTGGAAATTAGACTATGGGCTATTAATGGGCTTTATATTTGTTTAATTGAATGATAGTTCGTTAATTTAATATAAAGATTTACAATTGGACATACCTATAAATAACCACATACACTCAATCGGACACGATGGGCGGGATATTTATAAGTACTAATAATCGTTCATTTAACCGGATACAGGGATGAATTAATAGTTAATGGACTCATTAAAATAGGGGTGAATTACATACAAGGAAAATTGGTGTAATTATAGTTTAAGTCCCCAATTAGTTGGAATATTTGACTTCGGATATAAGGATAATTTGACGAGGACACTCGCACTTTATATTTATGACTGATAGACTGTTATGGATAAAAACCAGATGGACATATTGAATAATCCAGGACAAAAGACAATTACCCTATGGTAATAAACTAAAATCAACACGTCAAACATCATGATTACGGAAGTTTAAATAAGCATAATTCCTTTATTCCATATTTAATTGCACTTTTAATTATCGTACTTTTATTTACTGCCATTTTATTTAATTGCACTTTTAATTATCGCACTTTTATTTACTGTCATTTTATTTAATTACACTTTTAATTATCATACTTTTTAATTATCACAATTTTATTTATCATCATTTTATTTATCGCACTTTTATTTATTGCAATTTCATTATCGTTATTTACTTTATGCTTTAAATTAAGTCTTTTATATATTTAATATTTTACATTAGGTTTTAACTGCGACGAAAGTTTTAAAATCGACAAACCGGTCATTAAACGGTAAAAACCCCCTTTTATAATAATAATACTACTTATATATAATTATATTTATATACAAATATAGTTTTAAAAATATAGTGTTAAACTTGGCTAGTTCCCTGTGGACGAACCGGATTACTAAAAACTATACTACTGTACGATTAGGTACACTGCCTATAAGTATTGTAGCAAGGTTTAGGTATATCTACTCTATAAATAAATAAATAACTTGTGTAAAATTGTATCATATTTAATAGTATTTCCTTGTAAAATTATTATTATTTTATATACACCTCTACGCACATCAAGTATTTTTGGCACCGCTGCCGGGGATTCCTAAACGCCGAAAGCGCAACGCTATAAAAAAAGAATTTTTATTAAGTCGTAATCTATTTCAGTAAAAATATACGTTTTAAATATTAAAAATACAAGAAAAAGAAAATATATCTATATTTTTAAGTTTAGTTAAATTTAAAAGTTTATATTTTTTTTTATTTATTGTGAAAAAGTTATAAAAATGTAATAAGTTATATTTATATTTTATATATATTAAAAACAGAAA